>NW_027397068.1:27698888-27881075 GCF_003265705.2 Callorhinus ursinus | reverse complement strand
GGGGGGGGGGAGTGGCTTCTTTCTCTCTTTCTTTTAAAGTAGCTCTAGGCCTAACCGTGGGGCTTGAACTCAGCCTCAAGATCAAGAGTCCCATGCTCTACCAACTGAGCCAGTCAGGTGTCCCTCTTCTCTTTCTCTTCAGTGGAGGTTTCATGTTCTGTGGCTACAGAGGGCAGATGGAGGTTTCTGTTGGACACTGGCAGCCACTGCCTGCCCGCCCCAGAGAGCATTCAGGTTCCAGAATCTTCCTTCTCTTTCCTCTAAACAAACCTCTGCCTCCCACCATCCTAACCTCTCAGCATTAGCAAGGTGATAGTAACTAAGGCAAAAATCCAACTTATCAAGGGGGAAAACAGCTTAGAATGCAAGGCCCACTCCTCTCTGGTATTTATTTGTTCTTGAATTTTAATGGGGGAACATCTGGGGCACAAAGTTTGTGCCCAAGGGATGGTGGTATTTCAGGCACTACAGCAAAAGTGAGGGGAGAACTACTGTACTGAAGCCGCTTCTGATGTCCAGGGCCAAACAGTTAAAAATAAGAAAGAAAAGATGACATCAAAGATAAAGATTTCCCTAATGAGCAAGTCACTGTTTACTTGGAGTGAGCGCTCCGGGTTAATCAAGGACATACGAAGAGTGGCATTTGTGTCTTTGAGCTCTTTTTGAAAGCCTTTCTTGAATCCGCGGTCAAGATGTGCCTCCATTTTGCTCCCTCCTCATCTTTCTACCTTATCTTCCCTACTCTCCTATATGTCCTGATATTATACAGGGACTTCTTTCACACATCTCTCCTAACACCTAGGACATGCCAGAAGCATTTTCTTCTCCCCAACCTCCACCACCATCTATTTATCTAGAACTTTGCCCTGGGTGAATTTCCAGGAAATTAGCTGACTTGTTGACTATCCTCTGAGAGTCAGAGTATGGGCTCATAAACCACGCCTAGAAGGAGGAGGGTGGTTCTGGGCTAGTCTTTCTAGAATCTAGTGTGAACAGATTCACAGCCATTCCCTGGCAACTGAGAACAACCCTTGCTGAGGAGTGTGATGAGAATATTGTTGGAGGCTGTGTCTGAGTATATAATAAAGGAAAAGCCATATGCTGTGGTTGTGACTCTCCAGGGCAAGTGTCAAACACTGGAGGCGGGACAGACAGGCAGAGAGCTCAGTTGTTCTGAAATCTGCTTTGAGAGAAGCAGGTCAGGAGGATCAGTTTGGTGTCCTGGATAGAGGGTAGTCTTTCTTGACAGAAGTGAATGAAATAGTTGTAGCACATCTGCAGGAAATGCTAATAAGAGGTGCATACGTGTTCCAGTGAGAGTAGATAGCATTATGTCTCTCAACTTTTGTCAGTGAGAGTATATGCTTATTTTGGAGTTTCTCCACTTTGCCCCCTGGTATAGACTTACTGGCTCCAGTAGAGCCTTGACCCAAATCTGACCCAAATGATGACTTAGGCTTGAAATGAGGGATGCCAAGTCAACAAAGGGAGCCCTGGCAGATGAATCATAATTCCTGTGGCCACTGTCAGAGCCAGAGGCAGAGCTGTGGTGGCCCCACTTTGGCAAAGGGCACTCTCCTCAGACCACCCCATCTCATCTTTAAAGCTTTCATGAACTCGCAGCTGTGTCTTCAGTCTTTCCTCTTTATCAGAGTATCATGACCAACACAGCTCATCTTAGTGTTGTAACCAGTGTCCTGAAAACAGCTGGAATGTCTCATGGCTGCTCTAGCCAATTTCAATTTGGACCAAGTCTAAATGGTATAAAGCAAATAGAAGAATGTACAATTATTAAAGCACTGTAAGTTTTGAGTTAACCAAACTGCACAATTCAGGTCAGAATATACATGTAAAGACTGAATTATCTGAATTGTGTACCCTACTCTCTGTCATCAGATGATTATATGATTCTGCTTTACTCTGTAGACAGAGTAAAGCTTGCTCTTTAGAAGAAGCTTCTTGGGCATTCTCATGGTTTGTGAAGAAAGAGCTTAGTGCTTTGGATGGTTTGTTGGGACTCCATCATCCCTTTAGTGCAAATTTGAAAATTTACTTACACTATATATATTTTTTGAGAGGGATGGAGGGAGGGAAAGAAAGGGAAAGAGAGGGAGGAGAGAGAGAGAGAAAAAGAGGGAGAGAGAGAAGGGGTGAGGGGCAGAGGGAGAGAGAGAATCTTAAGCAGGCTCCATGCTCAGTGCAGAGCCTGCGGTGGGGCTGGATCTCACAACCCTGAGATCATGATCTGAGATCAAGAGTTGGATGTTTAACCTACTGAGCCACCCAGGCGCCCCTATACTATATCTAAATAAAAAGACAAATGAACACAAATTAGCATTTGGTGGAAAATACCAAGCCTGAATAAGTCACATTCTACATCATGTTATACTTTTCTTTTTTATAGCTTTTATTGTGAAAATTTCCCACTGTACACAAGTGTCCAGTATAATAATCCCCCATGAATCTATCACCTAACTCTAATAAGCATCACATTTTGCCTTCTTGTTTCCTATCTCCCTTTTGGTTTGGTTAGGATATTTTAAAGTGGATCCTAGACATTAAATGTCATTTCATCCTTAAATACTTCATTATACATCTCAAAACTGACATTCCATAGTCACAATGGCAATGTCACACCTAATAAAAATAATTCTCTAATATCATATAACATCTAGTCCATATTAAAATTTCTCTAATTGTCTATTTTTTAAAAAAGATTTTATTTATTTGACAGAGAGATAGAGCATGCACAAGCAGGGCAAGTGGCAGGCAGAGGCAGAGGGAGAAGCAGGCTCTCCGCAGAGCAGGGGGAGCCTGATATGGGACTCGATCCCAGGACCCCGGGATCATGACCTGAGCAGAAGGCAGTCGCTTAACCAGCTGAACCACCCAGGCGCCCTCTATCTTTTTAAACAATTAATTTGTTTGAATCAGGATCCAAATAAGAGACACTTGTATTTGGTTGTATGGCTCTCAAATCTTAAAAAAAATTTTGTTGTTTTTGTTATGGCTTTTAAGTCTTTTAAAATCTTTTACTGTAGTCTCTCTTCTCTCCATCTTTCTTTTTACATGTTGTCCTGAGGAATGTTCCACATTCTGGATTTGCTTGCTTGTTTCTTCATGGTATCATTTAGCAGAGATTTCATGTGTCAGTGAGCAGAGATTTGACTTGTTTTTCTTTCTCCTACATTTCCTGAAGACTAGCAGCAAGGTCTAAAGATTTGAATAAATTGAGGTTCTTGTTTTGTTTTGTATTTTGGGGGCAAGAATACATCAGAGGTAATTTTCATATTGCACCAAATCAGGAGGTCCACAATGTCTTGTCTTGTTTTGGGTGAAACTCAGATTGATTAATCAGTGGGTTCAGGTGATGTCGGCCCAGTTCTTCATTGTAAAGTTCCCATCGCCCTCTGACCATTGTTCGAATCAGGTATTTCTTTAGGAGATAGCTTATCATCCTTTTCAAAGCAGATCTTCATGTAACTTCTTTCTTTTTACCAGTGATACTTAATTGTATAGAGGAGTAATAGAGAAGTCACTTAGGGGATCACACAGTGACTTGGGGCCAATGCATAACCAAAATCCAACTCTGCTGAATTTCCTGAGTTCAAATTCCTTTCTACAACAGGAAACATGATAGGTGGCATCTTGCCATTTGGAATCCAAAGGAATATTTTTAAACAGAGCTCAAAGGTTCAAAGTCTTTTGACTTAAAAATCTTAATTGAGAATTAATCAGTTTGGGTCTCTTTGGTCTGGATACCAGATATAAAAAATTTGATGTGCTTGGTTATGAACATCTAAAAGCCCAAACCATCTTCATTGTTTTTGTTTGTTTGTTTGTTTTTTAGTTTTTAAGTAGTTTCCTTGCCCAACGTGGAGCTTGAACTCAAGACCCTGAGACCAAGAATCACATGCTCCACCAATTGAGCCAGCCAGGCACCCCAAATCTTCACCATCTGAGCCAACTTTTCATTTGCATGACTTTGGCCAGATAAACCAAAGAGGACACTTCTCTCATTCGGGAATGTTCTAATCCCTAGCCCTGGTCTATAGTTACCGTTGTGTTCAGCTCAAAGTTTCAGAAGTGCCAATTTCAGGGGCTTAACAATTAGGATTTAGTTTTTCACATAACAAGAAGACCTGAGGTTAGCAGTTGTTGGCTTTGCTTTAGTGGTTTGATGATGACATGCAGATGTTATCTCTTAGTCTTTTCCCTTTGGTCTCAAGATGGCTCCTGCATTACCAATCTTCATGTCTGTATTCAAGGCAGAAGAAGGGGGCTCAAGAAAAGGCTTATGCCAGCCACATCTATCAATAAGGAAAACATGCTTTATCAGAAGCCCCCTAGCAGTATTCTCCCGGGTCAGAACTGGGATATTACGGCATCCTGAACTGCTAAAGATCTGGGAAAGCAGTATTTGGCTTTCAAACCTCTAGAGTATAGACAGCAAAGGAGATGGGGGTTGGGCATAAATGAAATGCTGATCCACCTACACCAGCCCCATCCTTCTTTGCTCTCTGACACATACCATCTTCTATACTTTCATAAAACCAAGTTCCTCAGCCATTCATTCTGAGGGACGAATGGTAAGGAATAAGCATATTCATAAACCCCTTTGACCACAAGGGATGGTAATCAGACAAAGATTGGCTCCAACTTCCAGGAGGGAATGAGTACCTTGGATGGTCACTAACGTAAATGAAGTTGAATTTTACTAATCTGTGGGTTCCACAGTTGGTGTAAGGGTATTAGAGGATATAAGGCTATTAAACTGGGGTTGGAGTGAGAGTGAGAAGTAGGGAAAGATCTGCAGAACACAATTTGTGGGCTAGGGTACTATGAGTCAAAAAGCAGCCCTGACATCAGGAGATTTCCACCACAGATAGATTTCTAGTTACCTCTCTCCAAAAATGTCTGTAGCATATGATTTGTCAATGCTTGAAAATTCCTTTAACAGTGGACAAAATCTATATTACAGTTAGTGATAATGTTAAAATTCAAATAGTTCTGGAAAGGTAACATTGACTTACATTTTTTCAAAAATATTAAGGGCCTCAAGGAAAAATAATGTCTTTCTGATTTAATTTAAATAAAGTCCAGATTCTTCACCTCCAGGGGCCAAGAGTGAGAAATCAATCCTCTTATTTCCCAATAGCACAGCAGAAATCTGGTTAGAACATTAAAAAAAGACGTTACTCAAGACTAAATAGCAAAAGGGAAGGTAAAAAGGAAATAAGCACAGTTTCTGAGACACAGCTTGCACCCATGATAAAGACTCATGTCAGAAAACCCAGGAGGGCGCCAGGGTGGCTCAGTTGGTGAAGCGACTCCCTTCGGCTCAGGTCATGATCCTGGAGTCCAGGGATGGAGTCCCGCATAGGGCTCCCTGCTCCGCGGGGAGCCTGCTTCTCCCTCTGACCCTCCCCCCTCTCATGTGCTCTCTCTCTCAAATAAATAAATAAAATCTTAAAAAAAAAAAAAAAAGAAAACCCAGGAAAAGAAATCTTTTGAAGGTTATCCTCCCTCCACAAGGTGGGTCCCATTTTTACCTCCACGAGCCAAGCATGCACTTAATGCTATTTACAGACCCAGGAATCTACATTGAGACAGAGGGGCTGGGTCTCCCTCCTTAGACTCTGGCCAGAGTTCTAGTTTCCTGTCTGAACCCTCATACTCATTCAAATGACTCACCCTTAAAATGATCTCCCTCTTCAGGTGAGAAGGGTATTTATAAGATTGGGGTCTGACCCTAACCCTTGCAGACCCCAGCAGGATATTCATATTAGAATAGAAGACATCAGCCCCACAGCCCAACATTCATACACAACTGAGAAACAGAATCATGGCCACTGAGAAACAGTGGAAATGTAATGCCCATACAAGGGCCAGTATTAGCTCCTCTGAATGGAGAAGGATTGTCTAAAGAAGCCAGGGGGAACTCCAAAATGGGGAAATGAGCAGAAGGGTAAGTCTAGGGTCAGAAAAATATAACTCATGTTTTCCAAACAGGTACTAAGAAGTGTGTCACAATAATGGTCACAGTCACCATTTCCTTGTCAGAGCTCCAGGCCCTCTGCCTCTGAAAGACACCACGGAATATTGCATGTTGCCCCTAGAACTGGTCCTGGGGCCATCCTGGGGCATTGATCCTTTCCCTCTGATGCACTCTGGCAATGTATCCCATGGCCTCCTGCCAAAGTCTCCACCACTAGCTTCTGTACCAGCTTGGCCGTGTAAGTTCCCTGGTGCCATCATTAGGACATACTCCTGGCCCATCTGTCACTGGCAAGTCCCTGATGCTGCCTGTAGAGTCCCTGATATCTGCGTCTCAGGGGACTCATGCTCTTAACTTCTCAAAGACAACATAACTTTAAAAACAAAACTACAGGTTGCCTGGGTAGCTCAGTCGGTTGAGCGTCTCAGGTCATGCTCTCAGGGTCCTGGGATTGAGTCCCGTGTTGGGCTCCCTGCTCTTCAGTGAGTCGGCTTCTCCCTCTGCCCCTCCCCTCACTCGTTCTTTCTCTCTCTCTCTCTCAAATAAATAAATAAAATCTAAAAAAAAAAAACCCTTTCTTTTATTTTTATTTTTTTTAATAGAGAAGTGACGTGACCTGGCTTCCTTTATTCTTCTTTTTTTTTAAATTTTATTTATTTATTTGACAGAGACACAGCGAGAGAGGGGACACAAGCAGGGGGAGTGGGAGAGGGAGAAGCAGGCTTCCCGTGGAGCAGGGAGCCCGATGTGGGACTCGATCCCGGGACCCTGGGATCATGACCTGAGCCGAAGTCAGGCGCTTAACGACTGAGCCACCCAAGTACCGCCCCCCCCAAAAAAACCTTTAAAAACAAAACTACATCTTTTAGTTTTTTCTGGTTTAGTTCTTGCAGCCCTTTTGCTCAGAAGATGAGGAGTCTAAGGGGCTGGACTAGGCAAGGGAGTCCATTCCAGGCTTCTAAGTACGTTCAAAATAATATCTCTCCTAAACCCATCCCTTTATCCTGGAACCAAATGTCAAGTCCTTGACTCTGGGAATTCATTATTTCCCAGCAAGCCTCTGGGTTTCTCAAGCTCCAAACCTCCAGCAGGCTGCCTCCCCACCATTACCTCCAGTATGGTGGGATCTCTGCTATGTATATTTACTTTTCTATTTTCCTGCTACCAGGTAGGTCCACCAGAAAAAGTTAATACTAAGTATGACAAATATAGTGCCATAAGGTAAAAATATAAAAATAAGAAAAAAGTGAAATAATATGAAAAAACTCATCAAAACTCTAAGTAACAGCATTTACAATTTTTAAAAAATATCACCGAATCACTAAAAAATTATAGAACCAATAGAACATTATATTTTGAAATTGCCTTAAAATCATTTGACCCTTGTTTGGATAAATAAACTGAGACTCAGAGGGATTAAATAATTAGAGTCATACAGTTGATGATAGGGCTAAATTAAGTAAAACTGGTTACAAAGTGGAATGGGTGTATAGGAATTTGCCTATCTATATTGATAGCATCAGTTCACATGCTCTATTTTGAAGAATGTTTTGTTAGTCATCTTGGGTTTCAGTTGCTACCTATCAATGAGAAACTGTTGAATTTGAGTTTGAATATTTCCCTCCACCCCAACCCTTAATACATCAGCACAATGTTCTCAGCAGAGTAAAAAAAAAAAAAAATAATTCTTTAAAGGTCAAATAAATGATAATCACAAAGAAATGGAGTGCTTCCAATTTTACTCTAGCAGACAATGCAATTTCAGTTCATTAGCTTATGTGCTTATGTGGTTTATATACAACTTTATATAAAGCTACTGTACTTTATCATGTGTCTCTGGAATGTGAGTGCTGTATTTGAGACTCTGGAACACAGAGATGTGTATAACCAAATAATAATCAATGAAGTGGAGATTTGCAATTATTTGGTTCATTTGAACTGTTAGATAGCTTATCTGGGTAACTGAGAACTCAAGGTCTATATTTTCTCATGTTAATTTTTCTAGTTCTCAGCATAGGTGCACAGTGGGTACTTTATGCTTAACGATGAGGGTGACAATTAACATTTATAAAGCATGGTACACTCCATCAAATCTTTTCACACATAAAGTACTGATAGTTATAAAAGCTTCTCTATATGTTGTGTAATCCAGCCTGAATAAAAGTACTGTGAGACTTGGGGTGCCTGGGTGGCTCTGTTGATTGAGCATCCAACTCTTTTTTTTTTTTAAGATTTATTTATTTATTTGACACAGAGAGAGAGAACAAGTAGGCAGAGAGGCAGGCAGAGGGAGAGGGAGAAGCAAGCTCCCCTCTGAGCAGGGAGCCCGATGGGGCTTGATCCCAGGACCCTGGGATCATGACCTGAGCCGAAGGCAGCGGCTTAATGGACTGAACCACCCAGGTACCCTGAGCATCCAACTCTTGATTTTGGCTCAGGTCATGATCTCAGGGTCATGATGGGCTTTGGTCTCTGATGGGCTCCACACTCAGTGGGGTGTCTGCTTGAGATTCTCTTTCTCCCTCTCCCTCAGCCCCTCCCCTGGCATGCATGATTTCTCTCTCTCTTTCTCTCTCAAATAAATAAGTAAATCTTAAAAAAAAAATACTGTGAGACCACTATGAGCATTATATCTCTGTCTCAATCATCAATTTTTTGGTGAAAAAGGACACATTAAGCTATTTGGCCTATGAAGAGAAGGATAGGAAAGTTCTGTGTCTTTTTAGGAAATACAAATATGTTGTGATAACTTTTCTTCTTGCAAATATTAGAACAGGTATCAAGAAGGAATGGACATATGCCCACATAGGGTCAACCTGGTATCTCCTGGGATTAGACTTCCTAGTCTATAGCAATGAATGTACATAGACCTGGTGACATAGAATGCAGGACCTCAGTGACAATAAATGTAAGGAATATTGGACATATGAAAAAAATTAACACTGGCCTACAAGTCAACAAAAAGAAAGTGAGTTTTTTCTTTTTTACTTTTTATTATGAAAAAAAAAAAGGGGTGGGGTTCCTGGATGGCTCAGTCAGTTAAGTGACTGACTCTTGATTTCAGCTCATGTCATGATGTCATGATCTCAGGGTTGTGTGATCGAGGCTCCTGTCTGGCTCTACACTCAGTGCAGAGTTTGCTTGGGATTTTTTCCCCAACTCCCTCTCCTTCCCGCTCTGCTCCTTCCCCTGCTTTCTCTCTCTAAAATCAATCAATCAATCAATCTAAAATAAATTTTAAAAATAAATAAATAAAATATTTTTAAAAGATAAAATAAGGGGTAGGGAAAATAATATAATGAACACCCATATATCCATCACTTATATGTAACAATTGTTAATATTTTGCCATATTTGCTTCATATATTTTGTGAAGTGATTTGAAGGAAATACACTCAGTGTACATTCCTAAAAATTAAAGACCATTTTTATGTATGACCTCAATGCCTTTCTCACACCTAACAAAATTAGCAAGTATTTCTTAATATTATCTAGTATCCACTTTATAAAATACACTTCATAGTATCATTTCATGAGCAAATGAAATTATGACCAGTAAGTGAGAAAAAACATTCTTTAGCTTCTGATATTCATCTTTATTGCTCACAAATGTAGCTTGGTGTTGTGAATAGCACTCTTGGACTGAGGATACCTGGGTTCTATTTTTGGGTCTGCTACTGATTCGTGGTGAGATCACAAACAAGTTGCTTAATTTCTCTTTGTCTCAGGTTCTTTGCTTATAAACAGAGAGGACAGAATAGATTATTTCTACTTGGGTTTATTTGAAGAGCTGATAACCTGTAGGCCTAAAGATTATTTGGCTATATTTCCACACACTGTTGAGATAGTTCAGGGATAATGCAGAAACAAGTTGTTTTACTGTCTTCATTCACGCTGCTCTAACAAAATACCACAGGTTGGGTAGTTTATCAGCAACCGAAATCTGGAAGTCCTAGTTAGGACTCCAGCATGGTCAGGTGAGGGCCCTCTTCTCAGTCACAGACTTCTTGTATCCTAACATGGTGAAAGGGGCTAGGGAGCTCTTTGAGATCTTTTTTATAAAAGCACTGGTCCCGGGGTGCCTGGGTGGCTCAGTTGGTTAAGCATCTGACTTCGGCTCAGATCATGATCCCAGGGTCCTGGGATGGAGGCCCGGGTCAGGCTCCCAGCCTAGCAGGGAGTCTGTTTCTCCCGCAGCCCTGCTCATGCTTGCTCTCTCTCTCTTAAATAAATAAATAAATAAAAATCTTTTTTTTTTTTAAGATTTTATTTGAGAAAGAGAGAGAAAAGACAAGCAGGGGGGAGAAGCAGAGGGGAGAGGGAGAGGCAGACTCCCTACTGAGCAGGGACCCTACACGGGGCTCCATCCCAGGACCCCGGGATTGTGACCTGATCCAAAGGCAGATGCCCAACCAACTGAGCCACCCAGGTGCCCCAAATAAAATCTTAAAAAAAAAAAAAGAGCACTAATCCCATTCATGAAGGGTCCATCCTCATGACCTAATCACCTTCTAAAGAACCCACCTCCTTTTTTTAAAAAATTTTTTTATTATGTTACGTTAATCACCATACATTACATCATTAATTTTTGATGTAGTGTTCCATGATTCATTGTTTGTATATAACACCCAGTGCTCCATGCAGAACGTGCCCTCTTTAATACCCATCACCAGGCTAACCCATCCTCCCACCCCCTTCCTCTCTAGAACCCTCAGTTTGTTTTTCAGAGTCCATAGTCTCTCATGGTTCATCTCCCCCTCTGATTTCCCCCCCTTCATTCTTCCCCTCCTGCTATCTTCTTCTTCTTTTAACATATAATGTATTATTTGCTTCAGAGGTACAGATCTGTGATTCAACAGTCTTGCACACTTCACAGCGCTCACCATAGCACATACCCTCCCCAGTGTAAAGAACCCACCTCCTAACACCATCACCTTGGGTATTACAATTCTAACATGTGAATTTGGAGGGGACACAAGCATTCAAACCATAGCATCTACCACAGTCATAAACACTATTATTTATTTATTTATTTATTTATTTATTTATTTGAGAGGGAGCAAGAGAGCAAAAGCAGGGGGAGTGGCAGAGGGAGAGGGAGAAGCAGACTCCCTGCTGAGCAGGGGGTCCCATGTGGGGCTTGATACCAGGACCCTGGGATCATGACCTGAGCCGAAGGCAGATGCTTAACTGACTAAGCCACCCAGGCACCCCAAAACATTATTATTTTTTTACGCTGTAAGTTTTTTATTAGTTTCAGAGGTAGAATTTAGTGATTCATCTGTTGCATATAACACCCAGTGCACATCACATCAAGTGCCCTCCTTAATGTCCATCACCCAGTTATCCTATCCCCGGCCCACCTCCCCTCCAGGAATCCTGTTTATTTCCTAGAGTTCAGCGTCTTTTATGGTTTGCCCCCCTCAATTTTCATCTTATTTTATTTTTCGTTCCTTTCCTCTATGTTCATGTTTTGTTTCTTAAATTCTACATATGAGTGAAATCATATGGTATTTATCTTTCTCTGACGGATGTATTTGCTTAGCATAATACCTTCTAGTTCCATCCACATCATTGCAAATAGCAAGATTTCATTCTTGTTGATAGCTGAGTAATATTCCATTTTATATACCACCTCTTCTTTATCCATTCAGCTGTTGATTGACATCTGGGCTCTTTCCATAGTTTGGCTATTGTGGACATTGCTGCTATAAACATTGGGTTGCGGGTGCCCCTTGGAATTACTATGTTTGTATGCTTCGGGTAAATACCTAGCAGTGCAATTGCTGGGTTGTAAGGCAGCTTTATTTTTAACTTCTTGAGGAACCTCCATACTGTTTTCCAGAGTGGCTGTACCAGCTTGCATTCCCACCAAGAGTGCGAGAGGGTTGCCCTTTCTCCACATCCTCACCAATATCTGTTGTTTGCTGAGTTGTTAATTTTAACCATTTTGACCTGTGTGAGGTGGTATCTCATTGTGATTTTGATTTGTATCTCCCTGATGCCGAGTGATGTTGAACATTTTTTCATGTGTCTGTTGGCTATGTGTATGCCTTTGGAGAAATGTTTGTTCCTGTCTTCTACCCATTTCTTGACTGGATTATTTGTCTTTCGGGTGTTGAGTTTGATAAGTTCTTTATAAATCTTGGATATTAGATCTGATAAGACATTTGCAAATATCTTCTCCCATTCTGTCAGTTGTCTTTTGGTTTTGTCGACTGTTTCCTTTGCTATGCAGAAGCTTTTTATCCTGATGGAAGTCCCAATAGTTCATTTTTGCTTTTGTTTCCTTTGCCTTTGAAGATGTGTCTAGCAAGAATTTGCTGTGGCCAAGGTCAAAGACGTTGCTGCCTGTGTTCTCCTCTAGGATTTTGATGGATTCCTGTCTCACATTTAGGTCTTTCATCCATTTTGAGTTGATTTTTGTGTATGGTGTAATAAAATGGTCCAGTGTCATTCTTCTGCATGTGGCTGTCCAATTTTCCCAACACCATTTGTTGAAGGGACTGTCTTTTTTCCATTAGACATTCTTTTTTTTTTAAGATTTTATTTATTTATTTATTTGAGAGAGTGAGAATGAGAGAGAGAGAGAGAGAGAGAGAGAGCACATGAGAGGGGGGAGGGTCAGAGGGAGAAGCAGACTCCCTGCTGAACAGGGAGCCCGATGCGGAACTCGATCCCGGGACTCCAGGATCATGACCTGAGCCGAAGGCAGTCGCTCAACCAACTGAGCCACCCAGGCACCCCTTCCATTAGACATTCTTTCCTGTTTTGTCGAAAGATTAGTTGACCATAGAGCTGAGGGTACATTTTTGGGCTATTCTGTTCCATTGATCTATGTGTCAGTTTTTGTGCCAGTACCATACTGTCTTGATGATTACAGCTTTGTAATAGAACTTGAAGTCTGGAATTGTGATGCCACCAGCTTTGGTTTTCTTTTTCAACATTCCTTTGACTATGTGGGGTCTTTTCTGGTTTCATACAAATTTTAGGATTATTTGTTCCAGCTCTGTGAAAGAAGTTGATGGTGTTTTGATAGGGATTGCATTGAATGTGTAGATCGCTCTGGGTAGCATAGACATTTTAATGATATTTGTTCTTCCAATCCATAGCATGGAATGTTTTTCCATTTCTTGTGTCTTCTTCAATTTCTTTCATGAGTGTTCTACAGTTTTCAGAGTATAGATCCTTTACCTCTTTGGTTAGGTTTATTTCTAGGTATCTTATGGTTTTTGGTGCAATTGTAAATGGGATCGATTCTTTAATTTCTCTTTGTTCTGTCTCATTGTTAGTGTATAGAAATGCAACTGATTTCTATGCCTTGGTTTTATATCCTGCCACTTTGCTGAATTCCTGTATGAGTTCTAACAATTTTTGGGTGGAATATTTTGGGTTTTCAACATGGAGTATCATGTCATCTGTGAAGAGAGAGAGTTTGACTTCTTTGCCAATTTGGATGCCTTTTATTTCCTTTTGTGTCTGATTGCTGAGGCTAGGACTTCTAGTACTGTGTTGAACAACAGTGGTGAGAGTGGACATCTCTGTCGTGTTCCTGACCTTAGCAGAAAAGCTCTCAGTTTTTCCCCCTTGAGAATGATATCCTCTGTGGGCTTTTCGTATATGGCTTTTATGATATTGAGGTATGTTCTCTCTATCCCTACACTGTGGAGAGTTTTAATCAAGAAAGGATGTTGTGGGCGCCTGGGTGGCTCAGTTGGTTAAGTGACTGCCTTCGGCTCAGGTCACGATCCTGGAGTCCCAGGATCGAGTCCCGCATCGGGCTCCCTGCTCAGCGGGGAGTCTGCTTCTCCCTCTGACCTTCTTCCCTCTCATGCTCTCTCTCTACCATTCTCTCTCTCAATAAATAAATATCTTTAAAAAAAAAAAGAAAGGATGTTGTATTTTGTCAAATGCTTTTTCTGCATCTATTGAGGATTGCATGGGTTCTTACCCTTTCTTTTTATTAATGTGGTGTATCACATTGATTGATTTACAGATACTGAACTAACCTTGTAGCCCAGGAATAAATCCCACTTGGTCCTGGTGAATAATCCTTTTAATGTACTGTTGGATTCTATTGGCTAGTATCTTGGAGAGAATTTTTGCATCCATGTTCATTGGGGATATTGGTCTGTAATTCTCCTTTTTGGTGGGGTCTTTGTCTGGTTTTGGGATTAAGGTAATGCTGGCCTCACAGAATGAGTTTGGAAGTTTTCCTTCCATTTCTATTTTTTGAAACAGCTTCAGAAGAAGAGGTATTAATTCTTCTTTCAATGTTTGGCAGAATTCCTCTGGGAGGCCGTCTGGTCCTGGACTCTTGTTTGTTGGGAGACTTTTGATTACTGAGGAAGATAATAATCTTAAAGGCACAGGTAGCTTTCATGGAATAACAGTAACAAACAGGAATCATGAAGGTGGTACATAGGTCTAGAACTGAGAGTTTATATACAGGACACTGGATGTGGGCAGGCCTCCCCACAAGGGATCCTATCTACATGAGAGTTACATCACAGAATAGCAGAAGGGAACTCATGCTCTTTGCTGGTCATTTACTCTCAAAAGGAAGGGAAGAAGAGTTGAGCCAAATGTTCTTAGTTCTTAAAAGAATTCAGAATTCTTCTAAAATTTACCAATCAAGTAAGTATCCTTCCTGGTCTTGCAGTGCAGTAAGGGTAGACAGAGGTCAGGAGTATTACACTGAGTTCTTTCAACATGGAAGGAAATTTGGGGAGTGGATAGTTTATTTGAAAATAAGAAAAACTGAAAATAAATGAACTAAGCATTCAATTCCAGAAGCTACAATAAGTCCATAGGAAGTAGAGTAAAAGAAAAAATAAATATAAAATCAGAAATTAATATGAAAACAAACAAAAATAAAAGAGATGACCAATAAAACCAAATGCAGCTTGTTTGAAAAGACCAATAAAACAGACCCACCTTTCACAAAGTAATCGAGAAAATAAGAGAATGGCATTAAGTGAACAATATTAGAAATTTTAAAGGGCAACATTACTACAGAAGTTGTAAATATTTAAAAATCAGGATCATTTTATTAATTTTGCCAGTATGTTTAAAAACAGAATAGCCCATTTTCTTTTAAAAAAAAAATCACCAACTCATTCAAGAAGAAACAAAACTACCTAGAACAATAACTGTTAAGAAAATTTTATTGGCATGGTGCATCCACTCTGGAAAACAGTATGGAGGTTCCTCAAAAAGTTAAAAATAGACCCAGCAATTGCACGACTAGGTATTTATCCAAAGGATACAAAAATACTGATTTGAGGGGGCACATGAACCCCAATGTTTATAGCAGCACTATCAACAATAGCCAAATTATGGAAAGAGCCCAAATGTCCACTGACTGATGAATGGATAAAGAAGATGTGGGATACACACACACACACACACACACACACACACAGGTATATACATACTATGGAATTATTACTGAGCCATCAAAAAGAATGAAATCTTGTCATTTGCAACAACATGGATGGAGCTAGAGAGTATTATGCTGAGCTAAATTAGTCCGTCAGAGACAAATATCATATGATTTCACTCATATGTGCAATTTAAGAACAAAACAGATGAACCCAGGCGAAGAGGAAGAAAAATAAGAGAGGTAAACCATAAGAGACTTTTTTTTTTAAGATTTTATTTATTTATTTGAGAGAGAGAGAGCTTGAGAGAGAGAGATCACAAGCAGGGGGGAGGGGTAGAGGGAGAAGAAGACTTCCTGCTGAGCAGGGAGCCTGATGTGGGACTCCATCCCAGGACTCTGGGATCATGACCTGAGCTGAAGGCAGATGCTTAACTGACTGAGCCACCCAGGGGCCCAAGAGACTCTTAATATAGAGAACAAACTGAGGGTTGCTGGAGGGAAGGTGGGTAGGGAAGGGCTAAATGGGTAATGGGTATTAAGTAGGGCACATATTGTGATGAGCAATGGGTATTATATGTAAGTGATGAATCACTAAATTCTACTCTTGAAACCAATACTACACTATATGTTAACTAACTTTAACTTAAAATCTTGGAAGAAAATAAATAAATAAATAAACATATTGGATGAAAAGTCATAAAAAAGTACTTTACAGAAGATACGGGTAATAATATCAAAAATAAAAATAATAACTACATTTAAAAAAAGAAAATTTTATTGGCATAATAAAACTCTTACTGTGGTAAAACTCTAATAAAAACTCTGGTACCATAAAAGGTACTAGGCTGTTTTAAAATAATGTACCCAGGATTTGTCTTAATCAGATACGATAAGATATAAACACAGAGAAATTACTGTCATGAAGGAAGAAAGGTTTTTATAATTACAGATCCATTAAAAAGGAAGCATGGCACACCACACAGGACCACACAGGAAAGCACCCAGGATAATCAAGAGGAAGAAGGAGCAAAGGGGAAAGAAAGCATGGGCCAGAAAGAATGGATGAGGCATGGTAGGCAAATTGAGCACATTCAGGGTTGGATAGTTTGAATAATTTTTGCAGGCTCTGGGCTATAAGAGGTAGTCTATCGTTGTCTAGTACCTGGCACTAAAGTGATTTATGGCAGGGGGAAAATATCCCTGCAGGCACCTGATAAAAGGAGGGGGTTAAAGACTCATGATTGTTTCGTTTGCATATCAAAGACATGTTCCAAGGCAAATTGTTATCTCTAGGAATTAGCTAATCCTGGTAGGGGCAGTCCCTCCCCAGGTCTGTAGGCCCCAAGATATCACAGCATCATAAAATACAGAAAACAGAAAACATGATTAATAAACAGGCCAGGTCAGTTTTACCAACGTAGAAAGAAAAAGTCTATCTTTACAAATTGCCTAGAGAACAGGAAAGAGGGAAAGCTACCAAATTCTTTTTCTGAGGCTAGACTAACCCTGACACCCAAAGCAGAGTAGAAGAAAATAAAATTTTAGGTAATTTCACTTATGAACACAAATGCAAAATATTACACATTAGAAAATTGAATCTAACATTGTATAAAAATGATCAAATAGGATTTTTAAGAATGCAAAATAACTTTAGAAAACTATTAATTTAATTCACCATATTAACCTATTAAAGAAGAAATATCATGATTACCTCAAAAGATACATTTAAAAGCATTTGGTAAAATGTAATCCTAATTCATGTTTGTTTGTTTTTTTCAGATTTTTCATTGATTAAAAAAAAGCTTTTTAGGGGCACCTGGGTGGCTCAGTTGGTTAAGCAGCTGCCTTCAGCTCAGGTCGTGATCCTGGGGTCCTGGGATTGAGCCCCACATTGGGCTCCCTGATCAATCTGCTTCTCCCTCTCCCTCTGCTCCCTGTTCGTGCTCTCTCTCTATCTCAAATAAATTAATGAAATCTTATTTTTAAATTATCTTTAAGTTTTGGGCTCCTGGGTGGCTCAGTTGGTTAAGCGACTGCCTTCGGCTCAGGTCAAGATCCTGGAGTCTCTGGATCGAGTCCCATATCTGGCTCCCTGCTCAGCGGGAGTCTGCTTCTCCCTCTGACCCTCTCTCCTCTCATGCTCTCTCTCACTCTCTCTCTCCAATAAATAAAATATTTAAAAAATTATCTTTAAGTTTTTATTTAAATTCAAGTTAATTAACATACTGTGTAATATTAGTTTCAGGTGTACAATATAGGGATTCAACACTTCCATACATCACCCAGTGCTCATCACAGCAAGTGCACTCCTTAATCCCCATCACCTATTTAACCCATCCTCCCTCCCCTCTCCACTCTGGTAACCATCAGTTTGTTCTCTATAGTTAAGAGTCTGTTTCTGGGTTTGCCTCTCTCTTTTTTTCCCTTTGCTCATTTGTTTCTTAAATTCCACATGAGTGAAATTATATGGTATTTTCTTTCTCTGACTTATTTTACTTAGCTTTCTAGTCTCTAGCTCCATCTATGTTGTTGCAAATGGTAAGATTTCATTCTTTTTGATGGCTGAATAATATTCCACTGTGTGTGTGTGTGTGTGTGTGTGTGTGTGTGTGTGTGTGTATACATCTTCTTTATCCACTCGTCAATTGATGGACACTAGGACTATTTCCATAGTTTGGCTATTGTAGATAATGCTGCTATAAATATTGGGATGCTACATCAAAAACTAATGATGTAATGTATGGTGATTAACATAACATAATAAAAAATAAATATCGGGATGTTTTTGAATTAGTATTTTTGCATTCTTTGGGTAAATACCTAGTGGTGCAATTGCTGGGTCATAAGGTAGTTCTGTTTTTAACTTTTTGAAGAACTTCCATACTATTTTCCTGCTGCACCAGTTTGCATGCCCACCAACAGTGCAAGAGGGTTCCCCTTTTTCCACATCCTCACTAATACCTGTTGTTTCTTGTGTTGTTGATTTTAGCTATTCTGACAGGTGTGAGGTGGTATCTCATTGTAGTTTTGATTTGTATTTCCCTGAAGATCAGTGATGTTGAGCATCTTTTCATGTGTCTGTTGGCCATCTGTATGCCTTCTTTGGAGAAATGACTATTCATGTCTTCTGCCCATTTTTTTAATTGGATTGTTCATTTTTTGGATATTGAGTTTCTTAAGTTCTTTATATATTTTGGATACTAACCCTTTATCAGATATGTCATTTGCAAACATCTCCCATTCTGTAGGTTGCCTTTTAGTTTTGTTGATTGTTTCCTTCACTGTGCAGAAGAAGCTTTTTATTTTGATGAAGTTCCAATAGTTTATCTTTGCTTTTGTTTCCCTTGCCTCAGGAGACATATCTAGAAAGAAATTGCTATGACTGAACATCAAAGAGGATATTGCCTATGTTCTCCTCTAGGATTTTTATGGTTTCATGTCTCCCATTTAGGTCCTTGATCCATTTTGAATTTGAGAGCTTTTCCTCTATGGTCAGGAACAAGACAGCAATGTCCACTCTAACCACTGTTACTTAACATAGCACTGGAGATCCTAGCCACAGCAATCAGACAACAAAAGGAAATAAAAGGCATCCAAATTGGCAAAGAAGAAGTCAAATTCTCACTATTTGCAGATGACATGATACTATATATAGAAAACTTGAAAGACTACCAAAAAATTGCTAGCAGTGATACACGAATTTAGTAAAGTTGCAGGATACAAAATCAACATACAGAAATCTGTTGCATTTATATACAACAATAATGAAGCAGCAGAAAGAGAAATCAAGTTAAATCAATCCCATTTACAATTGCACCCCAAACAGTAAGATACCTAGGAAAAAACCTAACCAAAGAGGTGAAAGACCTATACTCTGAATACTATAAAACACTGATGAAAGAAATTGAAGAAGACACAAAGAAATGGAAAGACATTCCATGCTCATGGATTGGAAGAATAAATATTGTTAAAATGTCCATACTACCCAAAGAAATCTACACATTTAATGCAATCCCTATCAAAATATCAACAGCATTTTTCACAGAGCTAGAACAAAAATCCTAAAATTTGTATGGAACTACAAAAGATCCTGAAGAGCCAAAGCACCTTGGACAAGCAAAGCAAAGCGGGAGGCATCACAATTCTGGACTTCAAGTTATATTACAAAGCTGTAGTGATCAAAACAGTATGGTACTAGCACAAATAAAGACACATAGAACAATGGAACAGAATAGAAAACCCAGAAATGAACCCACAATTATATGGTCAATGAATCTTCAACAAAACAGGAAAGAATATCCAATGGGAAAAAGAGTCTCTTTAAGAAATGGTGTTCGGAAAACTGGACAGCAACATGCAAAAGAATGAAATTGGACCACTTTCTTACACCATACACAAAAATAAATTCAAAATGGATTAAAGACCTAAATGTGATCCATTCACGAGTTTTAAAACTTCTCAGCAAAATATTAATGAAGAGAATTTCCCTAACCTGATTATTTGATATCTGCTAAAAAAATACATACAAACAGCATGCTGAGTGGTGCAACTTCAGAAAGATTCCTTTTTTTAAAATAAGTAATCTCCATACCCAATGTGGGGCTCTGACTCATGACCCCCAGATCAAGAGTCACATGCTCTACCAACTAAGCTAGCCAGGTCCCCAGAAACATTCCTTTTAAAGTTAGGAGCAAGGCAATACTAAATACTACCATTCCTACTTTTTAAAAATATATATTTTATTTATTTGAAATAGAGTGAGAGAGAGAGAGCATGAGCCGGTGGACAGAAGGAGAGGGAGAAGCAGGCTCCCCACTGAGCAGGGACCCTGACAGGGGGCTCAATTCCAGGACCCAGGGATCATGACCTGAGTGGAAGGCGACGCTCAACCGACTGAGCCACCCAGGCGCCCCACACTCCTACTTTTTAACACTGTACTGGAGATCCTTGACAACCCACTGTGATTAAAAAAAAAAAAATGGAATAAAAGTTCAAAGACCCAAAATATATCCTTTAGAGTTCTTAGTTAAGAGCAATAGATGCTGACTCTGGTTGACCAAGCAAAAAGAGTTTATTACCAGAATATTTGACAGCTCACAGAATCATTGGGATAGCTGAGAAACTAGGCTTAACACTGAGTTTCCAGAAGTGCCTATAACATGCTGTAGGAATGTCTGACAAGGAATCCTTTGCTGTCACCACTGAGGCCTATACATTATTGATAGACCATTATCACTTCTGTTCCTGCAACTTGACTTCAACTGCTACCCCTGCTAACACTGATGTCAGCTCTGCTCCATCACTGCTCTTACTGTCACTGCTGTCACCACTACAGTATCAGTAATTGCTTGTTCCTCAGCTGCAAGGAAGGCTGGGAAAGAAGTCTGGAATATTTTAAGCTCCTAAAGAGGGAGCAGTCTTTGTCCTACAACCAGACTCATGAAGTGGGAAATTCCTCAAACACAGAAAGGAGTTTAGATGCTGGGTGGTCAAAACAAAGGATAAATGTCCACTCAGGAAAAGAAAAAATAAAAAGTGTTATTTGCAGATGCTATAATAATCTACATGGAAAATCTAAGGTAATTTATAGTCAAAATTATAAAATTAGTGAAGAAGTTTAATTTCCTTGACATAATACTAACACAAAAATCAATGGCATTTCTATAAATCAGCATTATGTAAACAATTCAAAAACTAATTGAAAAAGGAGACAATTCACTATAGTAAATATACTATAAGGTACCTGGGAATGAATCTAACAAAAGATGCATACATCCTTTAAGGAGAAAACTGTAACATATTATGAAGGACATAAGGACTTTTAAAAAAAAAATAGAGGTACATACCATGTTCTTCTTTGGGAAGACTTGATTTCAAAACATACCAATTTGATGTATAAATTTACCATAATTCCAGGTGCGATTTTTTTATGCAATTTGAGAAAGTGATTAAAATGCAAATGGAAGAGTAAATATCTAAAAATATCCCAAACAGTTCTGAAAGAAATGAACAAGGAGGTAGGACTTGCTCTTTAAAATATCAAGTCATAAAGCTTTAGCAATTAAAATCGTTTAATACTGGTTTAGAAATGTTCAAAGAGATCAGCTGAGGAGGATAGAAAGCCCAGAAACAGACCTATGCATTTAGGAAATCTTGATCTATAACGGAAGTGATACTGAAATCAGGGGTAAAAAGGATGAGCAATAAATGATGTTGGAACAATTCACTTTCCACATAGAAAAATAAAGATCTCAACTTCACAGACAACACAAAAGCAAATTTCAGATAGATTAAAGCTTGAAGTGTAAAAAACCGAAAACTTTTTTTTTAAGATTTTATTTATTTATTTGACAGAGAAAGAGAGCACAAGCAGGGGGAGCAGCAGAGGGAGAGGGAGAAGCAGACTCCCCACTGAGCAGGAAGACTGATACAGGGCTGGATCCCAGGACCATGACCTGAGCCAAAGGCAGACATTTAACTGACTGAGCCACTCAGGTGCCCCATAAAAAAACCAAAACTTTAAAACCATTTGAAGAAAATACAGAGAATATATTTAGGATCTTGGGTCACAGAAAGTGTCTTTTTTTTTTTTTTTAGAGAGGGAGAGTGGGGAGGGGCAGAGGGAGAGAGAGAATCTTAAGCAGGCTCCAGCACCTGGAGCCTAGAACCCAGGCTCCATCTCATAACTCTGAGATCATGACCTGAACTGAAATCAAGAGTCGGACGCTTAACCAACTGAGTTACCCAGGCGCCCTTAAAATTTCTTAAACTAGACACAAAAAGTACAAATCATAAAGGCAAAGAACTGATATTTGACTACATAAGATATAATCAAAGTAATGAAAACATATATCAATGTAATGAAAAGCACAGACAACTTAATAGAAAGATGGCTGCAGTATGTGAACAGAAGTTGAAGGGATTAGGAAACCCAAATGATTCATCAACATGTGAAAGGATGCTCAACCTTCCAGGTAATTAGGAAAAAATGAGTAAGACAACAACGAGATATGATGTATCACCAATTAAGGGTTGTCATGCAAGTTGGGGAAAAGCAAATCTGTTAAACTACTGGCATAAGTATAAATAGGTATAATCTCTCAGGAAAACAATCTGTAAGTATGTTATAATATTTAAATAACTTCTAGGCTTACAGAAACTCCTGTATATGTATTCAAAGAGACATGTGCAAAGTTGCTCATTGTCACTTCATTAGTAACACCAAAGCAAACAAACAAGGAAACAAATGTCCATTAATAGGAAAATGAATGAATAGAATTTTAGGTAAAATGTGGTAATCCATAGATTGAGTACTGAATAGTGGTTAAAAGGAACTAACTAGAATCTAAACAGACCAACGTGAATTGATGTCAAAAATACAATAATTGAGAGGAAAAAAGACACATAATAATATACACATTACAAAATCATTTTTATAAATTGAAAACATATAAAACATTGCATATTTTTATGTTTATAAAGTGTTCATTTATAGATATTCCTAGAAAAGTATAAAATAATTAGCCAGAAAGACACATACTTTGGTAGCCAGCCTATAAGATGATCCCCAATGAATTCTGCCCTTGTACAATCTCCTCCTCTTGAGTTTGACCAGGGTTTAGTGACTTGCTTGCAATGAATAGAGGTTGTGCTGTCACTTTCAAGATTAGGTATTAAAAAAACTCTGACTTTTCTCGTCGGCTTTGGTTCTTCCAGCTCTGATGAAACAAGTTGCATGTTGTGAGCCGTTCTATGGAAAAGTCCATGTTCCAAGGAATTGAGGGCAGCCTTTAGCTAAGAGCCAGGAAGGAACTAAAAACCTCAGTTTGACAATCTTAAGGAACTGAATCCTGCCCACAACCACTGAGAGAACTTGGAATTGGGTGGATTCTGCCCCAGTTGAACCTGCAGCCCCAGCTAACACCTTGATTACAACCTTGTGAGAGATCCTGAGCCAGAGGGTCCAGGTAAAGCACAAGGATTCCTGATCCACAGAAACTGTAAGAAAATAAATGTTGTTTTAAGCCATTAAGTTTTGGGGTAATTTGTTATGCAGCAATAGATACTAATAAAACACATTATGAGGGTCATAGTCTGGATTGGGGAGGGAGTAGGAGGGAATGGGATTAGAGGAAAAATGAAGGGGAATTTAAAAAAATACTTTTATAGAAATGACTTTCAAAAAACATGACAAAATGTTAATAACTGTTAAAATCTGGGTTGTGGGAACATGGGTATTTATTTGGTACATTATCATATGTGCTTTTCCATATTTTCTTTATTTAAAAAAAAAGAAAAAAAGAATAAATTCCCAATCCCACACCATGAGAAAAACCTAGGACTGAGATCTTATCTTCTAGCCCTATAGACGTGAGAAATACACTTTTTGTTTTCAGGTTCATGTAGTTGTTGGAGGCTTTCTTGGTATACTCTTCAAGTTATTATTTCATTTGTTCTCTATAGAACTAGTTAAAAGTGAGGTCATTTAAAATTCTAAATTCAAAAGCACCAGATCTTAGGAATAATGACTCTATGGACAGAAGAATTAAAAATGGAAGGGAAATTAATTTGTTTTTGAAAATTATGTCATGCTAAGTTGAAAATATAAATTACCCCAGCACATACCAAAGAAGAGTAATGAGACAAGTATAACAATTATCCTACAATTCAGACAAAAATCCTGAAAGTACCTTTGGGCTACTTACATTTTTTGGTGCTTTCTTCTTTTGACTTTACAATAAATCAATTTTAAAAATGTTTATTTCAGGATATATTTAAAAATTGGCATATGATAAAGTAGCAACTTAAATTATTGGATATATCATTTTATTACATTTGCTACCTACTTACTACTCCTCATACATTCTGGTGATCTACTATAACTAATCATATATATTTAAATAATTTGGGTCTATCAAAAATATTACTTGTGATAATTTAATAATTATGAAACCTCAAATGTTAGGTTTTAATTTTGAGGCCCATTTCCACATTTTATACCTTTTCTTTGGATTAGCCAGCCATTTTATGAGGGCCATCTTAACTTCCTCTTACATAAAATCCAGTATATCAGTTTCTTTTATTTCATAATGAATGGCACAATTAAGATTTAATTAGAAGCACACTAGGAGGGGCCCCCAGGTGGCGCAGTCAGTTGAGTGTGGACTCTTGGTTTCGGCTCAGGTCCTGATCTCAGGGTGTTTGGGTGGTTGGATCAATGCCCTGTGTCAGGCTCCAGGCTCAGCAAGGGGCAGGGGGATGGGGGGGGAATCCACCATCTCTAAAAAGCGGCCTCCCGTCAACTTAGAGATGGAGAGATGGAGCTCTTTAAAATAACATAATGGCTAAGATGCCTGGGTGGCTCAGTTGGTTAAGCATCTGCTTTCAGCTTAGTCCCACATCAGGTTCCTTGCTCAGCAGGGAGCCTACTTCTCCCTCTGCCTGCCGCTCCCCCTGCTTGTGCTAGTTCTCTCTCTCTCTCTGACAAATAAATAAAATCTTAAAAAAAAAATAACATGATTGCTTGTTACATCGAACTCCTTCCTTGTCATGTGTTCACAAAAGCTCATTTTATCTAAAGAAGACTCACAGAAGCTTCACGGAAGAAAAGGGGAATTTTCACATTTGCTTTACAAAGAACATCCTGTCCAAGTTTTTTTTTTTTTTTAAGATTTTATTTATTTATTTGAGAGAGAGAGAGAGCACATGAGAGGAGGGAGGGTCAGAGGGAGAAGCAGACTCCCCGCTGAGCAGGGAGCCCGATGCGGGACTCGGTCCCGGGACTCCAGGATCATGACCTGAGCTGAAGGCAGTCGCCTAACCAGCTGAGCCACCCAGGCGCCCCTGTCCAAGTTTTTAAGGGTGAGAAAACCTTAGTTATTAATGCATGTCCTACTTACTCTTCCCTTTTCATAGCCTTACAAAGAAGCTCATTTGAGAAGTGATTAGTTCATCACAAAATATGAATCAATTTTGAATATGTAGCTTCATAATTTATTATAGAAATATAGTTGATATACATTAGTTTCAGATGTACATTATAATGATTCAATAAGTCTATACCTTATGCTATGCTCACCACAATTGTAGCTACTATCTGTCACCATAAAATGCTATTACAATATCATTGACTTTATTCCCTGTGCTGGTACCTTTTAATCCTGTGACTTATTCATTCCAAAACTGGAAGCCTGTATCTCCCACTCCCCTTCACCTATTTCGCCCACCCGCCCCCATCATCAGTTTGTTCTCTGTATTTATGTTCTCTGTTTCTGTGTAGCTTTATATTTAAAACAATGCTTTAAACTAATACTTCCTATTAGAATTTGTGTCTTCATTATTGCTTCTAATCTTTAACTTTTTTTTTCAAACTTAGATATATCATTTCCAAGACTGAAGTAGAGGGTACACTTATTTATTTTTTCTTTTTTTCAAATTTAAATTCAATTAATTAACATACAATGTATTATTAGTTTCAGAGGTAGAGTTCAGTGATTCATCAGTCTTATATAACACTCAGTGTTTATTACATCCTGTGCCCTTCTTAATGTCCATTAATTAGTTACCCCATTCCCTCCCCCCTCCCCTCCAGCAACCCTCAATTTGTTTCCTATGATTAAGAGTCTCTTATGGTTTGTCTCTAGAGGGTACATTTAAAGATGAGATTGCAATTTTGGGCTTTCTTATTTGAACTGGGATTACAGCTGACCCTCGAACAATGCGGGGGTTATACACAGCAAGGGCTGACCCTTGCGCAGTGGAAAACCTGTGTATAACTTTTGACTCCCCCATAACTTAACTACTAATAGCCTACTGTTGACTGGAAGCCTTACCAATAACATAAACAGTTGATTAACACATATTTTGTATATGTATTATATACTGTATTATTATAATAAAGCTAGAGAAAAAGAAAACGTTATTAAGACAATCGTAAGATTAACATAATAAAAATAAAATAAAAAAAGACAATTGTAAGAGGAAATACATTTACAGTATTGTGTTGTATTTATCGAAAAAATCTGTGTATATTTGGACCTGTACAGTTTAAACCTGAGATGTTCAAGGTCTACTGTAAATATTTTTCTGAAAGGCAGAATGGAAGAGCAACGTAGTGCAGAGGTTTGAGACTTGGTGAGGTGAGAAAAGTGTTCAAGCTGCTCAAAATGACCTACTGACATATCTTGGCTATAGGAAGATGAGTGGCTTTGCTGCAAAGTGGATTTCAGGCAATTATGTGTACAACTGCTTAGGGCATGAAAGATTTCTAACAATTTGGACTACAAGTAGAGAATAAGTATCTTAGAAACCTTTCTTATCCATTTTGTTCTTTCTATCTGGGTCCAGAGGGCCTAATCATGGAATGAAGCAGAGAAATAATCAAGTGCTTGTGATCATCATGGAGGTGAGGACTTGCAGAAAATCCTAAACATCCAAGGTCTTGACATTCACAGGATCCAAAATTCATGCTCTAAAGGCAGAACATTTCTGGAAACAACTTATCACCCACAGATCTCTGTCATAAAGGCATTATATTATCCTAATCAATACATCTTCTAATAATGAGCTAGATGATATTTTAATATATTTCAAGAGGAAAGCAGAAGGATTTTCCAGAGGTCATTATTTTAGACCTTATTATTTTAGAGATGCCTAGTTATCTCATGTTTATATATTTCTAGGAAAGTTGACTCTGGCAATCTTGAATTTTGTTTCTCTTTCTACAGTCTTTAGAATATAAACAGAATAATAGTGGCCACATATAAATTTATTAAAGTCACATTTCTCCCAGGATGTAAGTCATTTACCCAGAATCTATTTAATGTACCACTGTACATGTGTATATGGGTACATGTGTGTATATGTGTGTATATATATCCATCCAGAGCTTAAGATTAGCATGGAATAATAGGTTTACTGCCTGCCTTGATATAATTACATTCTAAAACAGAAAAATTTGATGTTTTTTAGGTGTCAAGTTTTTGATGTCATGTAAGTTTATGATTTTAGACTTTATGAAATATTGGAAATAGCTTATGGATCTTTAATTCTCTTCTTATGTACTCTTAGATATCTAGGGATCTCAGGCTGGAACCCACTGGTTTATAGTATGGAAACAACTGAGTGACTATTTGTTCATTCTGGTCATTTCAGGCACTGTGATAAATGAATCTCTGCAAAGCTGATCTGGATAATTAACATATTTAAATTTGAAGATGGTTCAAAATCTAGTAATAAATTTGCCACAGTCAATTAAATCTCTTTGTGTGAGAATGGCCCAAATAATGAGCTCCAGTTTAAGAAATCACATTTATGGTATGAATTGAAGGGAGTCACTAAAAACCTAGTTGCCTCAAAATTTCTCCTTTCACCCAATCTACCTTTAATACCATCCACTTCTTTTTCCCCAGCATGGACTCCAGTAAGCTACTATTTTGTTTTTTGCTTTTTTTTTTTTTTAAGATTTTATTTATTTATTTGAAAGAGAGAGCACAAGCAGGGGTAACAGCAGAGGGAGAGGGAGAAATAGGCGAGCCTGATGCAGGGCTCAATCCTAGGACCCTGGGATCATGACCTGAGCTGAAGGCAGACACTTAACTGACTGAGCCACCCAGGTGCCCCACCGTAAGCTACAGTTTAATATCGATTTTCCATTAGGAGGGAAGTGAAGGGTCTTGCAATGGACACCTATTAAGTTTGACATCCAGCCTCCCCTGCCTGCAAACTTCTCCTTTCCCCCCCTTATCTACATGGTCACAGGATAGCCTCCAACCAGCCATGGTTATAAATTATGTTCCCTAACTTTCATGTTAAATACAGTTTGGGCTGGGCAGAGACTTAGCCTTGGAAAATTTGGAATTGGGAGTAAGAGATCTGGTCTGTGTTTAAGTTGAAATCTTTAATGCAAGAGATATAAAATGGTTTGTGCAGCCATATTTTCTACCATGAGGACTAGGTAGTTAAAGAGATACATAGAGTAGAACAAAGAAAGTGTCTCATGCATAATTACAGTCCCACCCTGAGACATGGCCTTGGTTTCATCCTTATGTTTTCCACTTTTTGCTTATGTTAACTTGAATTGGTTTCTGATTCTTTTTTTTTAATTAAAGATTTTATTTATTTATTTGAGAGAAAGAGAGAGAGAGAGCATGAGCAGGGGGGAGGAGCAGAGGGAGAAGCAGGCTCCCAGATGAGCAGGGAACCCGATGCGGGGCTCCATCCCAGGACCCTGGGATCATGACTTGAGCCAAAGGCAGATGCTTAACCAACTGAGCCACTGAGGTGCCCCTAGTTTTTGATTCTTGAAACCAAAAGTGATCAAGAGATAGACTGTCTTGATTGAAGACTACTGTTTAGTCCTACAGTCACATTATTGCCTCTATCACATCAGCCAGTAGTTATTATCAAATGCACAAAGAATCCAGTCTCTAAAGATCTAGAAATACAGTCAAAGTGTCCCAGAGTCAAAATGAGATCCAACAAGTCCAAGATTTATATGCACATATAAATATATGTATGTATATATATACACATGTATATTTTTCTTTACTACAAAGTAATTATTTTTTCTTTTTTATTAATTTTATTTTATTATGTTATGTCAGTCACCATACATTACATCATTAGTTTTTGATGTAGAGTTCCATGATTCATTGTTTGTGTATAACAGCCAGTGCTCCATTCAATACGTGCCCTCCTTAATACCCATCACCAGGCTAACCTATCCCCCTACCCCCCTCCCCTCTAGAACCCTCAGTTTGTTTCTCAGAGCCCATAGTTTCTCATGGTTCATCTCCCCCTCCGATTCCACCCCTTCATTTTTCCCTTCCTACTATCTTTTTTTAAACATATAATGTATTATTTGTTTCAGAGGTACAGGTCTGTGATTCATCAGTCTTGCACAATTCACAGCGCTCACCATAGCACATACCCTCCCCAATGTCTATCACCCAGCCACCCATCCCTCCCACCCCCCCACCACTCCAGCAACCCTCAGTTTGTTTCCTGAGATTAAGAATGCCTCTTATCAGTGAGATCATAATTGTCTTTCTCTGATTGACTTATTTAGCTTACCCTCTGGTTCCATCCAGTCGTTGCAAATGGCAAGATTTTGGTTTTTTTGATGGCTGCATAATATTCCATTGTGTGTGTGTGTGTGTGTGTGTGTGTGTGTGTGTGTGTGTGTGTGTACCACATTTTTTTTTTATCCATTCATCTGTTGATGGACATCTAGGCTTTTCCCATAGTTTGGCTATTGTGGACATTGCTGCTATAAACATTGGGGTGCACATACCCTTTCGGATCACTACATTTGTATCTTTGGGGTAAATACCCAGTAGTGCAATTGCTGGGTCATAGGGTAGCTCTATTTTCAACCCTTTGAGGAACCTCCATACTGTTTTCCAGAGTGGCTGCACCAGCTTGCATTCCCACCAACAGTGCAGGAGGGTTCCCCTTTCTCCACATCCTCGCCAACATCTGTCGTTTCCTGACTTGTTAATTTTAGCCATTCTGACTGGTGTGAGGTGGTATCTCATTGAGGTTTTGATTTGTATTTCCCTGATGCCCAGCGATGTTGTGCACTTTTTCATGTGTCTGTTGGCCATTTGGATGTCTTCTTTTTAATTTTTTAACTATTTTATCATCACATAATCTTTTTTTGTTTTTAGTAATCTCAACACCCAACATGGGGCTCTAATTCACAACCCCAAGATTGAGAGTTGCATGCTCTCCCAACTGAGCCATCCAGGTACCCCTTAGATAATAGTTTAAATAGCTGTCACCGTCTTTAAAATGTTAAGAGACTAGTAAAAGGGAATGGATAGGCAACTATCTCCTCCATGGTACTCAGAGCAGCAGAACAGTCTCTTTTCATGGGTAATTTCTTTCTCTAATTTTGGGGTAAAAATGACCCTCACCATAATTTCATTATTCAAATAAAGAAAGCATAGTTCTTCATTCTTCATAAAATGCTGGGGGTGGACACAGCTGGTAAAAACTGGATAATTAAAATATCAATCAGAACAGGAGAGATAAAATGACTTTACTTGAATGGAACAGTTGGGCTGAATTAAAATTGGAAGAAAAATAAAATAGGTTACAAAAGAAACAAAGCAATTTGACATTGCCCAGGTCTTCAAGAAGCATAGTAGAAGGATGATAACAAGTAATACTTGCTCCAAATGTTGCCATAGGTGAACTAGAGAACATGCACTTCCTGAGACATGGACTTTCATACACTTTACCTTATTTGTAACATTTTCTTCCTTCTGCTTCTGTTGTCATGTACACAGTGAATGTGACAAACAATACTTAAAATTTGATACTAAAAAGGGCATACTATTTCTATAGCATCTTGTTAATTTCTTTAGCAATCTATATATCCCAACAAATTAAATGGATAACAAACAATAAATAACAAAATATACTTTGAAACTATCAAGAGATACATAAAATTCATATATGTTATTAATAAGCACTGAACAATTAAGATTTTTTAAATAGTACAATCACTTTTCTATTTATAATTAAGATATGTGTGTTGCCTGGGGTTCTCCAAAGAATAGAACCAATAGGATATATATATATGGAATGAGAGGGAACAGTAGCTAGCTAGCTGGCTAGATAGAGAGAGGGAGAGACTGAATAATTATAAGGAATTGCCTAACATGATTACGGAGGCTGAGAAGACCCAAGATCTGAAGTCAGCAAGCTGGAGACCTAGGAGAGCTGATGTGTAATTATATTCTGAGTCTGAAGGCCTGAGAACCAGGAGAGCCAACAGTTTAAGTTCTAGTCCAAAGCTGGCCGACTCAAGACCTAAGGAGAGCTGATATTTCAGTTCTAATCTGAAGGCAGGAGAAAAAAAAAAACCAAAAACAATGTCCCAGCTCAAAGCAGTCAGGCAGAAGGAGTTTCCTTTTACTCAGTCTTTTTGTTCCATTTAGGTCTTCAGTTGATTGAATAAGCTTACCCAGATTAGGGAGGGCAACCTGCTTTATTCAGTGTACTCATACAAATGTTAGCTTATCCAGAAACACCCTTAGAGAAAAATCCAGAGTAATATTTGACCAAATGTTCGGCACTCCATAGCCCAGTCAAGTTGTTATATAAAATTAACCATCAGAAGTCCACCCCTTATCAACTTGGACCCATATATGCAACTCCTTGAAACAACTTTAATCTCTAAGTAATGACAATTACAAGGTCATAATTCTACCTAACATGATACAACTATCCTACATACAACCAAAAATATACTAACCCTTTCCCCAGAAGAGGAGGTAATATCATTGAGTGATGTTCACTCTTCTTGCTATTCCATAATCCAAATCTATAATGTAAAATTAACAATACTAAATATTATGATATAAATTCAGTATATCTTACATTATATGATAAGGAAATAAGAGGGGAGAAAACAAAGATATTTGTGACACACACATACATGCATGCATAACAAAATAAGGAGAAATACTCATGACAATTATAGCCTTCGTTTCTATAATTAGTCACATGGTCATCGCTGGTATTTATAACTACCTTCTTCCACTATCCATTCTGCATTCCCTTCATCTTTGGCAAGCACCTCAGCTGGCCATGATTCTTTGCCTGGTGGGGTGACCCAGATCTTCATTCTTGAGGGGTGTGAGCCATTAGTAGTTCTGTCTGGATTGGGTTGTTGTAGTTTTCCATTGACCTAAAAATCACAGGGCATTGTAGTATTGAGGGATCCCCTGTATTTCGGACATACTCTTCTTTCCCTCTATAGTGGATGAGTAGTCCAATTTCCCTTTGGTAGTCAGGATCAATCACCCCAGTCAGCACAGTAACTCTTTTCTTTGCCTGTTGATTCAGACACATGAGGAACCCAAAGTGGCCAGGCAGCAGTCTTAACTTCCAGTTCAATGGAATCACTGTTGTATGGTCTGGTAGAAGCGTTCCTCCCTTTGGAGCAAAGATCTCTAGGCCAGCGGAACATAAGGCCATGGGAACAGGAAGCAAAAATTTTGCTAGTGAATTACGAGAGGTACTAGTGAGTGCTACCACTCCCATTTCTACCCCTTGATTCCTGGACCCATGACTTCTGGCTATGGGAGAAATAGCACCATATATTAGGTATCTAATTAACCACCAGCTTTTCCCATTATATTAGGAAATGGGTTCAGTGATCAGAATTTGGTGACTGATAATATACAAATGCTGGAGCACACATATTCATGTAAATTTCTATTCTTTATTGAGGAAATATTTATTTAAAAATATACTGATACAAACTTGAAGTTCTAATTCACGTAAGTATACATTTATAACCAGATAATCTGTCAGATAAATGTGATTAAACTTCATTGTTTTAAAAATATCCTCTAAATTCTTAATCTCAGGAAACAAACTGAGGGTTGCTGGAATGGGGGTGGGTGGGAGGGATGGATGGGGTGGCTGGGTGATAGACATTGGGGAGGGTATGTGCTATGGTGAGCGCTGTGAATTGTGCAAGACTGTTGAATCACAGATCTGTACCTCTGAAACAAATAATGCAATATATGTTAAGAAAAAAAAAAAGAAGATAGCAGGAAGGGAAGAATGAAGGGGGGGAAATCGGAGGGGGAGATGAACCATGAGAGACAATGGACTCTGAAAAACAAACTGAGGGTTCTAGAGGGGAGGGGGCTGGGGGGATGAGTTAGCCTGGTGATGGGTATTAAAGAGGGCACGTTCTGCGTCGAGCACTGGGTGTTATACACAAACAATGAATCATGGAACACTACATCAAAAACTAATGATGTAATGTATGGTGATTAACATAACAATAAAAAAATTAAAGAAAAAAATCCTCTAATACGGATGCCATAAAATACTCTATTTTATGGTGGGAGATTTGGAAATGAGATTGGCCACCAGAGTGAATACATGAGATTCTTAGCAAAGTGTAATGAATGAACAATATGATTTACATGTTCCATGTATTCAGGTCATTCTAGTCAGGCATGCAAAGTTTATGGGCATTAGGAGTTAACTTACTGTGTTTTTTTGCATATTAGAGAATTTGGAAAATAAAACGTATAAGTTTTACTGATCTATCAACGAAAAAAGCATTTAAAGCAGATGTACATTTGCATTACATAAACTCAGTGTAACAAATGTATGAATACCTACTAAGGCCAGGTCCTTAAGTATACAAATATAAACAGGACACAGTTCACATTCTCCATGAGGTTATCACCTAATCGGTGGGGGTGGGGGGCATAAGAGACACATTCTAATTAATAAAGAGTGAAGTAAAACAGAGGAAACTGCTATTTAAGATAGCAAGTTGAATGCATGATTAGATCTGTTTCTTCCCGAAATTCCACCAAAATGACAGTAAAATGATTTTTTAAAAGACACACAAAGACATAGAGAATAGGAAGTGAGAAAACAAAATAAGAATACTGGGATATGGAAAGCAAATGGGCTGGTGACAACTGACTTAGTGGAACCAGAAAAGTTGAATCCTAAGCCTAGAGTGGAAAAAAAGCAAGTGAATTAATTACATTATAGAACTCTCAAGTAACCCGGGAAATACAGGACCTGAAGTACCTTTGAAAATGTAGGTAAGGAGGAGCTAAAGTCTGAAAGTCTGTTTACAATAAGCTCCCTACAACTCTGTCCCACCCAGCAGAATACTCGAGTGAAGCAGGGGGAGTCTGGACCAAGAGGCATAAGTATATTTGAGGGCCGGGGCCTTTAACTGAGAATAGAGGTATTAAATAAATGTTTACCAACTGAATGCAGACTCTACCAGTCTTTTTCTACTTTCAGTTCTTTGTTTTGGGTGACCATTCTGTGCATTGTAAGATTTTTAGCAGCATTCCTGGTTTCTATCCAGTAGATACCAGTAGCACCACTCCCCCAGTTGTTACAACTCCAGACATTGTCAGTGTCCCTGGGGAAGGGGAGTAGATTGCTCTCAATTGAGAACCACTGGCCTAGTGATGCCTATAGTCAAATACCTCTATCCATGAGCTTCCATTTAGCTTTGTAGTGCCTCTCTCTTAACTATGAGCAGAAAGCCAAAGTTCACCAGACATTGAAGGAAAAATAAGAAAAAAAACCTTGGAGGAAATAGGTTATAAGAAAGAAGAAGACTTTTAAAAAAGACATAGCATCTATAAAACAAGAACTCTTAGAAATTAAGAATATGGTAGAAATGAAAAAACTTAATAGAAGCACTGGAGAACAAAGTTAATGAAATCTCCAGAAAGTAAGGTAAAAAGACAAAGAGATGGAAAAATAGGAAAGGACACAGAGATAAGAAAATTGAAGTAACAGTCTAGGAGGACTGTATGAGGAAAAAGCTTAAGTTGCTGTAACAAAGAGACCCCAAAATACAGTGGTTTAAATAGCACAGAAGTTTATTTCTCTGTGGCCTAGGATAGATGGCTCTGCATTATGACCAGTTGGCTCTGTTTTGCTAAACATGTTGCATCCATATCCATCACTGTATGTAGGGCTGCTGTTTCAGTTAAACATGTTCTAACTAGCAGGAGAGAGGTCAGTAAGAACCATAAACATAAAGATATGACTCATAAGGTATACGTAATACTTCTGTTCACATCTAGCTGCAAAGAAGGCTGCAGAATGTAGTCTTGCCTATGTGGTCATATGCTCTGCTAAAACTCAAGAGTTCTATTATGAAAAGGAAGGAGAGGATAATAAAAAGGAAGGAGAGAATGGATACTGGAGGAAGTTGAGCACTATCTTCACTATAAGGTCTAATATATAAAAGGAGATCCAAAGAGAGAACCAGAGAAAATAGTGGGGAGAGAATCAGCAAAGAAGTATGTGAGTAGGTTTTGCTGTGGTAACAAACAACCCCTAAATCTTAATAGCTTATAAAAACAAAGATTTGGGGCACCTGGGTGGCTCAGTCGGTTAAGGACTCTTAACTGACTCTTGATTTCGGCTCAGTCATGATCTCAGGGTTGTGGGATTGAGCCCCATTGTGGGCTCTGTGAGATTCTCTCTTTCCCTCCCCCTCTGCCATTCCACCTGCTCATGCTCTCTCTCTCAAATAAATAAATAAATCTTAAAAAACAAAAACAAAAAACCCAACAAAGTTTTATTTCTTTCTCAAGTTGCATGTCCATCACAGGTCAGCTGGAGGTTCTGTTCCATGCTTTCTCAAACAGGCTGACAGAACTTCCATCATCTAGAAAGGTGAGAGGAACTGAGGGAGGAGGGGAAACCTGGTGAATCATACACTGATTTCTAAAGCTTCAACCTGTCATTTTTGCTCACATTTCACTGTCCAAATTAAGTCAAATGGCTAACCTAAGCGTACAGCAAAGTGTAATCCTACTATGTGCCAGAAGGAGAAAAACTGGAAATGGTTAGTGAATGATTAATGACTACTACAGCTCATCTAAATATGTGATTGACTCTCCTTCCTGTGGGCAAAATACACTCATCCCTCCACCCCCTTCCAAGTGAGACAACCTAAAAGTCCCATCTTGTTATAGCACAGAGCTCAACATCTAGAATCTTTAAGTGATACATGGTAGTCTCTACAACAGATTCAAATAGGTTCATCTTGGTCCAGAGATCTAACTAAAAAGCCACGTTATCTCTCCTCATAAACCGGTGGAACAGAATCAGGATAATCTCAGAAATGGGATGACTGCAGATACATGGCAGACCTTAAAATTATGGCCACAAATCTCAAATAGGTACTCAATAATGCCTGGTAATCTTATTACACTTATCTAATACATTCACTTTTTCACTATCCAAAACAATTATTTCACCTTCTTTTCAAGTCTCAGACTTTTTATACTCCACACCTCTCTAAATGAAATAATCTTTTGATAAATATTTATGGAGCATCTATTAAGTGCCAAGCATTGTTCTAAGTATTAGAGACAGAGCAGTGGATAAAACTGTCAGTCTTTGCACTCAAGGAGCTTAAATTTCAGTGGAAGGAGGCAGAAAATAAATAACTGTATAGGATTAAATATGGTATTAAGTTCTAGGGAGAAAAATATAGCAGGTTAGGGGGAAAGGGCAGGCTGGTAGGAGTGGCAGATCATGTAGATCCTTCTAGGACATAGTAAAGACTGCCTTTAAATTTGAGTGAGATGTGTAGCCACTGGTAGAGTCAGAGCATAAAGAGTGACATGATCCAACTTAGGTTTTCAAAGGATCACCACCTGTAATGGTGAGAATAGACCATAGGGGAGAAAGGTGTTAGCAGGGACAGTGGTTATTGGCCTGGGTCTCTGGGCCTTGTCTGATCATCTTTGATTATCTTCTTGGCTTACATCCTTACTTTCCCCCAATTCCACATGTTCTCTTTTTTTTTTTTAAAGACTTCATTTATTTGACAGAGAGAGACACGTGAGAGAGGGAGCACAAGCAGGGGGAGTGGGAGAGGGAGAAGCAGGCTTCCCGCTGAGCAGGGAGCCCGATGTGGGGCTTGATCCCAGGACCCTGGGATCACGACCTGAGCTGAAGGCAGACGCTTAATGACTGAGCCACCCACCCAGGTTCCCCAATTCCACATGTTCTAAAGGAAATAACTATTAAAGTATAATTTTCAAAAACTTAAAAACATGACTCTTATACAAATACAAAATAAAAATGTGTCAAATATTTATGAATTCGTTATGTCTCTCAAACTGGATATAGACATTGAAAAAAGGAAAGAATATTAGAATCAGATTGCCAGGTTAGATATAAACTTGTTAATGATCCTCAGGGTAATCAAACCATAACCTGCAGGGTTATCTTTTCTAGCAGAGAGCAATCTACACATTAACATGTAACTTCATAGTGCTTGAATTCTAATTAAATAGTAAAGAGCCAAACATACATTTATTCTCCTAGACTTGAAAATTAAATAATCCTTGCTTGAACCTGTTGAACAATATTCTAGCATACTGACTCTCTTTTGCCTTACTTCCAAATTTTGGGTAAATTAAAATTTTTTTTTAAATTGGCATATAATATTGCTTTTTCTTCCTTTTTTATTGAAAAATAGTTGACATATGACGTTACATTAGTTTCACGTGTACAACACAGTTATTTGACATGGGTAAATTATCTTTTCTTTCTTACTTTCTGGTACAACAAGATGATCCAGGCTAAACTTGTACTTTTCCTGCCCTAGTGGTGGAATCAGTTACTTCTCCAAGGATTCTTGGTTCCCTTTAGTGGAGAATAATATTTAGAAGCCACCATCTGGGCCCAAAAATACTCATTATTATTAATGGGGTGCCTCTGCTACTAGGCCTTCTCAGTGGACAAAGCCAAGGAAAACAAAAACACACAGAATGCATGCATGCATAAATATATAAATATACATACATATACATTTACATCTATAATTATTTCTATATTTATATGTATTCCAGTCACTGATATTGCTAATTCTAGCAATATCTAGCTAATTCTAAACCAACACTACAGAGTTCATTCTACTTTTCTCCAGTTTTTTTCTTTTTTTTTTTAGGGGGGGCAGAGAGGGGACGGAAAGAGAGAGAGAGAGAATCTTAAGCAGGTTCCACACCCAGCAAGGAGCCTGAAGTAGGGCTCAATCTCATAACCTTGAGATCATGACCTGAGCTGAAATCAAGAGTCAGATGCTTAACTGAGCCACCCAGGCACCCCGACTTTTCTGTTTTCATATCGTACTCCCTTCTCTGACAGGAAGAAACTGGACTCCCATTATCCTTAATATAGTTTCTTATTTGATCAATCCTTCTGAATGTAAGCAAACTCCCACTCAGTGCTGCCCCTTCCCCTGCATAGAAACTTTTTACCCTACCCATGATCCAATACGCTGCATCATGCTTTCCCCCCCATCCTCCAGTGTCCTCGAAGAGAAGGGAGAGGGGAAAGGGCTCATGATTTCTTTAACATTCTCTTTTCACCCATTCTTTTATTCTTACAAACAATACTGCAATTAATAATCATGTCTATATATGCTTAAAGTAAATTCCTAGAAGTGGACTTGCTGGGTCAGAGTATGGGCATTTGTAATGTTGTTGACTGTGCCACATTACTTTTCATAGAGTTTGAACAATTTACTCATGATGATGCCTGAAATAACTCTTAAGAATGGTAATTCTAATGCATAGGAAGACCTAAAAGTTACAGGATAACATTTGAGAAAAATTAAGACAACTTATTTTTTCTTCTCTGGAAATACATTTGTTAGTATAAGTCAAGTTTCCTACTAGTTCAGTTTCCTGATAAAGAAAATGAAAACAAAATTTAGCCATCACAAGCAAATTTAGGAATACAAAACAATAACCACACCGATTGGGTAACAAGTAACTTTAAGAACCCTCAGAAACATAAATTAGTACCATAAGCTGAATGGGAGTTAGTACAGTAGCTCTGCAATTTACAAGGCAAAAATGAAAGCAGGAGCGTACAAAACAGCCGGGAAATATTTTTTCTACCAAAGTTGTTCGTCAGATACTTGTTAGAAAACCGTTTTCCAGGTCATTAGCTTACATCCTACAGCCCAGCAATGGCATCTGGCACTTGTTAGAGAGTGTCCCCTGCCATTGCCTCGGGCATGTCAGAAATTGGGAGTTTGCAGTTATGAGGTTTGCCCAGGACTTTCCAGGGTTTTGCACGGGATGCAGGTTTGTGCTGCACCTCGAGAACCCCTTCAGTCCCAAGCGAACCTGGATATTAGCCACCCGAGGACCAGGCTACACAGCGAGAGAACCTGCGCTGTCCAACACAGCACCACGAGCCAGATGGGGCTATCTGCAGTTAAATTAAGTACAATTAAAAATTAAGTTCCTCGGTCGCAGCAGCTACGTTACCACCCACCGCTCAACAGCCACAAGTGGCTAGTGGCTACCGTATTAGAAAATGTAGATCTAGAATTCTTCCATTATTGTACAAGGACTATTGGACAACGCTGACGTTGACAGTTTCAAGTTAAAAGAAAAAAAAGCTCGGAAGCCACTAGGCTCCACCACCCAAAATAATCAACAGATGTTATTACTCTTTCCAAACAGGATGAAGGAGGAAATTATGCTAAGAAACCACCAAGCAAAAACCTGCAAAGGCACCTGCCAGCAGGCTTTCTCAAGGAACTCACTCGTAATTCCCACGGCGGAGGCCGTCCGGCTTTCTGCGGTGCGCAGTAACTCCTCAGACTTCTAGAACGCTGGGAACTCCCAAAGCGGTGGGCGACCGAGGGCCCAGATCCCCGAGATTCAATTGTTCGACGTGGTGGACGCCTGTAGTCACAGGGTGGGCGAGCCTCCGCTCGATGGTCCACAGCCTGACGCCGCCCTCGGTCTCGCATCCTTCCAGTCAGGTGCTCGTAGCCGGCTGGGAGCGCGAACCCGCCTGTGTGTGCGCGCTTCCGCACGCGCGCCGGCCCGAGGGCTGCGAGAGACTCTCGGCAGCCAATGGGGCGGGGCGCCGCGCGCCGAAGGCGGGGCCATGACGCGCGCGCCTCGTGACCCCGCTCGCGGCCTGCGCCGACAAGCCGGAAGCGGCGGCGGTCGCCAGCACCGGCTGGGGGTGGAGTGGCGGCAGTGAGTGCCTTGGGGTTTGTGAACCCCGCAATGGGTCCGGACGCGACAGTCGCGTGGCGGAGGTCGTTGCTTCTGCCGCGGCTGCTGCTGGTGCCGCTGCTGTGGTCGGGGCTGGCTCTGGGCGCTCTCGCCTTGGTCAGCAGCCCCCACAGGGTCCTTCACGACCTCCTATCGGAGCAGCAGTTGCTGGAGGTGGAGGACTTGTCCCTGACGCTGCTGCAGGGCGGAAGGCTGGGGCCGCTGTCTCTACCCCCGGACCTGCCGGATCTGAATCCCGAGTGTCGGGAGCTGTTACTGGACTTCGCCAACAGCAGCGCAGAGCTGACCGGGTGTCTAGTGCGCAGCGCCCGGCCGGTGCGCCTCTGTCAGACCTGCTACCCCCTCTTCCAACAGGTCGCCAACAAGATGGACAACATCAGTCGAGCCGTGGGGGTGGGTAGAGGAGCACACTCGGGACCTCCAGCGTGGAGGGTTGGGAAAGGAGGATGTAATGATGGTTTACTCTGGGGGCCTCAGTTTCCCTGTTTGTAAGGAAAAGGGATTAGACTGGGACTGTGCAGTTTGGGGCATCAGAAGAGTGGGTGGCATTATATAGGTCTTGGAGTTTGGAGTTTTGCCTTCATGGCTGCTGTTGGGCATCTTCTTGATACATGTTTGCAGATAGGTATGGCTGTTTTTTGCGGGGGTCCTGTGCCCTTAACCCTACCTTTCGTTTCCCTCCTTTACTGTCTTCACCCCACTCTGACACAGCTTCTTCCCATCTCTACCTGGTGTTCCCAGGAAGGACCCTTTCCTGAAACTCCAAGTAGAGGGGGGAAACAATAATGTGGTAGTGCTTAGGAGGCTTGAACTTTGTAGCCAGATAACAGATCCACCACTTTTATAGCAGCTTGGGCTTGAATTAATTATCTTGTAGTCTTAGTTTACTCCTCTGCAAAATGGAGAAAAACAGCTGCCTGATGTGACTGTTACAAAGATTAAAAGAGATAACATGTGAGAGCTTATCTTAGTGATTAAGACAGTCTGTGGCTGGTCAGCCAGGAGTCCAGTTCCTATTAGCTGGCATATTCTGGGCAAGTTACTTAAATTCTCTATGCCTGTTTTCTTATCGATAAGATAAAAGGAGCTCTTAGAAAACTAGCACGTAGTAGTAATTCTCAGTAAATGGGAGCTAAAATTTTAGGAAGTGGTATATCTGCCCTCCATTTTTGGTACTCTTAGCACTTTTCTGGTCATGTGGTAGGTCCTGTGAGGGGTTTAATAAAAAAGAGAAAGGGAGAGAATACATGTTCCTGCTAATAAGAAACTTATAGGGTCTAGAGCAGTAAAGGATAAGAGTGTCAGGGCTGGTAGGAGTCATGAGGTGTGGGCTGGATATGCCTTGTAAAGGAAAAACATGAAGAATGACGTTGGGATTGTGGAGAGGGAAATTTCCTCTTGTATTGAGAGGACAAGTAGTCTCACGAAAATGTGATTGGAATTATTTCATAAATCATAGTTTATCTGACAAAATAAGAACTTATATAGAGTTGCATCCTGCTTTAAGTCAACCTGATATTACTTAACAAATTATTTTTTTTTACATAAATAGGAAATTTATTTGCATTAAATAAATTATGTGGGCAGTCTTTCGGTAAAGAGCTAGTTTTCAAGTTTGGAAAAAACAAGTAAAACCAATGAATCACTGAAGTAGCAATTAGTAAAAGTTCATTGTGCACACACCAAAAAGACAGTTTGCAAACTGGGAGCACTCAAAACAAAAGATGGAATGAGGCTCAGAGATGCATTGTTATAAAGCAGTGTACATAGTATGCAAGAGTGACTGCGTTAATTCTCCACAGATTTGGTTTCAGTATAGGAATTTTCTTTTTACTTTTCATAGGAATTTTCTTAAAGAGAATTGGTTAGTAATTACCTCATATCAATTTTGGGGAACAGGAGAAGTCTGGTTTATGATTTTCAAAGAGATAAGCAAGAAGAGGCCCAGTTCATGTTAGCCTCACTTGTCTTGCAAAGTAAGCCAAATTAAGCTTTTGTTTGTATGACTAAACTGGTTTTGTCTGATCAGGGAATGTTCAAGTCTGGTCTCTATTTGCATTTGATTTTAACATGGTTTAAATAAATTTAGGCTTACCTGCAATATTTTTCAGGCATACTTCTATTAGGTATAGCAAGGCAGATGTATATCCCTATCCATCTGTCTTTCTATGATTTAAAAATAAAGTACCCAAGACTTGTCCCTGTCACTATAGCAAGGTATATTCTATTTTGAGCAATTAGGTGAGTTGTTTTATGGCCAAGATACTGAATCATGATGCAAAGTTTGGATCTTTTGAAGGAGCAAATGCTTTCCTTATTTGTGTAGATACTGTGGAATTAAGAAGAGGTTAAAAAATAACCCCAAACTCTAGTGGTACAGTATTATGGTCATCACCCAATCTGTGCTTGAATTTCCACATGAAATCCTCATTGCCCAAGAGAGGCTTGGTGGGGGGTGGGGTGGGGCGGGGCAGAAACTTCCTTCCTCTTATTTGTGTCCGTCAGATTCTGCCAGTGATTTGGGTACCAGGCTCACTTCACCTTTGTGTGAAAGGAAGAGAGTAAAGAGTTTAAAAAAAAAAAAAAAGGTAGAAAAACCCTTTCCTCAATCTGGATTTCCTCTCCAATCCATCCTAGACCTTGATCTCTTTCCCTTCCTTTCCTCAGTAGAGGTGGATGTGCTTTGTTGCTCAAAAGCATGATTTCTATGGTTCTGAGGTACTTCATGGATTTAATAGGCTTTCTTGGATTGGTTTGGGTATTGAATCATCATGTGTAATAATGAACTTATGGGAAAAAAGTGTTCTGAGTTTCTTAGAAGTGAACTTGAAGCAATCAGTTGTTCTTTGTGTGTGTGTGTGGGGGGGTTATTTCTAGGGAGTAATGTATTTGACTCACATAGGCTCAATCTTTCCTTTAAGTCAGTTTAATCAGCAAGCACATGCTATTCTTAAATATTGGGCTGGTAAAACGATACAGAAGGAAAAGGGTGATAAGGCCCAACCTTCAAACTGTCAGCATAGTTGGGGAAATAAACCTATTTTGAGAAAAAGAAAAGAGGAAAAAATCATCAATGTGAATATTATATTTTGTACAATAGCAATTTACAGCAAAAGGGTTAAGGGAGATGCTGAATTGAGGGGACAGAGCAAGGTGGGGTTAATCAAAGAAAACCTATAAGCTGAATTTTGAATAAGATATCCTTTATCATCTCTTCAGGGTGAATCCATGTCCATGGATTTATTGAGAGAGGAGGGAAGTATAACAAGGAGAAAGAGAATCAAAGGTAGAAATTTGCAAGCTATTTCTCTGGTACAGCAAGCTAATTCATTCAATTTAACAGAATTGTCTGATGAGAATTCTATTTTCTTGTCACTTCCTCTTGGAATTACTGAGACAAGGACCACATATAGTTTTATTACCTGAAGGTAAAGAATACAGTGATTTGTGAAACTTGAATGGTATAACTGACAGATTTCCTCTTCCTTAGAGTCATACTTTCTTCTTTTAGTATAAACTGATAGTGGTTTCAGTGAGCTGTTCAGCATCCTCAGAGAAGTTGCCAGGATGCTTTGACTCCCAAACTCTGAATTGCTTAGCTCTATCTCATTCTACTTGGTTTGTTTAAAATTTATAAAAATAGGTATAGATATACAAAGATATGTATATATATTTATGTAGGTGCTAGTGATTAGAGGTGTGTACCTGGAACTGTTCAACATACTTTTTAAAACTATAGACTGATAAAGTCTTAGGAATATAGGGAGAAACTCAGAACATAGAATAACATAATAATCTGTCTTTCATTAGTGATCAGAAAATAATGCTTCTTATGCATTCATTCAAGAAAAGTATTGAGTACCTACTATGTGCAGGCTAGTAGTAGTTACTAGGGATATAGCTGTAAATAAGCAGAGCTTGTCGTCTGGTAGGGAAAACAGATACTAAGCATATAATAATACAAGTAATTATTTAATTCAGGTGTGATAAGTGTTGCACAGTAAAAAACCCCAGATGCTACCAAAGCATATAAGGGAGCTGATCTTGACTAGGGCTGCTGGTAGGTTGAGTGGTCAGTGGTTAAAGCTGATATTTAAAATCTGAGAGGGTGTGGGGCAGAGGTGAGAAGGTATACATGTAAAAAGTAGCAGGTGTGAAGACTCTGAGTCTGGTGTGTTTGAGCACTAGAAAGAACTCAGTAGTATGAGTCAGGAGTACACTAGTGATCTGAGCCTGAAGAAGTGGGCAGGTACCCTGTCATGTGGGCCTTATTAGGTATGTTAAGGGTTTTAGACTTTCATGTTGAAGCAGTGAGATGTTATTGAGAGGTTTAATTCTGTAGAATGACGTGATCAGATTGGTACTTTAAACAACCATCTGGTTACGTGAGAAAAAGTGGAGGGAACAGGGTGGGGAGGATAGGGGAAGAATACGTGTGGGAGATGAATTAAGAGACTCTTGCAGTGTTGTAAGAAATGGTGGCTAGGCTACATGGGGACCATTGTGATGGAGGGAAATGGATAGATTTCAGAGATATGTAGGAGGTAGAATTGACAAGACTTGGTAGTTAACCTCTGGGGAGGTTCTTGAAGTCCCAGTGTTTATGGCATTATACTTTCTGTATCCTCAAAACTCCAGGATTCTTAGAGTGCCTGGTAAGTAAGTAGTAGGAGTTAAATAACTTTGAAAGAATGAAGGGTCAGCATGACTTAATTCCTTGCTTGGGGCAAAAGGGAAAAGAAATCGATAAGGATCAAATAATTTAGGAACTTGGATTTACTTTTTTGCAGAGTGTGAGTTTCATTATTAAAATGATCTGTGGAAAGCATATTCTATGTGGGTATAAGCTATTTGGGTACAAATTTGTGTGTCCCATTTTTTTGTGATTTATAAGGTTTTGAACCAAAAATTTCCCAGAAGATGAAACTTAAATATTTTGTAATCAAATTGTAGAAAAATTTAGTGTAAAAGAGGCAAAAAAGAAAATGAAAATCACCACATTTCCATTATTCAGAGATAACCAGTGCTACATTTTGATGAAAGCTTTCCAGAATTTTTTCCTATGTGTAAAAATTAAGAAATACGATGCACGCGGTTTGGGCCTAAGTGGTTGAGATTGTTCTATAGAAGCAAGTATTTATTTAAGAAGCAAAGATTTTCTTCCCTTGCCAATGAACCTGGTATCAATAAATATTTAGCTGCTTTTGTTTTATTACCGTTGTTATTAATGACATCATTATTTGATTATATCAAACAATGTTAAAAAATGCTTTTAATAAATATTTTAGTTATTTTTATAAGGGTTTTTTTTTCCTAAAGCTTTTGTTTGGGAAGTCTAAAAATACTCAGATTGTATTTTTCTATCTTTTTGTTACAGAATACATCAGAGAGTCATAGTTGTGCCAAAAGTCTCTTAATGGCAGATAGAATGCAGATAGTTGTGATTCTGTCTGAGTTTTTTAATTCCACATGGCAGAAGGCAAATTGTGCAAGTAAGTAATTCTTTCATTTTCATGTTGCAGTTGTGGTTCAATAGTATAGAGGTCAGATTTTATTTTAGTGAATTTTGAGATCTTTGAAGCTAGATAATGCTTTTTATTACTAAGTTTAAATGAACTACAATTAGCATCATGGTTTATTAGTGGGAATTACTTGGGCAAATATTGAAAGGCAGAAAAGTGTAGCAGTTGACAGGATGAATTTTGCAGTCAGACAGATCTGGTATTGATTCTAAGCTCTGGCACTTCCTAACCCTGACTCACTTGCAGTCAGACCTTGGGCTTGTAACTTCACCTCTTGGACCTTCAGTTTCCTCATCTGATTTGGGGATGAATTGGGGATAATAATGGAACCTATCTTATAAGATTGTGTTTAGGATTAAATGAAAAAATTGTGTAAAGAACTTAGCTGAGTAGCTAGCACATAATGTTGAAGAAATGTTAACTGTTTAATATAATAATAATTATGTTTATAATCTGTCAAATGGTGGTAATGGGAGATGGTAACATCTGTTCTACCAGTTTTGCAAGTTTATATGTATTTGTATAACACAATGAGATCTATTTTCAGGCACTCTTTGGAAAAATTAAAACTTTCAGTTTGTGTTTTGAATACCAGCTGTGTACTAGGCAGTTCTTCTTTTCCATGCCTTATAATTTAGTAAGGGAGAAAGTTATGTTTATAGGATAATCTAAGGCAGACAAATAAATTCCTTAATAAAGTTATAGAATCGTTGGGGGAAGTAGAAAATAAGTTGGGGAGAATTTGAAATGACTTCCTGGTGGAGGTACCTTTTGATCCTATACCTTTATGGCTAGGCGTGATTTCAGTAAGTAGAGATGAGAGGAAGGACACTGCAGAGAACTAGGCATCATGGACAGAGACACAGAGGTGTAAAAGAGTAGTAGGTGTTCCAGGGTCTGGAAGCACTGGGAGGTAAAATTGGAAAAGGAAAATAGGACCTTGACTGATACAGTAGTTTATCATAAGCATTTTATTAAGAAATGGTTGTATATTATAGTATTTTGGACATTTACAATACACATGGAATATTAAAGGCAGTAAGAAGTACTACAGGTTAAAAAAATCTTTTTTAACATTTAACCTAGCACTTTCCAAGCTTTTTATTTTTTTATGTATTTCATTAAAAAATTACTGAAGTATAGTTGGCCTACAATGTTATATTAGTTTCAGGGGTGCAACTTAGTGATTCGACAATTCTATACATTACTCAATGCTCACCACAGTAGCTATAGTCACCATCTGTAGCTTTTTTTTTTCTTTTTTTTTTTTACCACAAGGATCCTTTATTTTTTCTTTTTATGGAATCCCATTGGAAGAGGAAGAGAGAGACCAGTGAGGAAGTTATTACAAAATAGTTTAGGCAAGAAGCAAAGAAAACATAAAGTAGGGCATGGGCAGGAGAAATCCGCAGTATTAAAAGATCTGTGTACCTGTCAGTCATTAATGAGTTTAACTTTTCTAAGGATTTGTCTTTTTGTTTAGTTCGTATGAGAAAAACTAAATGGCAAAAAGACCCCTGCTAAGTTTCTTTTCTTTGTAGTACATCATGGTATATTGAATATTGACTCTCTTAATTTTGTCTCTATTCAGATTGGTAATTTGAACAGAGGCTTGGCTGACAGTTACCTTTTTTTTTTTTTAAGAGCAAAAGCTTTACTTTTCTGGTGTAGAAGTTTCTAGTATAAATATGATTGAACAGTTTGCTTACCCTATATAGGAGAGCTATTTTTAAGTATTCTTAAGCCCTTAAATACATTGATATAGGAAAAATATATTAATTATAATTAACTTAAAATTAATTAGAATAAATGGGATATATATTGGGGTTCACTTCTTTTGACTGGTGTGACTTAATTTTTTATACTTGAGAGGTAAAGCATCTTTTTTTTTAATTAAAGATTTTATTTATTTATTTGACACAGAGAGAGTGATAGAAGGAGAGCACAAGCAGGGGGAGCAGCAGAGGGAGAGGGAGAAGCAGACTCCCTGCTGAGCAGGGAGCCTGACTGCGGGGCTTGATCCCAGGACCATGACCCGAGTGAAGGCAGACGCTTAAGACTGAGCCACCCAGGCGCCCCAGAGCATCTTTTCTTTAAAAGATGTTTTGTGACAAAGACTTCACTAATTCAAAGTAGCTTTCTTTTCCAGTTAGTTAAAAAAAAAAGAAAGAAAACATTTTGCTGCATATTTACTTCATATGGTAGTTATAAAACTCTTTAGAATAAATTCTTAGGATAACTTTGCTTTTCTGTGAGCCGTCCTATCTTGAAAATATTCCTTGATTGAACTTATTTTGAAGAACAAATGAAACACGTACTTCCTAATTAAAATTAATTTGGTCACCTGACATGTGGTCAGGTGAAAGAAGCAGGGTGTATTTATGCTATATACATGCTTGATATATGGAAAGCTTAATCTTTTACTAAAAATACAAAGGTAAAATATTCTCCTTTTCCAAAGAACAATTAATACTACATAAAATTAAAACTAGATAATATGAAAAAAATTTTTTAATAGATTTGCACATTTTCTAGGAAAATGTAAATGCTCAGCAGTGATCTGGCATCAAGTTCTCATGAAATTGCATCTCTAGCAACCAGATCTATTAAACACTAATTTCATGGGATCTTTACTCTCTCTCTCTCTCTTTTTTTTTTTTAAAGATTTATTTATTTATTTGAGGTGGGGAGGGGCAAAGGGAGAAGGAGAGAGATTCTTAATTCTCTCCGTGCTGAGTACAGAGCCAGATCTGGGGCTTGATCTCAGGACCATGAGATTACAACCTGAGCAGAAACCAAGAGCTGGATGCTTAACCAACTGAGCCACCCAGGCACCCCCACTCTTTTATTTTCTTAATGAATGATAATAAAGGTTTCCACTTACTTGTGCACTTAAAAAGAAAATCTATTTCCTACCTATTCATTCATTGTTTTTTTAAATCATTGACCTTTAGAAATATGTAGAAGAATACAGCGATGTTTATTCTTTTAATAAATGGAAGACAACAGTCATATTATATTATAATTTTAAAGGAACTGTGCCTGGTCAGAAGTTTGCTTGGATGTTGTAATTTTGTACTGTAGGAAACTAGTAAATACTACTTCAAAATATGACTGTAGGAGACCAGAATATAATAAAAGATTATTAAAAATGTAAAATTATAAAAGCTAAAATATTGTTTAAAAGAATATTATTAAAATTAATGCACTGCTAAAAACCACCTTTCCTTTCTACTTGATCTAGCTGTGGGTTGTCTCTGCAGTTATTAGTTGATGAAAGGAAGGCTAGAAACCCAATAAAAAAGAGAGTGTCATCCATGTACCACTCCCATCTCTTTTATCTTTAGAATTCCTATGTCTTTGAATGATATTAGTCTTAGAAGGAAAGAAGGTTCTGGAAATTGATGGAGGCTTAAAAGAAATGTTAACAGCTCAGCTTTTCCAATTCACATTACAAATAACATGGAAACTAGTTCTTGTGGAGACTGCTAAGTAGTAAAGGAAATATATCAGTATTTCTCCTGTACAGAATTTTAAAGCTATTATCAAAAGTGTATTGTTGACACAGGGATAGCCTTATTATTGACATGCTTCTTAGTTATCCTTTGCATCTGACAGTTGAATAATTAGCAGGCTCACAAGCTTTGATGAGACCATGGATTGTTTTATGGTATAGTGTTTTGGTTCTCTGTTTTCTCTTTCTATAATAGACATAAATTTAAGGTGTACAGTGTATTGATTTGATCTGTTTTGCAAAATGCTTATCACCATGGTGTGAGGTGTAATATGTCACATAATTACCATTTCTTTTTTGTGGTGAGAATGTTTAAGATTTACTCTCTTAGCAACTTTCAAATATGTAAGTATATAAGATAGTAAGTATTGCTAACTATAATTACCATGCTGTACATTAGATTCCTAGGACTTATCTTAAAACTGGAGGTTTGTATCCTTTGACCAACAGCTCCCCATTTCCTCCAGCCCCTGGCAATCACCATTCTTCTCTTTCTATGAATTCAGCTCATAGTTGACTTTATATGCTGGGGTTTATTCCTGGACTCTGGATTCTGTTCCATTGGTCTCCTTTCCTGCGGTAAGAGTCAATCTTATTGGGGCGCCTGGGTGGCTCAGTCGTTAAGCATCTGCCTTCGGCGCAGGTCATGATCCCAGGGTTCTGGGATCGAGCCCCACATCGAGCCCCACATCGAGCCCCACATCGGGCTCCCTGCTCAGCTGGGAGCCTGCTTCTCCCTCTCCCACTCCCCCTGCTTGTGTTCCCTTTCTAGCTGTCTCTCTCTGTCAAAAAAATAAATAAAATCTTAAAAAAAAAAAAAAAGAGTTAATCTTACCTAGTTGATGAAACTCCCAGGGAAGGGCTTTATGATAATTGAGTTTCTTTTGGAACATCTGTCTTTAGGTAGATAAGGGCAATTCACAGAAAGCTATCTGTGTTTGCTGTTTTTCAAGTGACTTTAGCTCAAAATAATCCTTAAGGCAAAGAGGCATATTTTAAGAAAGACATATTCTATCACCCTTCACTTACTGTGTCTTAATTCCTTTTTTTGTTTTTTTAAGATTTTTATTTATTAAGAGAGAGAGAATGATAGAGAGCATGAGAGGGTGGAGGGTCAGAGGGAGAAGCAGACTCCCCGCTGAGCAGGGAGCCCGATGCGGGACTCGATCTTGGGACTCCAGGATCATGACCTGAGCCAAAGGCAGTCGCTTAACCAACTGAGCCACCCAGGCGCCCGTGTCTTAATTCCTTAAAAGTCAATTATTAAGGGACGCCTGAGTGGCTCAGTCAGTTAAACTGGCTCAGGTCATGATTCCGGAGTCTGGGGATTGAGCCCACATTGGACTCTCCCCTTGGCAGGGAGTCTGCTTCTCCCTCTGCCCTTCCCCCTGCTGGTGCGCAGGCTCTTTCTCGCTCACTCACTCTCTCTCTCCAAATAAATGAAAACTTAAAAAAAAAAAGGCAATAATAAAACTTCATGGTTAACCGAAAGTTCAGTTAAGCAGAACCCCTCTTTCTCATTTTATCTACATGGTAATTTAAGCATTAGACTCACTTATTTGTATCTTATAATTAAAAAAGTCTTTGTTTTCATACTCATTAAACTTAATTATGTTCTTCAGGTACAAAGTTCTCACAGTTTATACTATATTTTCTGAAGCTTGCCCTATTTTTCAGAAATTGGTGATTGTCTGTTGTTTTCTATAAAACTAATTTTGTAAAACAGCAGAGATCTTTATACAAACTCCTAATGGATGCCAAATACTTTATCTAAAGATGCTAATAATTTCCGTCATGATATCAACTTGAATCCTCCACACCTTTAAGAATGCTTCTAGAGCTGATGCTTGAGCCCTCACTGAGAAAGAAGCTATGCTAATCTGTCCTTGATGAGGCTGCATTGATTATCTGAGATGTGGAAAATTCATAATAACCACTTCACTTAGTGCTTATGGGAAGCTTTATTATTACTAATATTCCTTAACTTACTAATTTCTAAAATATATAGCTTCTCACTGTTTATAACATTATGCTCCCAATTCTTACAAAAGCATAAAAGAGGAATTTTAGTGGACTTCCTTTATTTTAAATCAGAAAGTCAGGGCTCTTTAATAATGAAGACATTTTAAACCGTATTGTATAAATGAACTCCTTTGTGCTTTATAATACCACTCTCTAATGATCACTGAAAAAATTTTGACGGTACTGCATTAATGTGGTACTTAAGATGACCAGTCTATATTAGCTTTTAGTTTAATTTTCGAATTATTTTAAATGAAAAAGAATGGTTGTCAGTAAAATAGAAGAGATTAAGTTCTTTTGTTCAGAGGAAGCTTCCTTTATAAATTATTTTTATTTTCCATAATTATCCTATAAATTCTTTATAAAGAAATTATTTCAGTTACATACTGTAGAGAAGAAATTGCCACTGTTCTCTCACATTCATGTGCTTCATACTACTGCTGTACGCAGTCCAGGGACCCACACACACCCATCTATCCCTATACTGTGTGTCAGTTGCCATGACATGGCTCATTAACATAGATGTGCAATTGCTATGGATGAAATTGTATTCCCACTACTCCCTGCAAAATGTCAACTACAAAAACAGAAAACCTGATTAATCTTTTAGGCCAATATACTAATACTCTGCATATTTGTAGTTGTATTTGTTTTTATATATTATATACTGCCTCGTGTGAAAGGATTCAAGGCTACTTCGTGGTGACATTAAACCAGGATTAAGAGGGGTTTATGTTATCTTTTTTAAAAAAAAGAATTTGTGAGCTTTTTGAAAGCTGACGGAGTAACGTTTTCAAATAGTAAAGAAAAAGTGGTATAATGAAGAGTACTTAATGGAAAGTCTGAAAGTATATTTTGTATTTCTGAAAGTCTGAAAGTGTATTTTGTATTTGTATTTTGTATTACTAACTTGATGTATGACCTTCATTACATTACTTTATTTCTCTAAATGGGACTTACATTCTTGAGAAGATAAAGATATGGAGAATGCAGGGTATAGGAGTTCACAGAGGGAAAGACTCTAGGCATAGGTTCATCAGCAGGGCCCCATGCATACCAGGTATATACCAAGCCCTGCACTAGGGCATAAAGAGGTGAATGGGGCTGAAATTCCAGCTCAGCTTCTGGAGGCAGGAGTGCCTTTTTGTGATTAATCTACCCAGAGAAGATGTCTTTTTCTAATTTGCACCAAGGAGTTTTAATATGCTAGTTGCTGCCCTCCTGCTCACCAGGTTTAAGGTTCATGTTAGTTGCCAGTACTGATCAGTTGGTAGTGACTGCCTGAATCCCCTGAGTCCCTGCGTGATGTAAGACAGCTGTTGGTAGTGGAAGGAGGAGTGGTGGCATATATTCGTTGATTCCCAGGATTGAACTTTAATGGTTTAGAATAGATGTGAGAGGCACCTGGCTGGCTCAGCCCGAACAGTATGCAACTCTTGATCTTGGGGTGGTGAGTTTGAGCCCCACGTTGAATGTAGGGATTACTTAAAAATAAAATCTTAAAAAAAGACTATAGATGTGAATATTTTATTTATTTCAGTGTTTGAAAATGCAAGCTCAGGAATCAGACTGAATAGGAATTTCAGGTTTTCACTTACCAGTTTTGTGGCCACAGGCATCTTCCTTAATTGCTCTAAGCCTCTGTTCCTTATTTAGAGTATGGGGATAATGATCGCGCCTGCCTCTTAATATTATGAAAGAGCACGTGCATATCTCACAGTGTGTCATAGCCTAGTGTCTCCTGTAGGGGAGGGGAAAAAACCTCTTTCCTCTACCCATTTAAGTTCTCTGGCTGGAACTCTGTAAATTGGACTGGCCAAAAACAGATTAAGAAGAGGGAAAACAGGGCGCCTGGGTGGCTCAGTTGGTTAAGCAACTGCCTTCGGCTCAGGTCATGATCCTGGAGTCCCGGGATCGAGTTCCGCATCGGGCTCCCTGCTCAGCGGGGATTCTGCTTCTCCCTCTGACCTCCCCCCCCATGTGCTCTCTCTTTCTCTCTCTCTCTCAAACAAATAAATAAAATTAAAAAAAAAAAGGAGGAAAAACAGAAGTTGATTAACATGGAGCGCCTGGGTGGCTCAGTCGGTTAAGCCGCTGCCTTCGGCTCAGGTCATGATCCCAGGGTCCTGGGATCAAGCCCCACATCAGGCTCCCTGCTCAGCTCAGCAGGGAGCCTGCTTCTCCCTCTCCCTCTGCCTCTGCCTGCCCCTCTGCCTACTTGTTCATTATCTCTCTTTCTCTCAAATAAATGAATAAAATCTTAAAAAAAAAAGAAGTTGATTAACATGAGCGATGTGCATGGATATATTAGAGTACCCAGTGATGGGAGTTACATATGGGAGTAATCCAAAGGGATGGTTAGAATTTGGACTTATATATCATCTTAGGCTAATCAGAAGAAAGGGGGTTTGGGACTTCTGGATGGAGGAGGCAAGTTATGAGAAGGTAACCGGGAAAAGTATGGTAAACCAGGGTTGTTGAGGCAGGTTGATTATGCAGATTTAAGTTAGAGCCTTTCCATTGGTTAGAATTGTTAGAGTCATCCTCTTCCTTCCACCTGGAAGGAGACATCTTTAGAAATGGAAATTATAAATGTAAATTTTACTTACAAAACATAATGTGTTCCCTGTTTTTAGACCATTTTTCCTGCTTCTGCTGGTTCCCAGTGGCTAATATGCCAGGGGCACCTGGGTGGCTCGTTCCGTTAAGCATCCAACTCCTGATTTTGGCTCAGGTCATGATCTCAGGGTTGTGAGATTGGCCCTGAGTCCAGTGTGGGGTCTGCTTGAGACCCTCCCTCCCTCCCTCCCTCCTTCTGCCCTCCCCACCTCCCACCCCAACGCTCTCTCTCAAATAAATAAATCTTTTTTTAAAAAATAATAGTCTGTATGCCAAAGAGGCATATTTTGAGGGGGCTATATCTAGTACCTTTCACTACCTATTTGATCTATCTCTTACCCATTGAATTCTTTGTTTGCATTGTTACCTTTCTCCTTGATAACTGCAACAGCTTCTTATCCTGTCTCCACTCCCAGTTGAGAGAGATCATATTAGATGTCCCTGAGTGGGTATAATATACAACCATCAGTTGAAATTAAGGACAAGAGTAGGGTGGAGTAGGTACTAGAGAATAGAAAATATTTGGAATGTTCCTTGTGGAATAATTGGTAGGGTGTCTACAAGGATTGTTTTGTGGCCCTGAGATTAGCATTGGAATTGAGTCCCTTAATTATAACCTTAGAATTTTCTATAATAATGTGCTACAAACAGAATTGGGAGTAGAGAAAGTAACCGGAGGTTGTCCAGGATTAGAGATGTTTGTGAGTATGTGGAAGGTAAGGAGGGCAAGGACTCTGAAAGAGTGAGATTGAAATGACTGACCCCAAGTTTCAGGATATGAAGCCAGGCCCTTGCACCTATATCCTAGATGCGTAGAAAGCAAGAAGAATGAACTTGAGCTAATGTTAAGCAAGAGTATCAAGTTGCAGAGGAGTGTCATTTAGATTTTAAAAAACATGTAAAATAATTCCTTCTTATTTCCAGACTTTACTTAAAGCCCCTTTATCAGTATTTTAGGCAAAATTCTTACCAGCTTGTTTCTTGGTCCCACAACTCAATAGATTTGAAAGAGCAAATTGAAAAAGGTGACCCTGTTAGATGCAATGGAAGTGAAGATGGAGGAGACACAGAACTACTAAATTTGATACAAAAAAGGATCAAAAAGCATATGAATTTAGGTTAAATTAATGTAGGATAAACAGTCTGATGCATAAACAGCACTAAGAGTACCCTTATTAAGTCAGCATTTGGTAGCTGAAGTTCATGATTAAGACTTCGCAGCATATCAAAAATCAATTTAAATTTTCATAAAGAGAGGAGAGTGATTATTTTAAGGTGTTTGTGAAAATGGTTATGATGTAAAAAAATATCTTTTAGGAACTAGAAGGGGTAAGCTTCATGTGTTTGGAAAATTCTCTTATGTGGAACACATGATGCTTGTTTGAATAAAGAAATACTATAGTTTGAAACAGAAGATGATTGCTTGAGAGATAAATGACAGTTTATAATTGTTGCTGGAGATATATTAACATACGTTTGTTTTTTTTGACAGATTGTTTAACGAACAAAAGTGAAGAATTATCAAATAGCACACAATACTTCCTCAGTCTGTTTAATCAAACCTTGACCTGCTTTGAGCATAACCTCCAGGTATTTTTTTATGATACTTGAAATTAAAATGCTGCCTTGTACAAAAGCATAATAGATAATTCAGCAAATTTTTTTAGCATTAATTGTTGATATTTATCTGTACACACATGTAGGAGAGTAAGTAGACCTGGATTTCTGCTAAGTTCCTAGTATTACTAGCCTTTAGGAATATCATCAAAACTTTAGTTGTCTTATTTGTAAGGTGGGAACAGTAAAATCTATCCTGCCTACCTTCAAGTATTTCATAGTGAGGATCTGATGAGATATTGAGGATGAACACAGTAATTTGGGCGTATGATTGTTTACTTAAAACACAATGTTGTTCTATCTGACAGTAATTTATCTTGACTTTGTTTATGCAGTAAGGTATTATGTATGCAGTATATGATTCTGTCTACAGGCAGCTTATTCTTTGCCTCAATATTTGCTTAACTATATTTTATCTACTTTAAAAGGCACTGTTTAGTAAGGTAACTGAATTACAGCGTAAAAGGTAGCCTTTAAGAAACCTACCCTTGGGGCGTCTGACTGGGTCTGTAGAGCATGTGACTCTTAATCTCGGGGATGTGAATTCAAGCCCCATGTGGGATGTAGAGATTACTTAAAAAAAAAAAAAAAAAGAAACCTACTTTTTTTGGTTTTTGTTCTCTCCACCTCTGACCCTTGAATGTTGGTATTAGAACTTTGCTGGTGGTGTGAGGGGTGAGATTGGAACTCTGATAAAATCCTAGATTTAAAACCTGCTTAACAAGTAAGTAATCCCCACAAATAGATGTAAACATGTTTAGTATAAGATATATATGATTTCATTTTTAATCAATGTGATGACACAGAATTATGATTTTCCTTGAGAATAATAAGAATTATAAGCAATTCCCAAGAAATGTTCTGCAAGGTGTTAATACATGGCCCATAAGAAAAGGTTTAGTGTTCTAATAAGATTGGGAAATGCTTTACTACAGGACTTTAGAATTTTAGTGGACTAATGTATGTTGTAAAACTCCAAATGGTAATTTTTGTATACAAGTGTATTTGACCAGTTACTCTTTGGTGTAAGTGTTCTGATGAATGTTTTAGGGAAATTAACATTTTTCCTGGGATGTTAGTTGCAAGCATTTTTTCCTAGTTGTTTATTTTTTTTATTGTGCTTTTCTTTTTGTTATGAGGAAAATTTTAATTTTTATATTAACAGATTTATCAAAAACATTTTAATAGCTTGCAGACTTGGTGTCACATTAGAAGGTTTTTCCCTCTTTGCAATTATTTTTAAAATTTCTCCTGTGATTTATTAATTTTATGATTTCATTTTCTGCATTTAAACATCTTTTTTCTATTTATTTTGGTGTAAGATGTGAGGCATAGCTCCAACCCTTTTTTCCTGATGAAATGAATTGTAGAAGCAAGTAAAAAAAAAAATTCAGTCATTTTAAGATTTTATTACAATTGCATTACATTTTAGATTCATCATTTGGAAATAATTGACATGTTTATGATACTGAGCTTTCCTATCTAGGAATATGGTATATTCTCTTTTTATTGTGGTAAAATAGAATGTGAAGTTTACCATGTTACCATTTTAAGTGTACAGTTCAGTGGCATTAAGTACATTCACATTGTTGTGCAACTATCACCACCATCCATCTCCAGAAAATTTTCAAACTCAAGCTCTGTATCCATTAGGCAGTGATTTCCCATGTCCTCCTCCCCTAGCCCCAGCAACCACCATTATTCTCTATTTTTGTAATGTCCTCTAGCATAGTCTTACCGATTTATTTAAATTTTGTATCGGTTTTATACATTTCCGACGTTTATTCCAAGGTATTGTATCACTTTTGGTGCCATTGTGAATGACATCTTTTCTAACCCCACTACAGATTTTCACTGGTTCCTTTCTTTTAAAATGTTTTATTTTGGAATAATTTTAGATTTACAGAAAAGTTGCATAAATAATGCAGAATTGCTGTATATCGCTGACCTAGTTTCCCTGGAGGTTAGCCTATGTTATCATGGTATATTTGTCAAAACTAAGAAATCAACATTGGTACAGAGCTGTTAACTAAATGCCAGACTTTATTCTGATTTTAGCACTTTTTCCACTAATGTCCTTTTTCTGTTTAAGAATCCATTCCAGGATAACAAGTAACTGGCCACACCTTAAAATTTCTATCATATATGTAGCTACATTCCCTTTCTTATTCCAAATGCTATTTTTTTTTAGTTCTTTCTTCCCTTGAGTTTCCTTTAGGCTTGTTAAATGTACTTTATTTTTTATTGATCTTTCCAAAAACTTGTGTTTGGTTTTATTTATTAGTTCCTGGGTTTTTTTTTCTTAATGTGTTTGTTTATTCTTTTGCATTTATTAATTCCTCCTATAATCTTTTGGTTAATTGTGTCTTTTTTCTAGTTCTTTCAATTCAAGGTTAATTTATTTCCAGCTCTTCTTGTTCAACAATAAAATAATTTTCAGATTGGGCGCCTGGGTGGCTCAGTTGGTTAAGCGACTGCCTTCGGCTCAGGTCATGATCCTGGAGTCCTGGAATCGAGTCCCACATCGGGCTCCCTGCTCAGCAGGGAGTCTGCTTCTCCCTCTGACCCACTTCCCTCTCATGCTCTCTATCTCTCATTCTCTCTCTTTCTCAAATAAATTAAAAAAAAAATCTTTAAAAAAAAAATAAAATTTTCAGATTGTAAAGTTTATAACTTTGGCCTTTCCAATAATAGACTCTGATAAAAGAAAGATTACCTTGTGTTTATTTCTAAATTTCCAATTTTAATTTTGATTTGTTCTTTGACTTAAGAGTTCTTTGGAAGATTATTTTTTAATAGGAGTGACATGATTTCTTTATTTGTATTAGTACATCTCAAGTTTTATTGAAATTGTGACCAGTAAATGTAGCCTGTCTACATTTTGGAATTTACTGAGATATCTCTGTGATGTAATAATTATTAAAAATGTTTATTTTTATTTTTTTTAAAGATTTATTTATTTTAGAGAGCACAAGCAGAAGGGGCAGAGGGAGAGGGAGAGAGAATCTCAAGCTGACTCTGCACTGAGGTTGGAGCCTGACGTGGGGCTTGATCCCAGTACCCTGAGATCATGACCTGAGCCGAGACCAAGGGTTGGACATTTAACCAGCTGAGCTACCCAGGCTCCCCTGAAGGTTTCATTATATAGGCATGATTGGTTAACTGGTGATTAACTCCGTCTCCAACTCCTCTTCCCTCCTTAGAGGTCAGAGGTGGGGCTGATAGTTCCAACCCCCAAATCATGCTTTGGTCTTTCTTGTGACCAGCCTTCATTCTGAAGCTGTATAGGGACACCCAGCCACCAGCCATCTCATTAGCATACAGAGGCACTCTTTTTACTCTGGATATTCCAGAAGTTTTAGGAGCTATGTGCCAGGAACCAGGGACAAAGACCAAGTATCTGTTTCCCATTATACCACACTTAGCCTCCTGTGGTCTGTGACCATTTTTCAGTCTTTCCCTGTTTCTCATGACTGATAATTTTGAGGAATACTAGTCAAATATTTTATAGAATGTCCCTCAATTTGGGTTTGTCTAATGTTTCTCTCATGGTTACACTCGGACTGTGGGTTTTGGGGAAGAACACTAGAGAAGTGAAGTACCTTTCTCATCACATCCTGTCAGAGATACACGCTATCAACATGGTTTATCCCTGATGGTGTTATCCTGATCACCAGGACAGGGTAGTGCTTGCCAGGTCTCTTTAATGGAAAGTTACCTTTTTCTTCTTCTTTCCATATTGTATTTCTTGGAACCAAGTTACTAAGTAACAGGAATGGGGGTGGGGAAATTAATCTTTAAGTCCTGGAGGGGTGAGCATTTCCTTAAATTACTTAGAAATCTTTCTGTAAGGAAGATTTGCCACTTCTTCCACATTTATTTATACCTTGGGCTGTAATTAATTTTTAAAAGATCATGACCTGAGCCGAAGGCAGTCGCTTAACAACTGAGCCACCCACGCGCCCCTAAATAAATAAAATCTTAAAAAAAAAAAATAAAAGTTCTCTCCTATTTGCTGAATGAATTCTTTTTCATTAGGACATTTACTCTGCTGTCTATTATTTTCCCTTTGAATCATTTTATTTGCTTGTTTTTTTTCTTGTTTATTTTGTTTCCTTTTTATGTGCATCGTTAGGCTCATCTTTATTTATTTATTTTTAAGGATTTTATTTGAGAAAGTGAGAGCAAGAGAGAGCCTGAGTGGGGAGAGAGGCAGAGGGAGAGGGAGAAGCAGACTCCCCATCGAGCAGGGAGCCCAGTGCAGGCTCCATCCCAGGACCCTGAGATCATGACCTGAGCTGGAGGCAGATGCTTAACTGACTGAGCCACCAGGCATCCCTCATCTTACTTTCTTAAGTGCTTATGTGGTCAATGTAATAAGATGATTGTACCAGGTTGGGAGAGCTGGAAGCAATCTCCCTCTTTCTCCATATAGAGTTTGGTTTCTGTAGCTTGGCTTTCAAAAGTTCCCTTAAGCAGGCACTATGCACTCACTTCAACAAATGTTTTTTGGGCGCTGATTATGTGCAAGGAGGCAGTGTTCTGGGCACTGAGGGTAGAGCAGTAAACAAGACAGGTAAGATTTCTGTTCTTATGAACTATATCCTAGTAGGGGTAAGATTAATAACAAAGAAATTTTATTAAGAGTCATGAGTCCTGGAAAAGGAGTGTAGTGTACTACTTTAGATAGGGTAGGCAGGGAGTACCTCTCTGAGCAGGTGAATTTTGAGATCTAAGGTTTGAGATAGCCACGGGAAGAATGTTTTCCTTAGAAGCAAGGATAAAGGCCTTGGGGAAGAGAATAAGCTTGGTATGTGCAAGGAATAGGAAGAGGCCTGTTTGGCTAGAGCACAGTAAGCACGTGTGAATGAGATATGGGGAGATAGGCAGAGGCCAAATCATGTAGAGCTGTGCAGAACAAAGGAAGAAATATGGATTGAATTTTAAGCACAAGGGGAAGCCATTTAAATCAGGAATGTGACATGGTATATGAGTTGCATGTTAAAATAGCATTCTGGCTGCCCTGTGGAGAAACTCAGTTGAACCTAGGCAAGAATGGAAAGAAGGAACCTAATTAAGAGGCTGTCACAGGAGAGAGATGGTGTGGACTGGGGTACTGACTGTAGTGTTGGAGAAACATAGATTAGTTCAGGCTATATTTTGTAAGTATATCTAAGAGGACTTGCTGATAGATTGGGTAATTCCTGAGAGTGGTGGAGGCTGATCAGAAAAGGAAGAAGAACCAGGGTTGTCCTAGGCTTTTGGCTCTGAGCAGCTGAGAGGATGATGGGGCCACAGGAAAGACTGGTTGTAAGGGATTGGGAGTTAAGAATAGTTTTGAACAAGTTAATATAAAATAGCTATTAAGTATCTAAATTGAAATGTCAGATAGTGTTATAAATGAAAGGAGCTCAGGGGAGAAGTGTGAGCTGGAGAGAGAGATTTGAGAATCATCAGATCAGGTACAGATGATATTTAAAGCCATGAGACCGAATGTGAGTGAGTGAAGGTATAGTGATAATAAAGAAGCCCCAAAGATGGAGTCCTGGGGATACCCAGTGTTTTATAGGTAAGGTGTGTGTGTGTTTGAGAGGGGAATGGAGCCAGCTAAATTGATAGTGGTGTACCTGGGATGCAGGGGTGCAAGAGCACCTCACCTGGCTCAGAGGGGTCCCAAACAAATCAGGTTTTGCCAACTCAGTGCTGACAAAATCCAAAGGCAGAGAAATGAATGGTGGTGAAACAAGAAAGGAAGGCCAATACTGGGAAGATGGGGCCCTAGCCTCTCAAAGACTGTCTCCAAAGTGCCAAAACTACTTCAGGTTTATATAAGGAAAACGTGGGGCAAAGGTTTTGGGCGGATACCTGCAGGTAGTCTTTGAAGGTCAAATGGATCATTGTCATGGAATCAATCTGGGTGGGGTCTTATAGGCTCAGGGCAGTCCTTACTGCTTCGGGGGTAGTTTTGGTTCCCATTAGGGGATGCTCTGCCCTCAGGGTTCTTCCACTTGAGCCAAGAGATAAACGGGAAAGAAAAACCCAACTAAAAAGTTGGAGTCAAAAGGGAGGCAGCCAAAGTCCTCTTTCAATGGTAGCAATGACATTGGTGACATGGGCTGTGGCAGTGGCTCCACGCTCAGTGACTGGGCTGGGATGTGGGTTTAAATTCCAGACCAGATCCATTTGGAGTAGTAAGTATTTGCAGATGGCTTCTCTGGAAACCCGTACTGTCTTGGCGCCTGTGGAAAGACTTTTTTGTGGATGGATCTGCTAGAAAGGTAGGGCTATCATTCTAGCCTGTTGCATCTCTAGAGGACAGTGGGTGGGTGCAGAGGATAGAGGTTCAAAGAGACTGTGGTTCTGGTCAGTTTCCCTGGCACTGGTATTGTAGCTTGTATTATAATTCAGCCTTCCTGGGATAAGACTGTGTGTCACACCTTTATATTTTAGGTGCTATTCAAGTGCCTGGATTTACCTTTCTTTCCTTGAATCTCTTGGGTAAAGAAGTCAGGACACAAGGCACGTGCTGTTTCATCCTCTTCCCAGAATCCTACTTCCTCATTCCTTTTATTTTTTTTTTTAAAGATTTTATTTATTTATTCATGAGAGACAGAGAGGCAGAGGCAGAGGGAGAAGCAGGCTTCCCGCCAAGCAGGGAGCCCGATGCGCGGGACTCGATCCCAGGACCCTGGGATCATGCCCTGAGCCGAAGGCAGACGCTTAACCGACTGAGCCACCCAGGCGTCCTTCCTCATTCCTTTTAAACACTGCAAAGCTTTTTATCTTTTGGCTATGCCACCGTTTATTCAGTCAGGCCCTCTGTTGATGGGGATTTTTGTTTGGTTCAGTATTTTACTATTACAGACATGTCTTTTTTCATATAACTTGGAGTATTTGTATGACTTCACCTGTCTGGTAGATGACTAGAAATGAAGTTACTCTGTCAAAAGATATGTGCATTTTAAATTTTCATATCAATGGCTAAATTACATTCCCCCATCAAGGTTCTGTGCTCAATGTTTGATTGAACACATTTAGCTAAATGCACCATTGTTCTGTGAGAAACAGACCATGTGCTAATTCTTGTGGCAGAACTAAGGAGACTTAGTTTCTCTGTCAAATAGATGGTGAGGGTAACATTGTGGGGGCTATATCAGTTTAATTCCTTTAATTTTTCCTTTTGTCTTTCATTCAAATATTCAGTTAATCCCATTTCTTTAGGCTATAAGGTAAAGAATAAGGGGAATAGAAAGCAAGAATGTGAACTGACTGGTTAGCAAACTTGTTCTTGAAAAGACAAATGTCGGTCTGGGAAGTGGAAAAGGTTGAGATTCAGTAATATAATATCTTATATGTTATATCCACTACCTTCATGTTAGGTCATATAATTCTTTGGCATTAGTCCCTTTTTGTTGACTAGAGGGGCCTGGATTATAAGCCTTGGGATAAGAGGGTGGAGTGGGGATGTAAATTTGGTGCCTTTTCCTTCCCCTTTAATAAAGTCCCTTCTGTCTCAATAAGGCAGAGTTCAGTGTTGAAGTCAGCCCAGGCAAGGGCATATTTTATTTATTCTGTGAGAGTAGGATAGATAAGAGCAGACATGTAAATTACCAGATGATTTAGGAAATTTTTGGTATTTAGGCTTTAGTAATTTGGTGTCTGAGCTATTGTTCTCTGTTACCAGTGGCTAGTACGGTGGCTTGCTTGCTTGCTTCCTTCCTTCCTTCCTTCCTTCCTTCCCTCCCTCCCTCCCTCCTTCCCTCCCTCCCTCCCTCCCTCCCTCCCTCCCTCCCTCCCTCCCTCCCTTCCTCCCTCCCTTCCTTCCTTCCTTCTTAAGATTTATTTTAGGGGTGCCTGGATGGCTCAGTCGTTGGGTGTCTGCCTTCGGCCCGGGTCATGGTCCCAGGGTCCTGGGATCGAGCCCTGCATCAGGCTCCCTGCTGGGTGGGGGGCCTGCTTCTCCCTCCCCCACTCCCCCTGCTTATGTTCCCTCTCTCGCTGTGTCTCTGTCAAATAAATAAATAAAATCTTTAAAAAAAAAGATTTTATTTATTTTAAAAAGAGAGCACGAGTGGGAGGGCAAGAGGGAGAGAGAGAATCTCAAGCAGGCTCCACGCGGAGCCTGCGGCAGGGCTTGATCCCAGGATCCTGAGATCATGACCTGAGCCAAAGCCAAGAGTCAGATGCTTAACTGACTTTGCCACCCAGGTACCCCTGGTTTTTGCTGTATGCTTGCTTTTCATACCAGGTTTCTAGTCCTTGAGACCTATAATACAAGTAGTGGTTAGCAATATATTATAGATGATAAAACTGAAGCTCAGAGTGATTTATTAACCTGTCTAACATCACAGCTTAGCACGTGAACATGCTATATTGTTTCTGTCCTCTAGGACAGCAAATAGCTTATGTTAAAGAGATGTAATGTTTTATTGTATGTATTACATGTGCCTTTTAGGGGAACATTCACAGTCTTCTGCAGTTAAGGAATTATTCAGAAGTGTGCAAAAACTGTCGTGAAGCATACAAAACTCTGAGTAGTTTGTACAATGAAATGCAAAAAATGAATGAACTTGAGAATAAGGCTGAATCTGGAACACATTTATGCATTGATGTGGAAGATGCAGTAAGTAATTTACCTCTTTTTTTATTATGTTAAGTAATTTACTTCTGATATGATATATATTTTGCAGTGTTGTTGATTGTGCCTTTAGTATCATTATCCCCTTTAGAGGTATATTGGAATCTGCCTATGTTGTCTTCAACTAGAAATAACTGGTTATAAGTAGTAAAGTTTTAGAATATCCTGGTCTGTCAAACTAAAATGGACACTAATCAAGTACTTCATAAATAAGTTGAGTTTGGTACATTTGATCTTTTAAGTTTGATGATAAGTGTCCTTTTCAGAGCCATTGGTGTTATATGTTTACATTTCAGTTTCTTGTGCACTTGTTCCAGATTAAAGAAGTCTCTGGTTTGCTATCATGTGTTTCTGAAACCATTTCTTAATTACTTCCTATCCCATTGCTTTTATTCTTTATTATCATCTGAAAATTTTAATTTACTTTTTTATAGTCTGTCACCCCTCACTAAAATATAAGCTACATGAAGACAAGGACCTCACGTCCTTTTTTGTTTACTGTTCAGTATTTGGAAAAGTGCCTAGCATATAGTGGGCCTGTTAGCAATGTGTATTGATTGAATGGTCAACAAAAAAAGCCTTTTCCTCCATTGTATAGGTTGCCTTCCATGGGACACCACTAGATGGCGATCATGCCTTTTTATGGGACTATGGTGCCCTGAGTTTTGAGACCTCAAAGGAAATAGGAATTATGGGCTCAAAGAGAGTTTACGGTCCAAATTGATAAACCTAATGGTTGAGAATGATGAATATGAATAACAGCTCAGAGTGAACTATAGTGTATCACTAATATTCGACATGGTAAAAAGCACTTATTATCAAACTTAAAATGGGTGCACCATGGGGGTTTTTGGTTTTTTACTGCTCTAATGTCTGGATTATTACCTGGCTTCCAGTAGGCTTCAATAAATACTACATATATATTTTAAGACTAATAGTCTATTTCATAATTTTTTAAAATGAAGAAAAATGAATATTGATTCTCTGACATAAGTTGGACTACACAGGAAATCAACATGACCACCTGTTTTAGAACATCCTTCTTATAATAAGCAAAACTTAACAGTAAACATACAAAGCACCCCTTGCAAACCAAATCTCAAACAAAATTCAGGCAAGAACATTTTTCTACATTAAATTTGATAGTTTCCTTATATCACTTAGCATGTTTGATAGAAACCATGAGCTCAATTAAAATGAGATATTGCTGCCCCCAGATGTCTGTTTTTAATGTATGCTGCTAAATAAGATATTATCTAATAAAGTTTCCATGACTCATTAGATATTATGTACTTAAAAAATTGTTTGCCATGTGACTCTTTCATAATATCTTAGGTAATGAATTAAACATTTCATAGATATCATCTCTTGAAGAGAAGCTGTATTTAGTTGATATTTTTATTTCCATTCTAAAAATATTGCAACAAGCTCAGTGAGATTACATATGTAACATAAGAAAAAAATTTTTGTTTGTTTTTGTGAGCCTCCTCCCCCCAGTTTTACTGGAGTATAATTGACAAAATTGTAATATATTTAAAGTGTACAGTGTGATAATTTGATATACACACACATTGTGAAAGGATTCCCACAGTCGAGTTAATTAACACACCCATCACCTCACATAATTACCCTTTTCAGTCTTTTTTAATGAATGAAGCATGGTCGAACAATATTCATATGATACAGGTTCTCTGAGATCTATGAAATGTTGGCATTCCTTGGACGGTGTTTTGAATTTAGAATATGAAATTTCTGTATGGATATAAACTTATATAATGACTGTGAACCAGCTAATTTAAGAAATTGTCTTCAACTATCAGTAGATTTTTTTAGGGATGTATATGTAGTCTAAATTCTGGATGCCTGCTATGTTAATAAAACAATTATATGAATTGAAGACAAATTAAATGTAAAATAAAAAAATTTTATTTGTTATTGTTCCAGATGAACATTACTCGAAAACTTTGGAGTCGAACTTTCAATTGTTCAGTCCCGTGCAGTGACACAGTGCCTGTCATTGCTGTTTCTGTGTTCATTCTCTTTCTACCCGTTGTCTTTTACCTTAGTAGCTTTCTTCATTCGGAGCAAAAGAAACGCAAACTCATTCTACGTAAGTTCCTTTTTACAACTTTATTTAGCTAACACCTGTATTTTAAACACTTAGGCCTGTTTTAGAAATGATGTATACTCTGAAAACTCAAACTGTATTAAGCTAAAACAGCTCTTTGCTTCAAATTTTGCAGTTACACTTACTAATGGAAGAGATGTGTAAGAAGTTTATAATTATAGATAATCAAAAGTCAACACACGGTATCTTCCGGATATTTTAATTGAGAAAGCTTGGAATAAGGCTGGCAGCAACAGAAGAATAGCAACAAAGGTTTTGCAGGCTTGAAATGGCCATAGTAGGGAGAGGTAAATAGCTCTTAGGCCCATCAAAGCCATGGCAGAGCCACCTAGAAAGCCATCTAAAAGGCAGGGAGAAACTATGGTGAGCACACAGATGATTTATGAACAAATTGGAATCATAGTTGCAAGATCATTACTTGACATACAGAGTGTGCTGAATACATATTCCGCATCAAATAGGGCAGAGCAGAAAAAGCACAAACTAGAAAATCCCATCTAGCTGAAGAAGAGTGGCTTCTAAGTGTCATGGTTTCTTATTATCAGAATGAAGATATGGGCTTATCCCTTAGTAATTTTAATTTTTCAAAATAGAGAATGTCTTTTATAGAAAAAGTTAGGCTTTTTTTTTCTTTTAAATATTATTCCTAGCCTAGGAATCTATGAAATAAAAATTCTTTACCTTATAAATTTCTTTTTTTTTTAAAGATTTTACCTATTTTATTTTTTAAAGATTTTATTTATTTATCTGACAGAGAGAGACACAGCAAGAGAGGGAACATAAGCAGGGTGAGTCGGGGAAGGAGAAGCAGGCTTCTCGAGCCCGATGCGGGACTGGATCCCAGGACCCTGGGACCATGACCTGAGCTGAAGGCAGACGCTTAACGACTGAGCCACCCAGGCGCCCCTTACCTATTTTAGAGAGAGAGCACTAGTGGGGTGGGGGCGGGAGTAAGGGGAGGGTCAGAGGGAGAGGGAGAGAGAATCTCAAGCAGACTCTGCACTGACATGGGGCTTGATATCATAACCCTGAGATCATGACCTGAGCCAAAATCAAGAATTGGACGCTTAACTGGCTAAGCCACCCAGGCACGCAGCCCTCCCTTATAAATTTCTTTCTAGCCTTTCTTCGTAGTTTATTTAACCTCACTTCTAATACATCTAATTAAAAAAAAGGTTACTTGCAGATTAGTTTGAACTGAATTTGTAATGTTTTGTCACCTTGAAAAGCTAGCTAATAGAGGGGAGAGTCTTTAATATGAGGGTATTTAGTAAAGCTTTTCAGAGATTGCTAGCATTCTGTAAAATAGGTAATAACTCAGTCCTAAAAGCACTTATCTAGAATAATAACAAAGTACTGCAGGGACCTCACTATTGAGAAACTTCGTTTTTCAGGACTTGGTGTACTTTTAAAGTTTAGCATCTTATTTATCTTGCAAATAATTTAACTCTGTGGAAGATATTTACTGCTTCCGATTGGGGTTTTTGTATGTTTGTTTTCTAAATCACCACCATCCATCTGTTTGTACAAGCCACAAACCTTGTTATCTTTAATTTCTTAATTCTTTTCTTTATTTCCCCCTTCCCATATTCTCTCCCCCACCCCATTTTACTCCATCAGCAAGTACTGATAGCCCTGCTTCCAAAAATATATCTTAAATTATCTTTTCTCTATCTCCACTGATAATACTCTTCCCTAAGCCATCCCATCTCTTATCCTCCCATGCAGGAGTCCCTTAACTGGTGTCCCTGCTTCCATTTTTTTGACCCACTACAATCCATTCTCCATATAGTGTCTAGAGTAATTTTTTTTTAAAAAGATTTTTTTGATTTATTTCGACACAGCGAGAGAGGGAACACAAGCAGGGGGAGTGGGAGAGGGAGAAGCAGACTTCTCGCTGAGCAGGGAGCCCGATGCGGGGCTCGATCCCAGGACCCTGGGATCATGACCTGAGCCAAAGGCAGACGCTTAATGACTGAGCCATCCAGGTGCCCCTAGAGTAATTTTTAAAACACAAATCTTACTATGCTTTTCTCCCACTTGAAACCCTTCATGTGTTCCTGTTGCATCTAGAATAAAATTGAAACTTATTTCTAAGCTATGTGTCACCTGGCCCCCCATCTACCTTTCTAAACTCACTGTACCCTCTCCTTTCTTTGTTCATGATGCTGTATGTAGGCAGCCTGGCCTTCTTCCTGCTCCTCTCAAACCCAGACTCATTCACACTGCCCCTTTCCCAAAGCTCTTGTACTGGCCCTCCCTACTTTCCTTGACTGGCTCCTTGACATCCAGGTCTTAGGTCAAAGATTACTTACTCATGGGGAGGGTATGTGCTATGGTGAGCGCTGTGAATTGTGCAAGACTGTTGAATCACAGATCTGTACCTCTGAAACAAATAATGCAATATATGTTAAGAAAAAAAAAAGAAGATAGCAGGAGGGGAAGAATGAAGGGGGAGAAATCGGAGGGGGAGACGAACCATGAGAGATGATAGACTCTGAAAAACAAACTGAGGGTTCTACAGGGGAGGGGGGTGGGGGGATGGGTTAGCCTGCTGATGGGTATTAAAGAAGGCACGTTCTGCATGGAGCACTGGGTATTACGCACAAACAATGAATCATGGAACACTACATTAAAAACTAATGATGTAATGTATGGTGATTAACATAACAAAAAATAAAACAAAAAAAATCATCACTAATGTTAAAAAAAAAGATTACTTACTCAAAGTTACCTTTTATGACCCCCATCCTAAGAATACATCCTTCTTTTAATTCTCCCATATCTGTCATCTTTCTTTAATGATACTTAATTACTTTTTAAATTAACTTTTTCATTTATTTTCCACCTTATTTGTTTGTCTCTCCTTCTTTGTTTATCTCTTACGGTTGATTCAGCTGTAAGCTCTATCAGAATAAAGATTTTGTTTATCTTGTTCATCACTGTATCACCAGCATCTAGAAAGTACCAGGCCTATAGTAGGTGCTCAAAAATACTTGTTGAATAAAGGAATATTATATTTAATGGTAGCATTTCCTAGAGTGTGTTCCTTAAAATACTAGTCCTGTGAAATTCCTTTTTATGATCTTTATAATGTACCTGAATATAAATTAAAGGCTCTAAGATTACATTCCCAAAACTTGACAATAGAACTTTTGCATGATACCTATTAATGTTTCCTGGAAGCATTGTTTATGAATTGATTTATGAATTTAAGAAAATGCTCATGTAAGCAAACAGTTCTTGTGCTGTTACCTCATGGGCATTGTTACTTACTTTTCTTTATGCCACAATTTTATATGCCCCCATACATTAAGTCCTATGGTAGGAATTAGGGATTAAAACAAGGAACAAGGCACAATATATGCCCTCAAAGAACACACTGACCATAATCCAATTACTACAACAAATGTAGTAGAGGCATACAGTGTGGTTGGACCACAGAGAAAAAAGACTAACTCTGCATTAGGGATGTTGGAATTCATCATTAGATGATGATCTCTTGGGTAGAATTGTTTTATTTTTTATTTTTTTAGTATCCTCTGGGGTAGAATTTTGAAGGATGTAGGGATTTATCAGAGAATAAGGAAGCAAGGAAGTTGTAGGTATATACACTCATTGGTATTGCCACCTGGTTAGTTTAATAAATTTGGTAATTGGTAAGAAACTCGATTACTTCTAGGGGTTTTAAACAGCATAATAATAATAAAAAAGCCCTCTTGATTTAGTTTGCCTTCCAAATCCATAGGAAGCTTAAGAGTAGACTTCTAGCTTAGACTGTTTTTTAGGTTAAGTTGCCCTTTAGTTTAGCTGAAGCAATACACTGGTCCAGAAAGTCATGTTGTCCTCTTGCACTTAGAGTGAAAACCAGCAGAGACTGGTTTTCATCCTTGAGCACATATCAGAATTGTCTGCAGAGCTTTAAAGCAAAACAGAAAAGCAGATGCCTGGGTCCCTTTGCAGACCTTCTAAATCACAACCTCTACTCTCATGTTGAAAACCTCTAAAGTAGAGAGATTCCTAGTTAGCCAAAGTAAGATACTTTTACTATGCCATAGTTGTTTTTCATTTCTGGAACATGAGAAACATTCATGTTTAACTATAAGCACAGACATTACCAAGTGAAATAGCATGATTTTCTTTACTAACCCTAATGACTCAGTTCCATTAGCATCATAATCAAAATTGTACATATTTTATTAACAGCCATATATATTTGTGTGTGTGTCTGTGCATGTATGTATAATACAACTTTGTAAGCCATTTAAATTTTTTTTCAACTTTTTTTGACAGTTTTTTGACATTATAGAATTATTTTAAGAGAAATCTAGATTTGGATTTCTAACTTAGACTTTTTTTTTTTTTTTTTGGGATTTACTGCTTATTCATGAGAGTCAGAGAGAGAGAGAGAGGCAGAGGCAGAGGGAGAGGGAGAAGCAGGCTCCCCGCAGAGCAGGGAGCCTGATGCAGGACTCGATCCCAGGACTCTGGGATCATGACCTGAGCCAAAGGCAGACGCTTAACCATCTGAGCCACCCAGGTGCCCTCTAACTTAGACTTTTAAATACATCATTTTATTATTGTACCTTATAGCACTTCCATTTTTTAAGTAGACTACTCTTACATTACATATTTGAGATTATGATGTTCAAGATGATATAAATTAGGTCTGTTTTATTTGGTACTGCTTCTAACAAAGTCATGTGTGGCTTCAAGCAAAGTTATGTTTTTTGAGATTGGTAGAAGAAAATAGGCATAAGTTATAATTCTTGGAAGATTGAATCTATTCTGATTCAAACAGAGTTAATAAATACTATAGTTTACATAAAAATAATGAATAATTATGTTTAGAGAATTTAAGTTAAAATATAATACTTTTGATTTATCTAGCCAAACGTCTCAAGTCCAGTACCAGCTTTGCAAACATTCAAGAAAATTCAAACTGAAATCTACAAGATGGAGAATTAACGTCATATTCCATGGATGAATGGTGGAAGATACAACTTGGTCCAAAAGAGGATGAACTGATTCGACAACTCAAGTTCCCTAAGAAATGCAAGGACTTCAGATTTATTTTTAAATAAGAATTTCCCATTTTTCTTTCCTTTCCATCCTTTTTTTAAGGGTTTGGGTATTTTTAATTTCTAGGCCTAGCAATGTCATCTATTTTAAAGTGTATTTGTTATAATAACAAAAGATGCAAGAACAATCTTTGTTTTATTTTGTAGGCATATTATTACTATTTGAGACTCCTGGTATCTCCTTATTAATGTAGTACTTAAGTAGCAAAGTTTTTGAAAACTAACATTTAAAAATTAATCAGTTATGGCAAAGACTTTGGAAAAAGAAATATACTTGCCAAAAGTAGCCGGTCCAAAGATTAATTTAAATTCACCATTGCAGTATTATTGTTACATATATATTTAATATGTCACACATTACAAATAATATGTAATTCAATCTGTAGTTCCCTTAAAGTCATTTTTGAAACCACTAATTATAAACTTCCCTAGACAATTTTTAGAAGCAGGAAGGCACATTACATTTATCTTTGTAAAAAGATTTGTGGTAACTGATTTCTTACTTAACTTTTATAAATATATTTTGCACCTTATTTTTGCCTTTATTTCATAAGTAATTTGAAATCACTGGACTGCTGTATTATATTCAGGGCAAGATAGATTCTTTTTCTACCAGGGATTTGCATTGTGAATTACATTAAGTTATTTGGCAATTTATAATTTATTACTACTTTAAATCAAACATAGATAGCATTATCACAATATATTTAAGTTGTGATTTTTTTTTTTTTTAATGCAGATTCTCTTGGGTTATATGGAGATTTTTGGAGGGGAGAGAAAGGAAGGGTAAAAAAAACTGAAGGCCCAGAAAATAGATAGGAAAGGACCTGAGGGGATGCTCACTATAAGACTGTTGAATGGTTCATGTTGAGGGCATGAGTGAAGATGAGAGTCTGATGCAGAAAGCAGTTAGGTTAAGATGCTTATTTTTTTCTAAATTATTTAAACAGATAAATGTGATATGATAGAAATGAAGTCAGATATTTCACTATCAGAAAACAAATTCTATTTTGGAATGTTTATATCAACTTTTTTTAAAAAAACTTCATTTCAGAATTGGGCATAGCTTTTTTTCCTCAGGTTTTTAGTGTTAGGCATTTCATTTGTTAATTCCTTCTTGCTTTCTGGGTGAAAATAGGCTTTGTTTTAAATGTTGAGAGTATGAGAAATAAGGGTTAGGTTAAATAGTACAATAATTTTAATCCCTTTGTATACTATAAAATGCTCTATAATGAGACAAGAAAGTGTTTAATTTTTTTAAATGTTTACTGTATATGCAGAGTGAACAAGAAGGCTCATCTTTGGATATGTAACATATCCAAAAGCTGTTACAGTTTTTCTAGTATGCTGTGATCCATTTAAAATGTGCTGGGGTTTATTCCACGGTCACTGTTCATGCTGCTGATACTAATAGCACTGTCTTGATTTGAAGCATATAGTTGAGGGCCATTGAAAGCAATCTTTCATTAATGCAGATAAAACCAGTTTATATATGCAGAGTTACAAAATGGCATATTTGAATCTGTAAGTAGTGACTCTGATCACCTTTCAATGTTACATATTTCTAAAAACCATTGCTTTTGAATATGGTTGCTAATAAGCACTTTAGAAGAGAAAAAACAACCTTGACTATTTTTCTGGTTGAATCATTGCTCTTTAGAAGTAGCATCAACAATAGATTTCAAAAATAAGTATTAAGCATTATACTAAAATGTGTAAATACTTCATTTTTTAGTCATACTGAAAAATTCTTTGCCTAGTTTTAAATTCTGAGACACATAGCATATATGTGTGCATTAGATCATCTTTAGCTTTTTGACACTTTGAAATAAAGGAAGTAATTTAAGGAAATTGCAGTGCCGTATTTGTTTTTGTTTTTTGCTTTGTTCTGCTTTGAAAGAGAGAGAGGGGCAGAGAGCAAGTGGGGGGAGGGGCAGAAGAGGAGGGAGAGAGAAAGAATCCTAAGCAGGCTCCATGCTCAGCATGGAGCCCAGTGCAAGGCATGGTCTTACAACCCCAAGATCGTGACCTGAGCCAAAAATCAAGAGTCGGACGCTTAACTGACTGAGCCACCCAGACATCCCAAGCCATATTTGATTTTTAAATGCATTTTTAAAACTTCTGAGTTTCTGAGAGGTCTGCTATAATTCTTATATTTGTTCTTCTACATGTAATGTTTTTGTTGTTTTTTGGCTACCTTTGAGATTTCCTCTTAATTTTTGATTTTCAGCAGTTTTGCTATGATGTGTGTAGGTATATTTTTCTTTGTATTCTCCTTGGGATTCTCTGAGCCTCTTGGATCTTTTTGTTGTCTTTTGTTAATTTTGGAAAATTCTCAGCTATTCTACTATCAAATATACTTCTGCCCTCTTCTCTCTCTCATCTCCTTCTGGGATTCCAGTTAGATTTGTTAGGTGATGTGATATTGTCCCACAGCTCTATTGGATGCACTCTTCTATTTCACTCTGACTTTCTCTTTGCATTTCAGTTTAGATCATTCCTTTTTTTTTTTAAGATTTTATTTATTTGAGAGAGAGAGAGAATGAACAGGGGGAGGGGCAGAGGGAGAGGGAAAGAATCTCAAGCAGACTCCCTGCTGAGCACAAAGCCCGACATGGGGCTCAGTTTCACAACTCTGAGATCATGACCTGAGCTGAAGTGAAGAGGCAGTTGCTCAACTGACTGAGCCACCCAGGCACCCCAGTATTTTGTTTTTTTTTTAAAGACTTATTTATTTGAGAGAGAGAGAAAGAGAGAGCACAAGTGCAAGTGGGAGGGAGAGAGTGAATCCTCAAGCAGACTCCCCACTGAGCGTGGAGCCTGACATAGGGCTTGATCCCAGGACTCTAAGATCATAATCTGAGCCGAAACCAAGAGCTGGCTGCTCAACCAACTGAGCCACCCAGGTGCCCCAGATCCTTTAGTATTTTAATCACAGTTATTTTGAAGTTCCTGTTGGATAGTATCAGTATCTGGGCCATCTCTGGATCTAGTTCTGTTGACCACTTTATCTCTTGACAATATTGTCATTTTCTTCTTCATTTTTAATTTGTCTTATAATTTTTGATTAAATGCCAGACATTGCATGGAAAAGAACAGTAGAAACTGAGATAAAATAGTATTCATACCTGCAAATGGGCAAACCTTTCTATCAGGCTATTAGTATGGAGTAAACTGAGTATCTCCTACCAGTAGTTCATCTGGGTTTGGGTTTTATTGTTAATATCATTACCTTCAGTATATTATAGGTTTCAAATTCCTCCAGTGGTGGACTGCTGCTACTTTGTGTTTGGTGTGTGGCCTGAAATGCCAGAGAGTTTTTCTCAGTGTTCCTAGTTCGCCTTCAGCTTTCAGCCGACTGTGCATACCTGTGCAACAACTGAGATCTCTCTCCATGGTCCTGTCCCTCCCTCTGCTATAGAGTTCTGTTGCTGGTTTCTTTGTGCAAGGCTTATGGTTGGGGCAGACAGTCTCATGCAGCTTCTGGGCTCTTGAGTTTTAGGGTGGGCCTCCCTCTCCCCATGGCATTTAGACTCTTCATTGTGATGGGGTGAGATCTTAAATGGGAGTGAGTTTTCTGTCCCTCTCTCACTGGTAGCAGACTCTGCTTTGTATCAGTGAAGGATCCTGGGGACAGTTGGGTTTCCTGCCTTCCTGCAGCATCTGATGGCTTTTGCTTCAACTCCTCCTCCACATAGTCAACCTTTTCTTGGGACTAGGGGACAGGGAGGTTTTGTACCACTCCTCTAGTGGCAGATGGCTTTTTCTTTGTGTGGAAGATGGACATGGGTTTCATGCCTCTCTCCCAGTAGTAGCTGGTTGTCATCTGCTTATCTCACCAAAGGGAGGCTCTTTCAATTCTCCTGATCTGCCCCCAGTCTTTCTTACACCCAGGGAGGCCTATGGAAAAGTGCCGGCAAATAGGGCAGATGCCTTGTATCCCTGGCCCCCAGAGATTCTAAGTTGTCATATTAGCCCACACTTGGTCTTTCAGCTTTTGTTAACATTTCAGGTTTTTTTCCCTCTTTCTTCTTTGGCTGCTACTCTTCCTCCTGTACTCTGCCCAAAGCAAAACAGTTTGTAGGAGCGGTGCTTATGTCTTTCTATATCCTAAGTGGGACTAGAACTCACTGATTGCTTCTGTGTTGTCAACTCTTTTAAGTTTTTACTTGACAGCAAACTGCTCAGCAGTTTGTTGAATACGTTCAAAGAGGTAAAATAGGCAGTGAGGGCCTTAGCAAGTTGACTGGAATTGTGGCGATTGGAAGTCCCAGTACACTGCAGTCATGTCTATTATGTCCTATAATGGAGGTGTCATCATGGCCATGAATGGGAAGAACTGTGTGACCATTGCTGCCAATAGGCGCTTTGGGATCCAGTCCAAGGTGGTGACCAAGGACTTCCAGAAGATCTTTCCCATGGGTGATTGGCTGTACATAGGCCTGGCTGGGCTCACCACCAATGTCCAGACTGTTGCCCAGCACAAGTTCCAGCTGAACCTGTATGAGCTGAAAGAAGGTCTATAAAGACAGAAAGTTCTCACAAGCAGGCCTACATTTTAAAAGAAATACTAAAACAGTTCTTCAGGCAGGAGTAAAATAAGCCTAGATGGAAACTCAGAGGCTTCCAACTCAAACTCATTGGAAGAAAAGATTGATGTAAAGGGAAAAATATATGGATAAATTTAAATAATAATGACTGTATACAACAATAATATTCTGTGGGGTGTCTCTGTATTCTCTCTCTCTATTCATTAATCTATATGTATGAAAGAATGAATAGAATGAAAACAACACTGGCATAAAAGTCAAGAGGGGATTATTTTTGGAGTCAAAATGTTTTAAGGTCATTGCATTATCTGAAAAGATTTCTTTAGGCTGTTCTGGAAGTAGAATGGATTATCAAGCAGATACTGGTAAAGAACTTTGTTGCTTTTAAGTTGGACTGAATATACATTCTGACTCAGATCCAATTCCATTCCTTTCATTACATCTTTGAGGATTTTCTTCTGCTCTTGACTCTTTGTATTTTTTTTTTTTTAAGATTTTATTTATTTATTTGACGGAGAGAGACACAGTGACAGAGGGAACACAAGCAGGGGGAGTGGGAGAGGGAGAAGCAGGCTCCCCGCTGAGCAGGGAACCCGATGTGGGGCTCGATCCCAGGACCCCGGGATCATGAGCTGAGCCAAAGGCAGACGCTTAACAATTGAGCCACCCAAGTGCCCCTTGACTCTTTGTATTTCTTAAGGAAGCAGCTTGCTATAAAAGAGAAAGCAAGGGCTTTAAAATCAATCAGACCTGGGCTTAAACTCCTGCTTTTCTCCTTACTTGGGCAAGCAATTTACTTCTCTGAGCCTTCACTTTGGGAGGGCTGTGAAAATGGGAGGTAGTAATACTGGCCTCACAAGATTATTGTGCAAATTAAGTATATGAAGAGCCTACAGTGTGATGCTCAATATCCAGTGTGATGCTCAATATTCATATTGCTCAGTAGGTACTCGTTTTTCCCCTTATGGACTGCACTGTGCAACTGGCACTTGATTATTCACCCTCTCACATTGTTTCCTAGGTTCCTTATATTGGTGATTATTATCCCTCCTCTCCTGACTCGATTGTAATCTTCTCTAGTTCCAGGACTATGTATCTCCCTTTCCTCTCTTACCCCTAGTTCAGTGAATAGTGTTTGGAGGAAGAGTAATACTTGCTTGAGGAAAACACGTGTAAATGAGATGAAATACCTTCCTGCACCATACATTATGTTGGAAGGTATCTTCATAGCAGTTCTACCCAGAAGGATATTTGAGACCTTGAAGAAAAGTCCTTCAGCTGCCCATGAGAAGCATAAATGGTGAAAACATGTTTAATGGAAAGAGTGAAGTGCCATTTTACCATGCAGGAACCCTCCAGTTTAAGCCCTGAAGATTCCAGGCTGGAGTATCCAGTATCTGGATACTCAGATACTGCTGAGTATCATGGATTGCTGCCCTTAAAACTAGCGTCGTAAGTTGTATATAATACCTTTTCTGGGCAAGAGTCCCATCTACTTAATCTCTGCTAGATGAGTATGTATTAGATCTGACTATTGAAAAATACCAAGTTAAACCAGACAGTTAAAAAAAAAGTCAACATGATGCCCATAACTGGCTTAATTTATCTTTCCTTTCAGTAATCCCACATACTACCTACTTATTTGCTGTAATGAACATGCCATTCAGCTAAAATAAGATTAACTGCTTAAAACCGTGGCATTACAGGCAGAGAACTTTAATGCTGCTTTGTGTTTCATTGTAAAGTTCAGCAGTTAAACGATATGGTGGTGTCGTTTCTTCCTTTGTAATCAAGATGGTTTCACTTAGGATTAGTGCTCCCCAGCCGATTCTCCTGATGGAATATTTGAAGCAGCAAATTTATATGTCTAGGTTACAGCCTGGGAGCAATAATAACCTTCAGAATCAAACCTGTTGGCCTAATCAGCACTCAAATTGCACTGCTCTTTGTGAGGCCCCCCCTCTGCTCTAATGGTGATGGAAATCTTGCCTGCCATGCAGACTATGGAAGGCAAATTGGAAGGGGGCTTGGCCATGCATCTGGAAAATAGCACTGTGATGACTCAGGTTGGATCAGAGTTCAGAATGTTAACCCAAGTTCCTCCCAAGTGAATGAACATTCACCTGTTCTCTGCATCAAGGTCAAATCCCACTTCAATGGAGCTTTTCTAGACTGTTCCAGCCCCAACTCATCTCTCTTTTCTTCGAAGTTCAATTGCAATTATAGTTCTCCCTATATAAGGCTGAATATCAATTTATATGGTTCATATCATTGTTCTATATGGGCTAACACTGTCCCTTCAGTTAGAAGTCCAGGACTAGCATCTACATGGTCCTGGGCCCAAAGGGGCATGTTGTTTAACAGTTGCTCATTGACTGAAGGAAACACCCTCTGTGTGATGTGACCCTTCATGACTCTGCCTGGATATCCACAGTGGGGACTATCAGTCTCAGCTGAGCCTGCAAGGGTCCCCTATCCTCATCATGTTTTCTCCTCTGTGGAGCATATTCCAGAGAGTGAACATGGTGACCAACAGATTTGTCCATCCATTCAACTGATTTTTTTTTCCACTCGGTAAATATTTATTAAGCATCTACTGTGTACCAAGTCTTTTCAGAACTCTAAGAACTGAGAAACTTCTTGCTGACCATTTTGGTGGAGATGGGGAAAACAGTTTAAAAGAGCTAGACGAAAACTCCTTTCTTCTCACAGAGTACCCTTCAGCCACAGTTTTTGGGCAGGAACCCCTATAATGCTTCCTTTCCCTGTTTGTTTATTTACCTATTCTTCCCATCCTCGCTTCTCCCCTCAAACTGCTGTGCTACATGGGACTGTTCCTCCCCTTCTTCCCTGGCTTTGATAATAGCAGGCTATTGAATTTTCTTGTGTGAAACTGGTTTGCTCAGGTCTCTGCCAAGCTGGCTGCACTTGCTAGGTTGGATGGATTCCAGGCATGATCCTCTAGGTAGGATTTAGTGTGGGTCAGGATTCCTTAGTGGGTAGGAAGAGGGTGGGGAGAGAAAAGGGAGATTAGGTTGGTTCTGCCCTCTCTGCCTAAGGAATTAGATGAATTGTTTAATGAATTATAAACAGGGAGCCCTGCCTTGGATCTACTTCCATGCCGAGCCCAATAATTTTGACTCCTCCAGGGTAAAGCTGGACCCTCAATCATCCATGGGGTGATCTGAGGCTGTTGTGGGCATGTCAGAACAGCTGACATCCAAGCTGGACCTCTTAGGAAACCTGAGATCACTCTCTTGACAGCTGTGAATCCAATAATGAAGCACCCTAGTCTCCTGCTTCCTTCATTTTTCTGGCAGAAATAGGGGCTATCCTAGAACGGTAGACTGTTAGAACCAAGGGGGGCCTTCATCACCCTTTATTCCAGGCTTCCTTATTTTTCAGGTGTAGCGATGACAACTAGTCAAAGTAGTTTACCCAGGTAGATGGAGCCGTAGTGGCCAAGCCCGGGCTGTGACCCATGTCCCCTGACTCCCAGACTGCAGCCAGGACTACAGCATGCCATCTCTCCGCATTCCCTTTTTCCATCACTCTGTTCCCACGCCTCCTTTTATTGCCTCTCTCTTGACTGATGCATCTGTTTTCCTTCCTGTTAAATTTCAAAAGCAAAAACTACCAGTGTCAGAAGGAAAACAACAAAAATGAGCAAAACTGTTTTCGTGGACACTCTTCTAACACCTTTGATTTGTCCATAGTTTGCTAATAAATATTTCTTAGATGCCAGTGTGCTTAAGCATTCATTTAGTTGAATTTGCTGTGGACTCATAAGTGTTTATTAAGTCTATTTCTAATAGGAAGAGCATATTTTTTTCTTTTTTAGTTCAGACTTGTTTTCATTACAAATGGCAGAAACCCAACTCAAACTAGCTTACACATAAGAGGAGATTTATTGGATTCCATAGCTGGAAAGTCCAGGAAGTGATCTCATTTCTGGTTTGCCTGGACTCAGGAACTCAACTAGTTGCCCTATGCACCCTTTGTCCACTTATCTATGTTGCCTTCATTCTTTCCCACTACAGACAGGTGCGCTCCATGTAGTAAAAAAAAAAAAAAAAAGGCTGCTGTCAGTCCTCATTCACATACTTCCAAAACGTAACACCCCTTCTCCTCCAGCTCCAAATTGAAAAGTCTCAGAAAAGGGCTCTGATTGGCCCAGACTGGGGCACACGTTGCCCATCCCCGGACCAGTCACTGTGCCTAAGAGAATGAAGTACTATGATTGTCTGGGCCTAGGGTTCTATGCTTGGCTGTTCCCACCACTAACACACACACTCATGTCTCTGTTCATTGGTTTAAAAGGCAGAGTCCTGCAACTTGGCAGCCTTGCCAAAATCCTATAGAGTGGCAGAGAAACAAGTATCTACAAAGACAAAATTGAAAGACAATTTTTTGAAAAGACAAATTGGTAGACTCCTACTTTAAACCCCTTCCCACTGTGTTCCCTGGAAACAGTCTGCTGAGTGCTTTGGAGTAGATCTCTACCTGGCACCTGCCTTCCGCTCCCACTATATACCTCACTTGTCATTAGCATTGTAGTATCTGCTCCCTGCCGTCAACTCCTCTCTTTCCTGTCCACTTAACACATTACCAGGTTAATACTCTTGTACTGCAGTTCTGATCTTATTTGCACATTTACTCAAAAATCTTGACAGGAAATCACAACAGTCAAAGTCTACTGATTGCTCAGGTTTGGAAATTGTGATCTGAATAGAGTTTGAGGCGGGGGCAAAATAAGATACAGTACAGCTTTCTGGCTTCCTTTTGATTTCACTCTAGCTGGAGTTAGTGTCAGATCCCACAGGTTAAGGGCTTCATTCCACAAAACTGCCCCAACCTCTCACTTTCAGATGCCAGTCACAAGTCCTATGTTGTCCCCTATACTTCGGACTGACTATAATCGGTGTTCTCACAACCCTCTTTTTGGATTTGATAATTTGCTAGAATGACTTAACACAGGGAAACACATATTTATCAGTTTATTATGTAATTAAGAATATGATAAAGAATACAGTTGAACAGTCAGATAAAGAGATACATGAGAGAGGTCCAGGAGGATCCCGAGTGCAGGAGCTTCTGTCCCTGTGTAGTTGGGGTGCATCATCCTCCCCACATGTGGAAGTGTTTACCAACCCAGAAACTGTGAATCCCCTATACTTTGGGGATTTTTATGAAGGCTTCATCATGCAGGTATGATTGATTATTAACTCAATCTCTAGCCCCTTTCCAAAACTTCCCAGAGAATAGGGGGTGGGATTAAAAATTCCAAGCTTCTAATTATGGCTTCATCTTTCTGGTGACCAACTCCCATCCTGAAAGCTATCCAGGAGACCACCAAGAGTTGCTTCGTTAGAACAAAAAACACACCCAGGAAGCTCCAAGCAATTTAGGAGCTGTGTGTCTGGAACTAGGGTCAAAGACCAAGTATTAGAACAAAAGATGCTCCTAATGCTCTTATCACTTAGGAAACTAGAAGAGTTCTAGGAGCTCCGTGCCAGGAACTGAGAAACAGAGACCAATATATGTATTTACTATTATTTCACAAAGTCCTTTATCTTTCCCCTTTCCCTCCATCCTGCTGCTTGGAATATGGCTGTTATGGCTGGAGCTCCATCTTGAAAGAAAGGACAAAGGCCGTGCATGGCAGAGCAATAAGCCTGAGTCCTTGACACCATGGAGCCCCCTACCAACTCAGGACTGCCCACTCAGTTTTTATGTGAAGGAAGAATAAACTTTCGTCTTGCTTAGACTACTATTATTTTGAGTTTGGGGTCATTCACAATTAAACCAACACCAGCCGATTCAGTGTATTTCAGGTGAGCAGATGAAAAGAGGAATTCTGTTTTGCACTAAGGGACAAGATAATGTGTTATATTGCTCACCCAGGATGGGGTGAATGTGTGGTAGCCTGGTGTGAAAAGAGTGAAAAGGTAGGTATCTGTTTTGGGGGACTTGGTAGGAGCAATGCTACTTCCTAAAAGTGACCAAGGGCAAGGCTTTCAACTCCTTTCTTTCTCTGCTTTGGTCCTTAATCTACCAGTACAAATCCCTTGAGCATCCAATGTCCGGTTTGGTAAAATAATAATAATGTTCTATAATGTGTTTGGCTTTTCATTTCATGAATAAGAAACACTAAACAATTAATAGAGGGATAAAGATGCACTCTCAGATAGTTTGAAAATGGAAACACGCTTAAATAATAAAAAGAAGAACTCCAACTTATTGACAGTCTTTGATGTTTTAAGCACTGTGCTAAGTATTTTAAAACATTATGTCATTTAATCCTAATGACAATCTGATGTGTTTAATACTGTTTTTAGCTCCATTTTCTGGATAAGAAAACTGATATTTAGAAAGGTGAAGCATATATGGAGTCACACAGTAAGAACGGATCCGCATGACTTCAAAACCCGTATTCCTAAGAAAATATGTTTTACTAACTCAAGATTAGTAACTCAAGATCTCTTTAACAGCTTCATTTTGCAAATGAGTGGCAGGCTCCCCACAGGAAGCAGAATTCACCCCAGACAAGTTGGATGAAAAGAATGGAACAAAGGGGCTACCTCGAGAGGTGCAGGCAGGGTTGAGGAAATGAATGAGGGAGTTTGAGTCTGACACTGGCAGGAAGCCATTATTTCCCCTAGGACTGAAGGGGCCAAGGGGAGGAAAATTGGTAATGGAGCCTGGTGAGAGCTGGAGCATGAAAGATGGGTCACCCGAGGGGAACCATGGGTGTGGAACTTCACAGCTACCAACAGAGACACGGTTCCCAAGCAGGGAGGGCAGAGGATAAGGCCTGATCGCTCTATCCTCCCACCCTCTCATCTGAGGGGGTCAGTCTCCTTGGGCACGGAGCAGGGCAGGGAGGGATGGAGAATGAACCTTGAAGGCAAGCCGACTCCATCTCTGAGCTACAACAGCTCTGTAATCCAGCCATCATTCAGACTTTTATAAAAAATGGTCTCTTTGCGCAATTCGAGGGAAAAGACCCACAGGATCAAGGGCAGCTCCAAGAACTCAGGAGCCCTCACTTTCTTCTGCTGTTTTGCAAGAAGGCGATCTGCTGGATGGCAGGCGCATCTTGCAGGCCCAGTGTCTTCTCCAGCTAACCTCTCTAACCAACCCTTAGGACAGTCTCAGCCTTCATTGTGGAATTCCTTCACACCATGGGGAGGAAGAGCACCTGTCAGAGTGTAGAAGTAGATGATGGTCAATAAGAAGCTGTTTCAATGATTAACATATATTTCTTATTTGGGACTAGTGTAGTCATTTATTTTTTGAAAATCCATGAGTATTTTATCAATAAGAACCAAAAGTTTGTTTCAAACTGCGGTAGCAGGCACTTTTTTTTTTTAAGATTTATTTATTTGAGAGAGTGAGCGAGTGCGTGCGTGCTAGCGGGGCGGGGGGTGGGGGGGCAGGAAGGGGCAGAGGGTGAAGGAGAAAGACTCTTAAGCAGACTCCGTGTGAAGCATAGAGCCAGATGCAGGGCTCGATCTCACGGCCCTGAGATTAGGGCCCTGAGCAGAAATCAAGAGTCAGACGCTTAACCCACTGTGCTACCCGGGAGCCCCAGCAGATAAATGCTTCTTAAAAGACCATGACAAGGCCCGTTCCACTGTTAAGTTGTGTTTCTCTCATATTATTCACAAATTTTCTGTTAAGGAAGTAAGAGGTGCAGGAAACTTGTGAGAAAACATCTGGGGTGAAATGAAGAAGTACATTGCTAATCTACTGTCTTTTGACTTTTTAAGAAGGAAAAATGCTACAATTTTTAGTTTTCTTTCAGAGCATATTTTCTAGGCATTGGCTAAGGGAAAAAATCGGTATTGCGAAGAGAAGGAAAAGGTAAATTCCGATGATAAAAGCCTCCCGGAAGGGGCGCCTGGGTGGCTCAGTCGTTGGGCGTCTGCCGTCGGCTCAGGTCGTGATCCCAGGGTGCTGGGATCGAGCTCCGCATTGGGCTCCCTGCTCGGCGGGAGGCCTGCTTCTCCCTCTCCCGCTCCCCCTGCTTGTGTTCCCTCTCTCACTGTGTCTCTCTCTCTGTCAAGTAAATAAATGGAATCTTAAAAAAAAAAAAAAAAAGCCTCTGGGAGGCACAAGTGATTAAGTGATACTGCCAACCTGGGGTGCAATCTAGTTTTCATGAGAAAATGTGTGGAAAGAAGGCAGTAGCCAGCACACTCCAGTGAGGCTTTTATAAGCACATATTGCTACCTCTGGGGCCACTAGAACATAAAATCAAATTCTCAGGCAAATTATAAAATGGTACTCTTAGGAATTATGAAAATAATGAGTAATTCTACTTTTCAGATATATGATGAAACCACATTATATCTCAGTTTTTTTGTGGTTATGTTTTATTTTAAAAGTATTTTTTAAAGCCCTATTTTTGTAAATTGTGTTTCTAACTTTGTGTTCTTTCCCACATTTGTCACATTTTTCTGTTTGTGGTGGTCACTAAAGGGCTAAGCTGGGGGACCTGCCCTCATGTCACATGACCGACCAGCACCAACAAGAAGGACGTCTGGGACCCCTGCTTTGTTCTTTGCCCTGTTCACAACCCAAGTTTCTGAGAAATTCCTGATTTCCCTGGCCTGAACTTTCCTTTTATCTCTTATTTTTGTCCTCATAAAGATCCCTCTGGGGAAAACCAAAACAGAGTACATTTGATACTCCTCTGGTGTTGGCTCCCTTCCCTCTGCTTTGATTCCCATTTACCTCTTAAATTCTATCTCCTTCCAGCACTTCAGAAACAATCCAACCAGGTTCAGTTTATCCTAAAGGCCTGGTGCTGGATTGTGTCCACTCATTCACTCACTGAAGAGATATTTCTGGTTCCCTAAGGGAGGCAGGCAGTGTGCCAGGTACTGGGGCTCCAGCAGGGACCCAGATGGACATGGGCCTCAACCTCACAGAGTTTCTGATCTAATGACAGTGCCAGTGAGGTGGTGTAGTGCCCAGGCCAGGAACTAGGCAGGTCCCAGGTGAGAAAACCAGGAATTACTAACTTAAAGATAATGGAGACTGGACCTTAATTGAAAATAGGCAATTGCATTTTATTTAAGATTTAAAATTGTATAGCCTTTTTAACAGGGCGGTTATTGTTTCTTTGGCTGTTTTAATTTTATATGAAAAGCACAGTTGACTATAAAAGCATGATGATTTCCCTCTAGATTAACTGATCTTATAGATAATATAACCATAACCAAGTTTACTTGGTGGCCGCGTATTCTAACTTCAGTAAAATAAGTGGAGACCAATAAAAAGCTTCTTCAGAGCTGGTGGTGTAACTCAAAGCTTTCATCTGTTTAAAAATGTTTTGAGGGCGCCTGGGTGGCTCAGTGGGTAAGCATCTGCCTTCGGCTCAGGTCATGATCCCAGGGTCCTGGGATCGAGCCCCACATCGGGCTCCCTGCTCAGCGGGGAGCCTGCTTCTCCCTCTCCCGCTCCCCCTGCTTGTGTTCCCTCTCTTGCTGTGTCTCTCTCTGTCAAATAAATAAATAAAAAATCTTTAAAAAAATGACAATCCATAAATAAGTCCTGGAGATGTAATGTACAGCATGATGATTATAGTTAATAATATGGCATTGTATGTTTGGAAGGTGCTAAGAGTAGATCTTAAAAAATGTCCTTACAAGAAAAATAATTTTGCAACTGCGTGGTGACAGATGTTAACTAGATTTATTGTGGTAAATTTCATAATAATACAAATATTGAATCATGTTGCACACCTGGGAAACTAAAATGTTATATATATGCTAATTCTATTTCAATGAAAAATAAATGCAACAACAAAAAACCCCAAAAAACAAAAATGACAACCCAACTGCCCACCAATCTACCTCTCTAGGTAGCTTCACCCTTTTTGATTCTTGAGAGTTTTCTTTAAAATGCACATATCCCTTGGAGGAGTTATAGCTCAATTTAGGAGTTACAGCTTATCAGACAACATGTCCAAAACTGAATTCCTGATTTTCCATCTCAGTAAACAGGTGTCAGTGCTCACACACTTACTCAAACTAGAAACACACCCTTTCTTCTATGTTTCTTATGGAGTGTATTACACTTTCTTGTCAGTTTTTCCTCCAACATATATCTCAAGTCTATCTACTTCTCTCCCTTTCCACTGCCACCATCCTGGTCCAAGCCACCCTCATATGTCACTTGCAAAGTCTTCCGATGCGTTCCTTCAGCACTTTGTACCACTCCCCCTTCACCAAGTGCTATAATTGCTGTTTACTCACCTGCCTCTCCCACAAGAGTTCAGGGCTTGGTTTGTTGGAGAGATGAGTGAATCTAAGTGACACGATCTTCCCAGCCATGGGAGATGAGGCTGTAGATGAGGTTGTGAATTCTATTTAGTATGCTCGACAAGAATATTCTTTCTCTAGGTCTCCTCTCTGGATACTTAAGAAAAGCCCAGAGATATATTTTGAAGGGTAACTTGACCTGAAATGAATCCTAATCGGTTTAGACAGAAAAATATAAGACTTGATTTAGAACCAAGAAATTTTTCTAAGCTTTATCTATCAGAGTATCTTCGGTGCTTTGTCATCATGTTGAAATGCTTGATGAAGCATATCGCTAGGTGTTTAAGAGATGATTCTGGATAGATTAAACAGCTGGTATACTTTTGAATTAAGATTATTGGGAGCAGCCCACAGAGAGTAAAGATCCCTTTTAACCTGGGCGCCTGGGTGGCTCAGTTGGTTGGGCGACTGCCTTCGGCTCAGGTCATGATCCTGGAGTCCCGGGATCGAGTCCCACATCGGGCTCCCTGCTCAGTGGGGAGTCTGCTTCTCCCTCTGACCCTCCCCTCTCTCATGTGCTCTCTCTCTCTCTCTCTCTCTCTCTCTCTCTCTCATTCTCTCCCTCAAATAAATAAATAAAATTTAAAAAAAAGATCCCTTTTAACCTTTTAGACTTCAGGGTCAAGTTGTCATGTGAGGGGGGAAGCTCCCTTCACATCTGGATGCCATGTGGGCTAATTATGCTAATGATCATCCTGGTCCTTCTCTGCCTTTCTCGAATGTACTATAGTGCCCATTTGCTCTTATCCCAGCAGATGCATGGGAGAAAAGAGAAAAAGCCCAGGAAAGTTAACTTAGCCTTGCTGATGTTTAACTAGGAACAGGTTGACTACAGTACATATCCGGACTCTTGTTTTTCAAACCTTAACTTTGTTTTTCTTACAGTCTGTCTCTGCTTGCTTCCCTCATCTTTTAACTTATTTCCTTCATCCTTTCTCAGAAACATCTCCTTGCTTTCTAAAATCATAGACTCTTAGAGCTGGAAGGTCAGGAGACTCCCCAGGATCTGGTTTAATATCCTCTGCAGGGAAGACTGAGGCTCAGAGGGTTGAAATGGTTTGCCCATAGCAGTTGGAAAGCAAGTATTTGACCCATGGCCCTAAATTCTTCCTCCTGTGTAATGCTGCCTTGCCTCTCTCAGAGAATAACGAGGAGAAAGAAGATGCCAGTGCTTGCGGAAAAAAAAAACAACTTCTCTTTCTTTTATTTGGACAAAAACCAATAACAATATCACATATGCATTTGTGCTTTCAAAAATATAAATTTTCTGAGTTAAAGAGCTAAGCCCATGTAAAAGAATAAAAGAGAAATCCCAATCAAAATAGAAAATAAAAATACTTTTAATATATAAATTTATCATTAGATTTCTGACTTGTTTCTCCAGTTAACTAATTAGTTGCCTAGTATTTTTTAAGTGCAAAGCTCTGATAATGTCCTCCTAATCACACTCTATTGAGCAGTGGGCACCATCTGCATGGCCCTCATGACTTGACCTCATCTGCTTCTCCTAGGCTCCTTGCTGACCGCTGTCCTTTCATTCACCATGCTGCAGCCCAGCTATTTTCCATTCTACTCCTTGAATTCCACCTGCTCTTCTCTGCTTGGAGGCCCTGCCCCTGCCCTTACCTGTTCCCTTGACCTGGAATGCTCTCCCTTCTCAGGACTGGCTCCTCATCCCAAGGGGAAGCCTTTCTGAAGCACTTAACGTGAAGGAGGCACCACCTCTATCCAGTCTGTCTCCAGCCATCATCCTATTTGTTTCCCTCATAGCACCTACCATGATCTGAAATTGTTGACATAATTTTTTACTGTTTGTTGTCTGTGCCATTCCCCTCTCCCACCAAGGTAAGCTCCATAAGAATCTGCTTGTCTTGTTCACTCTGAGTATCCCCAGCATCTCAGATAGCACCTGGCATGTTATAGACGCTTGATGAATATTTGTTGACTATATGAATTAATGAATCAAACAAGCTGGAGGATTGTGGATTATTGTTCAAATAGCAATGGACTGTGCAATTACAATGTCAACCAGATTCAGAATTGCCTGCCAGGATTTAAACCTCCAAGAACATCCATGTGGGAAGTAAGACACATAGACTCATCAGCCTAAGGCAACTGCTTCTAATTGGAACTTTTCCTAAACCTGGGCTGTACTCTGATGGCCCTTTGTAATGTTTCCTATCACGTATCAGTTTAAATTCCTCAATGAGAAAATGCCCAAGGAGTATTGGGAGGTGTGATATATCTTTTAATGATAGGTTCTGGGGACACAGAGATGAGGAAGCCTCCATCCCTTTCCTGAAAGATCTTGTAGTCTAACAGGGGGAAGACACAAGGGGCTTCATTGTTTGTAAATTGCCTAGACCACAGGATTTTCATTAGCACACGAAGCAGTCTTAGCAGTGTTGTTCTGTGATGTAAGATGTTGAAATGTTTCCTGAATCCTTCACCTTTTGCAGCCTAGGACACTTTAGGTTCCACTAAAGTGTCCAGTGTTTCAAAACCAATAATGATTTTTTTAAAAAAAGAAACCTACCCATTACTGAGCTCCTATTATATGCTAGACCTTGCCCTGGGCATTTTTTACAGTTTTTCTCCCAAGGTAGTTCCAATGATATTATACTCATTTTTACCTATGATGGCACTGAGACTCAGGAAAATTCAGTATCTTGTTCAAGGTCACACAACCAATAAGTGAAAGCCATGAATCAAATCCAGGTGTTTCTAATGCCAGAGCCCATGTTTCCTGTGCTACGCCAGAGGCTCTTGTTTCAAATATTGCAGGATGCAGTTCCTCCACTTTTCACCTGCAATGGATCTCTTCCCAATTTCCCTTCTCTGCTCATGTCAAAGGACATCTTTATACATACCAGGTCAAAACCTTATAGACCCAGGCTGTCTTTTTACAAAAAGGGTGCAGTCCAATGGTGCATTGTACTGATAGAACAGTTAAGAAGGCTGTAGGGGTTCTAAGGATACCTAGAAGACAGGGGGTAAAAATAACACTAAATAATCCATTGCAGATGTGACTGACACAAGACCCATAATGGGCTCAGCTTCCGCTTCCCCTTTTGTAACTGCAGAGCCTTTATCCTAGGTCTGTCCAGATTCCTCTCATCTCTTGCCTTGACATTGGTATTTTCGGTCCTTAACAGTTAGCCGAAAAGTATTCGTTGAATAAAAGTAGCTGTATTTTCCAAGGGGTGTGACTTCCCCCAGTGAATGGGCAGCACTGAGTGCTGGTTTCCTGGTGAAGCCAAACTCTTCCTCCGCCTCAGGGATGCAGTTCCACTTCTCCCAGCCCCCGTGTGTATGGTTTTCATAATTTACCTGGAAAAACTGTGATTTTACTCCTGCTCATTAAGTCTTATAAATATTATGATTTGCATGTCACATCCCCCAATGAGCGTCCCCTTTGTAAACTCTGAGCTGTTTGCCCAGGTGCAGAAATAGGCAGGGAGGTTGGAGTTGGTGGGGATGAAGACAGTCACTCCCTCTCCCCGCCGCCCCCCTCCCCATACCACCCGGCCACGGGCAGGGCACTGCTGAAAATGTACAAGCACAAAGGAGGAAAACTTGTAAGAGTAATTACTGTTCTAAAATTGGGCTTCCTTAAAGCCCCCTTGGAGCGTCCGGCAAATATTAAATTGTCTTTCAACCTCTTGAGTTTGAACTAGTTTTGTAGGTATGTGTGATAACCAACTTCAAAACAAAGACTTTTAGAGGAGACGGGTCTCCTCTCTAAACACGTCTTCGAAGAGGGCATATGCCAGTAGGAGAAAGGGGGGGATGAGGAAGCCGGGGAAACAGCGGAAGAAGCTGAGGGGAGATGGAGAGGGAGGAGAGGAGAAGGAGTGTCAGAAACAAAGGACACGTTGGGGTTTAAGTGTTCTGCTTCCTTTTCTCTTTCATTAGCACAAATAATGGGGCGACCCATGGGTTTCAAATGCACTTAAGCTCTTCTTGGGAGCTGGTTGCGGCCTGAGGCGCAGGCTGACTCTCAGAGGAGAGCCTGGCAGTCACAGAGGCAGAAGTCAGACAGAAGGGCTCTGACACGTGAGCTGTCGGGTTGTGTCAACAACAGCTGACCCGTCATAAGACCTTAGGAAGCAAACCAATGAGAATCTTGTTGCAGAGCAGCTAGTACCCGACCAGCTCCCCGCTAGGTGCTTGGAAACAGACTGACTAGCATAATGGAGTGGTTTTGTAATCTGTCATAATACCATAAGCCACAGACCCACAGACTTTGACCCCTCACAGGTATAATAAGCTCCTTTATTCCGCTGCACATGTTCTTCCTATGGGGAGGGAAGAAGGGGGCCCTTCTTCTAATTACATATCCACAACAGATGTTTTGCTGGAGAACAAAGCATGATATTCATTAGCAACAATCTTATAAACCAGGGTCTTTTTACTAGCCAGTTAACTAATTGACAGTTAAGAATTTGTATTAATAAGATACTGCAGCCAGGCATGGCTTAATCTGACAGTTTTATTAAAAAATGTAGGCAAGCTCTACATGCCAACATGACCGTCAGCCCTCATGTAGGAATCCTGCTTACAAAGGATCTTAATTTGCCTGTAAAATAATATCACCCTGGCAGAAAACTGTTCTCTCGGGTGCAAGTCCAGGAGTCAGCAGAGTTACCTGCTTGGGTGATTTTTTGTTGTTCTTCCCTTTGTGACACTTCTGAACAGGGAAGTGATTTTGTCCGTGTTTTCTTAAAATCTTGTTGGTATGGGTCACTTGTTCTGGATCAAATTATCTGGGTGGTGAATTATTCTGACTCTTCCTTTCTGCTCTTCTGTGTCTTCTTGTTTAAAATGTTATCTTACGGAGTATAGAAAGAACTATTTCTCAAGTCATTAGCAACTCCGTCCAAAGTCACGTGGGGTAGAAAGAGAAATTCCAAACCTATCATATCACTGCCTTTTTCCAGTCTTTGCCTTTGAAATTCTACCCATTTTTCAAGACCCAGTTTAAATATTCCCTCCTCCATGACAGCTCGAATTTCCTTCACTGATGGAAACCAAATATTTTCCTCTTCTGCTTTCCCAGCACATGCACCAAGCTTCTCTCGTGCCCTTGACTCACTGACCGTAACCCCCTTGGCCATACAGTCTGTTCCATCTATGCCCTCATCCCCCCCGCCGTGATCTCTTGCCTACAGCAAATACTTACTGTTTGCTGGGTCCGATTGAATTTACTCTTTATTGCTTGCTCTCATCGCGGTCGGTCAGTCCGTAAAAGCTCTTTTGATCTCTGTTCTTTTTATAACCGTCTCTAGAATCTAGTCCTTTTCTGCGGCAAGACCTTGCATACTTCTTGCCCCGTCTCCCTGCTTCAGTCTCAGCCTCCTTGAGATGGATCTTTCTAAGACATGTGGCCCGTCACTCCTCTGCTCTCAGTCCTTCCACTGGTCTTCCTTCAGTCATTCATCCCCCAGACACATACAGAGCGTGCTCTGTGTGCCATGCACTGAGCTGGGAGCTGGGAGTTCAGCAGTGAACAAAACCCTCCGAAATCCTGTGCTTGTGGAACTGACACTCGGGCGGGGAGACAAACAATACTGAACAAGAATACCGCATGTCAGATGGTGAGAAGTGCTACAGGAGAAGGAGAACAAGGGACAGGGACAGGAATGAGGGATGGGAAGGTGCTATCCTGGGTCAGTCAAGAAAGGCTCCTGCACGAAGGTGACTCTGAGGGGGCGCCTGGCGAAGGGAGGGAGCAAGCCAAGTGGGAACCTCAGGGAAGAGCCCTCCAGGCCGAGGGGACATGGGGAAGGAGGTCCTCCGGTGGGAAGGGGCATGCCAGTGTGGTTGAACAGAATGAGGCTGAAGTAGGAGGGAGGTGGGTAGATAATGTTGGACCTTGGGGACATTCAGAGGACATTGGGTTTTACTCTGAGTGCGAGGGAGAACTTTGAAGGATTTTCAGCAGAGGGCTTTGATTTAACTTCAGTTTTTTTTTTTTTTAAGATTTTATTTATTTATTTGAGAGGGAGAGAGAGCCAAAGAGAGAGCACGAGCAGGGGGGAGGGGGAGAAGCAGACTCCCGGCTGAGCAGGGAGCCCCATGCGGGACTCGATCCCAGCACCCTGGGATCACGACCTGAGCCGAAGGCAGACACCTAACGACTGAGCCACCCAGGTGCCCCCGATTTAACTTCAGTTTGTACAAGCTCCCCGACGCTGCTGTGTTGTGCAGAGTACTAGGGAGCGCTGGGTACGGACAGAAGTAGGGACACATGGTCACAGGCTTATTGCCGAAATCCGACTGAGAAATGGCGGTCACTTGCACCAAGGTGGATCCTGCAGGTGGTAAGAAGGGCCTGCACTGGATGTTTTTGAAGGTACAGCCAACAGGAGGACTCGCTGGTTATATGGATGGAAGGAGAGAGAGAGGAATCAAAGGGGACTGCAAGTTTTAAAATATTATTTATTTTGAGCCACTGGAAGCATGACTCAGGATGAAGACAATGGGTTTTTCATTCTAGGACTCTATTTGGCCCACCTCTCAGTAGTGTCACCTGCCTCCCTCTTTCTGTGTTCTGTGCTCCATTCCTACCCAGCCCCTCCAGGTTCCAGACTCACATTCTTTCAGATGCCTGGGTCTTTTTTCATGCTAATCCCTCCTACTGGGCTGCCAAAGCGTGGTCATCTGTCCACCAGGCAAACTCCTACTCCTTCTGCAAGACCTCTAAAATGACATATCTTCTGTGAGGTCTGCTTTCTTTTACACACACACACACACACACACACACGCACTCACACGTCCCCGAGCAGGTGCATTCACACCCAGCTCTCTTTCCCACAGCTCTTTATTAATACCCCTTTTGCACGTAGCTTGCTTATTCCGATTTCCTGCATCTGGGGCCTCCTAGAGAAAGCATGCTCCCGGAGGGTGGGACCCTCCCATGTTTATCACTTCAACACTACCACAGTAAGTGAAACGTGGTGGGGCTTCATTAAGTGTTTATTAACTCAGTAAATGAACGGGAATCATGGAGGGATGTGCCTCACCCTCTAAATCCCTCCATCTCCTCCCCTACCCTGGCACAAAAGGTTTGGGTCTCCCCACCCCCCCACCCCCGCTACTCATAACCTCATGAGCACTCATGCTACATGGCAGGGCATGGGATGAAGTGACTTGATGGATAAGCACTGATTTGGTTTGGAAACACAGGAATAAAATTTCATTTGCACCTTAAATATGTTTTAAAATATCAAATGGACTTAGGACTGTTTTAACTAAAGGTCCCCCAAATTAGGCTGTGTTGCAAAGAATGACAGCCTTCAAGTTCACTCCCAGGAAAGCTTTCTCACAGGTCTTGGAACAGAAAGGCTCATGGACCAAATTAAATAAAAAGATGTATTGAATCTATTTAAAACACAAGATGGGAAACGGGGACAGAGATGGGGGGCAAACAGTATGGAAGGAAGCTTATCTTTCTCTCTCTCCCTATGTTGTCATTAGGAGGACCAGGGTTGGGGTTGGACAGTGTGGGGTGGGTCCGCAGAAAGAAGGTGCCTGGAACTACCACATGCTTGCTTTATTAGAAAGACACAGGGCAAGTATGTCTGCACAGACCTGTAGCTTGCCAATTAGCGTGCTGAACAGCTATGGGTTTTATTGGCATTATTGGGGCAGAGCATCCATGAGGCTATAAAGAATAAAACTGAGATCACTGGAAAGTGGCTGGTTTTGTAACTATCAGCCTTCATGTAGCATAATCCATACTTGATGACATGTCTTTCCATCCTTTTTGGTCTATAAGTAACACTCTTGGTGTTCTGTCCTTTTAAACATATAGCATATTTTACAGGTTACCAATTCACTTACTACCTAATACTGAGCACATCTTATGAATTCTTGCTATGTTTCATAGTCTATTTGCTCACTCATCTACACTTAACAGATCCTAGGAGTTCTAGCTCTCGTAAACTAGTCATTTACTTTCTATGTATGCTGAACCATTCTTATGAGTTTTATCTATCTTAGGTGTTTCACTTCTTTTATAGCAAAATTAGATATTCTTTTTTTAAAAAAATGATCTTATTTATTTGAGAAGGAGTGAGAACGTGAGAGAGAGAGAAAAAAGAGAGAGAGAGAGCAAGCATGAGGGGTGGGAAGTAGCAGAGAGAGAGGGAGAAGCAGACTCCCTAATGAGCAGGGAACCTGATGCAGGACTCGATCCCAGAATCTTGGGATCATGACCCGAGCCGAAGGCAGATTTCTTAACCAATTGAGCCACCCAGGCGTCCCAGAATTGGATATTCTAAATAATACAGCAAACACATGCACTTATAGGCTGGAAAAGAGAGATTCTAAAATGCCAGTTTAAGTGTATTTGTGTCCCTAATACAATGTCTAGGGAGGTAATTACACCCAGTAAGTGATGCCTCTCACCCCCTACAACGCATTCCCATGATTGGATTCCAGAAGAACATGTTCAAGGGCAAAAGAAAAATGAAAGTCATAAAAGCCTCTGGGATCATTAATTATAGAAACCCATGCTGGCTGGTTAATAATCATAATAGTTAATTGGAAAATTTTGTTTCCACTCACTTCGTAACTCAAAATCTTTTTCTTTTCCTGCTTACTCCGTGAAAGTCCTAAACTGTTTCCAAAATGGTATTGCTTAGCTGAAAGGAAGGAAGTCCAGGGGCAGTGATGTATGTATGCATATATGGATTATATGTATGTCTGTATTTATAGATGCATTCTGATACTTTTTATTGTGCAAATTGCTTTTTAAAAATAAACGTTTTTGAGGTATACTTCACACACAATAAAACACACCCATTTAAGTGTGCAATTCAATGGGTTCGGACAAATGTTTGCCCGCATATAAACACCACAATCAAGACATAGAGCACTTTTGTCATTCCCCCCAATTTTTTCTTCCCAGCGACAATTTGACACAAAAAGTAAAAGGCTCTAAAATGTCCATTTCTAATGGATTTCATTTTCCTTCAACCCCGATTCTTGCCTCCGTGAGCAAATTGAGGTAACTTAAAAAAAATATCACCCAGTGGTTTCTTTCCAATAGGTGCTGGACAATACTTATCCAATTCATTGTTTTTAGCTACTGATGTCAGCTAGGAGTATAGTGCTTTTAATTTATTTATTTATTTATTTTTATATTTTTTAAAGATTTTATTTATTTATTTGAGAGAGAGAATGAGAGAGAGAGAGAGAGAGAGAGAGAGAACACATGAGAGAGGGGTGGGTCAGAGGGAGAAGCAGACTCCCCGCCGAGCAGGGAGCCCTATGTGGGACTTGATCCCGGGACTCCAGGATCATGACCTGAGCCGAAGGCAGTAGCCCAACCAACTGAGCCACCCAGGCGCCCAGGAGTATAGGTGTTTTTAGTCATTGGTGTCAGCCTTGCCTTCTGTCATGCTCCCAGTAAATGAACGGGAATCATGGAGGGAAATGGCCCAACCATGGTTCCAGCATTACTGCTTCCCACTTCTGGACCCTCAGCCATGGTCGGATAGGATGTGTGACTGCCTTTTAAATGCCCCACATTTAACACAAAACGGAATGCAAACTCTATGCATTTGTTCATATGAAGTCCCAGTCTGTAAAGCCCTTTCCAGGGACCAGCTCAAGCCCTGCTTCTCTGAGAAGCCTTGCCCAACCCACCTATACTTTTGGAGATCCCCTTTTGTCCAGAGCATCCATATTGTGCACTGGTCAGCACCCATGGCTAGTGTCATCATTTTAGTGTCTCGAGCGTGTCTGTCTCCTCTACATCTGGGTGGTAGATTCCTCAAGGGCAGGGACTTCCTTCTCAATGGCAGTGTCCAATGCCCAGTGAATAGTCACTGAATGACTGACCTCATGAGACTCTCCTTGGCAGAATACATTATATGCGAACAGGTCTCAAAACCCTTCTTGACTCAAAACAGGTGACTGGATTTTTATCCCATGTCCTACCTAACCAATGACCTCAAAGGGACACTGTGGGAGTGCTGGGTCCTGTACTCTGATGTAGAAGCCATTCTGCCTTAAGGAAACCTAATGTGTAACCATCCAAACCTACAGAGCATATAAATCATGCATATTTTTTGGAAAGTAGGAAAAGGGTTGCAGGAAGGGGAGGGAAGAGAGAATATCCATGATTACTTTCCTTACAAAATATTGTTTCACTGTATGGGAAGCAATCATCACTGGGCTCCTTGAGTGCTTGATTTCTTCCTCCTTCGGTCTCCTGTGGGACTTCCCTTCATCATGCATCTTCTCTCTCTCCAATTCCTTCAAACTTCTCCCTCATGCCGTGAACAACTCCAGTTCTCTTTAATTAAAAAGAAAAAAGAAAAACTATGTTTATCTCTCAGAGATCCTCCATCTCCCACAGCTGTGACTCTATCTCCCTCCTTCCCTTCTCATCCAATTTTCAGAGTCACCTAGATTCATTATGTTCACTTTTTCTATCTTTTCACTCCTAAGCTTGCTCCAGCCTGGCATCATCTACAGACATTTCTCTTGCAAAGACCACTCCCAGGGCAAATGGTCAATTTTCAGTACTATCTTTGTTTCATTCACGGAGCCGATCATTCTTTTTCTCTCTCTTCCAAATTTTCTTCCAATTCTCCCAAGGTTTGTCAGTCTCTTCCTTGTATGCCTCTTTCTTTTTATCTTATCTTCCAAAATATTGCCATTACTCACAATTCTCCCCCTGGCCTATTTATCTTTTCCTTTATATAATCTCTTTTCCCAATTGCATTTATTTCCAAGCTTGAACTGTTACATGCACAATGATAACAATGGAATGTGGTTTTCCAGCCCAGCCCAGATTTCTTGTCCAAGATTTAAGTAGTATCTCTCAAATCTTCAAAGTCAACATGCCCACCATCTCTTCAACACCCAAGTCAGAAACCTGGGTAACACCTTGACTTCTCTCTCTGCTTTCCACCTGCCCTTCATTCATTCAGGTCCCACTCCTGGTAGAGTAAATATCTTCTCTCTCAAATTTCCCATATAATGTACACTGGAGTTGCATTTTCCTTGGCAAGGACTGGATCCCAAAGGCAATGAGCACAGCGACGATTGGGAGAGTTAAAATACCTGAAAGATGTTTGTTTCAGTCTATGAAGGATTAAATGCTACAGGAATGTCCGTTCTACCATAAACGACTAGAATACCAGATAACATATTTGAAACAAAAGTATCCAGACATTGGACAACAGATCATGCAAGACAGTAATCCCTGAGGGAACATAAAGAAACAAGGGAAGACTTACCAGTACTATAGCTCATTGTCTGGAGGCAATTTCTAGGCTGTAGGTCAAGAAGAAAGAAACTAAACAGAGCCTGATGATCTAGCTGAGTTGAAAGGCAGAGATCCAAGTTTGGGGAATCTGAGGTGTAGAATATAAGAGTAAAGGGAGATGAACTCCAGAGAGCTACACGTGAGTTCCTTTGAGTCTTTGGCTGAGTACTGATCTGAGCATATATAAGAGGAAACTCCCCAAGGCCTGGAAATAAACCACTCTAAAAACAGTAGGATAATCAAATGCTCAAAGCTCACGCAGGGCTGGGAGTAGTTTGCATTTCTGCCAGCCGGAACAGAGGCCTCATATTAGATAAAGTACTTGCTCTTGTAGCGGGCCTAACTTAGTTCTAGAATAATGGGTCCTCTGACATGCAGCTCTTCTAGTGACGAATTCTTTCAGCTTTTCTCCGTCTAAAATAATTTTATTTTGTTTCGTTTTCTGAAAGATATTTTTGCTGGGTATAGAATTGTGGACTGACAGGTTTTTGTTTTTTTAAAGTGTTGTTCCACTATTTTACTGCCAATGAAAAATCTGTTTGCATTTTAATTGTTCCTCTCTATACATAGTATGTATTTTTTCTTTCCTATTTCTAAGGTATTGAAAGCAATTTGATTATGATGTGTCTTGGAGTAGTTTTCTTCATGCTTCTTGTGCTTGGGGTTTTTAAATTCCTTGGACCTGAGTTTATAGTTTTCAACAAATTTTGAAAAATTTTCAGCCGTTATTTCTCCAGATGTTTTTCTGTTCTCCTTCCCTTTCCTTGGAGGCTCGAACTGTTAGATGTTAATCATTATATATCAATATTTAATACAAATATGAATATATAATATATTCATATTATGCAAGTATGTCTATATTAATTATTATCTATTAATATAATATGTATACAAAGCTGCTTTCAGTTGTCCCACAGATCACTGATGCACTGTTCAATTTTACGTTTCTTTTTTCTCTCCAAATTTCATTTTGAATATTTTCTTCAATCTCACTAATTTGCTAAGTTTAATTTGCTATTAATCTCACCCAGTGTATATTTTATCTCAGACATTGTAGGTTTAATCTCTAGATTTGGGTTTTTAAAAATATCTTCTGGTAGTGCACCTGGCAGTCCCACGGATCTGTCTCTTGCTTCAGCAGTATTTGGATGGAACAGATCCGGGGATGCCCCTTCTACCAGCCTCCAACCACCCCTCCAAACTTTTTTCTAGTTGCAACTTTTGGAGCCATCTTCTCGGCCACCCTCTGCCTCTGGATCCAGCCAATATCCTATTTTGAGCTTCGTTCCTTATGACAGATCAACCATGAGCTCCCAGATTTGTCAGAATTATTCCACTGAGGTGGAGGCTGCTGACAACCAACAGCCTGGACAACGTGCATGTGCGGGCCTCCTACATCTACCTCTCTCTGGACTTCTATTTTGACTGCAAAGATGTGGCTCTGGAGGGCGTGGGCCCCTTCCTCTACAAGTTGGCTGAGGAGAAATGAGAGGGCGCTGAGCATCTCTTGAAGATGCAAAACCATGGTGGCGGCAGTGCCCTCTTCCAGGATGTGTAGAAGCCATCCTAAGATGAGTGAGGTAAAACCCTGGATGCCATGGAAGCTGCCCTGGTTCTGGAGAAGAACCTGAACCAGGCCCTTTTGGCTCTACATGTTCTGGGTTCTGCCCATGCAGACCCCCATCTCTGTGACTTCCTAGAGAACCGCTTCCTGGGTGAGGAGGTGAAACTCATCAAGAAGATGGACAATCACCTGTCTAACCTTCACAGCGTGGCTGACACCCAGGCAGGGCTGGGTGAGTATCTCTTTGAAAGGCTCACCCTCAAGTATGACTAACAGCCTCTGGAGCACAGCAGCCTTTCATGGGCCCCTCGGGCATCCCCCCCCTTCCGCCCCCGTGCCAGGACTTCTGCCTGAGCCACTCCCTAAAGCCACTACGCATCTTTTTAACCACCCTGGAGCCTTCTCCCAACCACGGACCAAATGGAAACAATAAAGCCTCTTGCAGCTGCTGGTAAAAAAAATCTTCCATGTTTCTACATAACGTTTGGAACATATGGAAAATACCATCTGGGGCGCCTGGGTGGCTCAGTTGGTTAAGCGACTGCCTTCGGCTCAGGTCATGATCCTGGAGTCCCTGGATCGAGTCCCGCATCGGGCTCCCTGCTCCGCGGGGAGCCTGCTTCTTCCTCTGACCCTCCCCCCTCTCATGTGCTCTCTCTCCGTCTCTCATTGTTGCTCTCTCAAATACATAAATAAATAAAAATCTTTAAAAAAAAAAGAAAAGAAAATACCATTTAATACCGTCTGCTAATTCCACATCTATACCAGGTCTGGCTTAACTTCAACTGATTGTTGTTTCTGCACAATGGTGCATATTTTCTTGCTTCTTTGTATACATGGTCGTGTTTGATTGGATGACCGACATTGTGAACTTTACCTTGTTGGGTGATAGACATTTTGGGATTTTTGTAAATATTCTTCAACATTGTTCTGAAATACACTTAAGTTACTTGGAAATCATTTGATCGTTTGGGGCCTTACATTTAAGAGGTTATAGAATAAACCAGAATAGTGTTTAGTTCAGGGGTAATAATCATTCTCCATTGTCGAGGCAATACCCTTCTGAGGATTCTACAAATGCTGTAAGCAGGAGGGACAGAGAGAGAGGGAGAAAGAGAATCTCCAGCAGTCTCCATGCCTAGTGCAGAGCCTGACACGGGGCTCTATCTCATGATCCTGAGATCATGACCTGAGCTGAAATCAAGAGTGAGAGGCTTAACGGACTGAGCGCCCCAGGCTCCCTACATCCCATAAATTCTACATCCTAAATATTTACCTGTCTCCGTCACTACTTCCCAATCACCTCTCCCTATAGACTACGGCAAGCGTCTCACCCTAACTCTCCCCACACCTAATCCTTTTCTCTCACAACATAGCCAGAGAGGTTTTTCTAAAATGAAAAACAAACCATGCCTCTCTTCTGGCCTCTCACTGCTCTTAGGATAAAGCTCACAGTCCATATTGAAAACTCAAGGCCCTTCTTGGTGTGGTCCCCACCCTGCTTGCTCTCTTGAATCTTTTGGGAAACCATTCCTGCCTTTGCCTCCTGGCTCCATTCCTACTCTTTCATCCCAGGGCTTCCTGCTGGAACACTTCTAATGATTTTTCACTCAGTTAATGCCTGATTCTTCATTAAGTTCCCAGTTTCAATACCACTTCCTCAGAGAAGGCTTTCCTGACCACCTATGTCCCTCCCCATGACTCAGGTGCTGTTCCTGCCATGCACTCTCATATTTCTTCGCTTCAGTGATCATAGGACTTATCTCACCATATTATGAATTGTCTTTCCCCATCCCAACTGCTGTGCCTATTTCCCATGGTATCCCAGCACCTACCCCAATGTTTGGTTCTAAAAAGAACAAATGTTCATCCTCCATAACATATTGCAGGTCTGCTCCTTCAGTCCCAATCCCAGAGCACCATCCTAGGCCACGCCCCTGCAACCCTGGATTCCTGAAAAAGCCTCAGATCAGCCTCCCTGCCCGAGGGTCTCCTTCATCTAATCCACTTGCTGCTGCTCGCAGCAGCAAGAACCATTGTCCTCAAGCATCATTTTGATCATATCACTCTCCTTCTTAGAAGCCTACAATAGCTCCAATTGCCTCTTGAATTAAATTAAAACTCCTAATCATGGGTCTCAAGGGTCTCTACCAATTAGCTGCCTCCCTTCCCCCACACCTAGCTGCTGTCATCTTTCCACAGGCCCTCCAGCATGGCTTCCCCTGCTGCCCTGCAAATCTGCGCCATGCCCACCTCCCCCTCTAAGCTAGCCCCTGTGGCACTCTCTCCTCCTTTCTTAGCTTCTCTTTTTCTTTCAGCCATATCATATCCCTTCCTGCACTGAAAAAATATGGCTCAATAATCATTTTCCTCATGGTTGTTTCCTAAATCATCTCCATGTGGCTTTGTCCTTTCTAGCATAACCTGTTTTCAGGTGTGTAGAATATCTGTGCTTATAGGTATGTTGTTAGTGTCCCATGCCCTACAGCTTCTGCTAACTTATTTTTGGTAGCGTCTTCCCTGTTAGGGTCCAGCAACTCCAAGGACAGGGATGATGTCTTTTCATCCCTTGTAACTCCCTGTGATCCTCAGGCATGTTCTGTGCCTGAGGTCCTTGTTTACCTTTGCAACAGAGATGGAGGGGAGACTAGAAAGTGGGAATTCCCTAAAAGAAACTCGTTTTCCTTCAGATTTGCCAAACCAGGCCCTAGTCAGTCTGACAGGTGCAGCCCCAGCTAAGCAGCAGATAGTTTGTGCTCAGCATCCCTGTCATGGGGGTGGGGGGATGTGTTGGTGGATCTTAGTGTGGTGGTGAGGAACAGGGACAAAGACAAACCTTTCTGATTGTCCGCCCTATGCCAAACACTGTGGTGGGGGCTTTATGTATAGTATTTCATGACTGCCTCCCAATAACCTGACAAATTACAAATGATTATTCCTGACGTACACATACCCTAGGAGTTGGAGAGGTGAGTATAATCTGCCTGGTCACTGATTCAGGTCTCCCTGATCCAAAACACATGCTCCTGTCTTTATACCAAGGAAGACATGTTTCTGGATAAGTGGACCTTCTAGCAGAGTGCCCCAAATCTAAACCATAATTGGAGTATTCACTCTGACACTGTTGTGTCCACACAACATATAGACAACATATACAATGTTGTCTACCACTTTACGTCTGAAGAAGATGCTCATCAAGGCTGAACCACATGGCTCTGCTCACGCTTGTTTACTTGTGTAGCCCTTGTGAAATAAGATTCTTCCCATAAATGATGGCTTTTTAAATTTTAGTCAAAGATTCCTTTAAGAATTTGATGAAAGACATGGACTCTCTCCCCAGAAAAAATATATGAACATGTAACTTTTGTACAATATCAGAGTGTTCACAGACACATCTTACTTCCAGCCATAGGTTTATCTAGACTTCAGGCCTGCAGAGAGAACTGCATACTCTCCTTATGCCTTTCCTATTTTACTGCTCCAGACCTACTCAAGGTAAATGTGTGAGGACTCTGTGCCAATATTATTTATGTACATGTTTCAAATGATTGCTCCGTAAGTCTTGCCTTATTCAAAGATGCAAAAGCTAGCTTCAGCGTGGAGACCTATGAGAAAACCTAGGGACTGAAAAGAATTTAGAGAAGGGGCTTTTGGGAAAATAAGTTTCATGACCCTTCACAAGACAGGTTGTGCATATATTAATCTATGGTCCCTACTGGTAGGTTTTAATCACATCTTTATTTCCAGGTGAGCTTTCACTGTGATTGTAGACAACACTATCCTTCCATCTCAGCTTAATTGTTTGAAGCTCGCACCAGACTCTGCTCTGTCTACAAGGGGAAGCTCCTTCCCAAACAGTAAATTCATTTTCCTGGGAAACTCTTCCCTTTGTAGTTGAGGGGAAAGGAAAAAACTGGAGGTTTTGGGGAAGCTTTTTGAGGCTGAAGAGTGACATCTCTTGGTGGAGAGATGGAAGGGACTTTTAATTAGGCCACTGTTCCCAGGGACGTATTGGAAAATGAGTGTTCATGGCCTCCCAGTGTCCATGAACCCCTTAAAGTCATATGAGAAATTTGGGGTGTAAAATGTGTATTTTTTCTGAGAAAACAATGGTTCAGGGCTTTCGTCAGATTCTCAAAGGGTTCTTTGCTCATGAAAGTTCAAGTACACTGGGTTGGGCCTGTATTTTCTGTGTTTGAAGTCAGAAGATGACCTACAGCAGAACCACTGTGGAGTGCTTGTTAAAAAGTCAGATTCCAGGGCCCGCATCCCCAATTTTCTGAATTAGAATCTCTAGGGGTATGACCCGGACTCTGAATCTTTACAACTTCCCCAGGTGATTTGGTTAAATTTCTGAATATGCTAGGAGGTTTCAATGTTTGATATCACCCTTTAGAATAAGGCCAACTATTACAGTGTAGGGAAATACTTATATTTACCCAAAGAGGCCTGGGTTCAAATCCCAGCTCAGCTACTCACTAGATGTGTCAGCTTGGCAAATGATGAATGTCTCTGAACCTTAGTTCCCCCACCTGTAAATATGAGGCTAATTTATTGTCTTAAGATAATATTGCTTAATACATAGTAAGAGTCCAAAAAGTATTATTTACTGCTCATAGCTTCTTCTTAAATATTGAGTATTCTTCTCAAGCTCCCTAGGTCTAATGTTTATTTTTTTACATGCTCTATGAGGCTTTTTTCATAAAAGTATTGTCAATAAACAAAACAAAACAGGTTAATTACTTTCTACAACATATAGCCATGTATAAAGGGGTTTTGTTATGCCATCAAATATGCCTGAACTGTAAACTATAAATTGAAATTTTCTTTGCCTCAACTTAACAGACAAATTAGCAATATTCTTATTTTGCAGGCTTTACCACACTGCAACTCTCTCTGTGGACTCATGGTGATTTTAGAAAATGGAAAGCATACATGTCAGAATTTACCAACAAGGACAAAGTCTTCCATGCTTAATAGTCACATTATTGAGAAGGTTTGGTTTTATTGAGAATCCACTCACTAGTGCATCTCCAGAAGCAAACAGCAAAAAGGAGGAAAGAAGAAATTCCTGTTGTTGTACAAGTTCTAAAATCCTCTGTTTGGTAAGAACACCTCCTGCCCCCGGGCCCATTCCACCTCCTTTCCCCCCCAACCCCCGCCAGGAACGTTGGATTGTTTCAAGCAAATTCCTTCTGATTTTGTAGCTCTGTCCTACTACAGTTGTATGTCTTTTATCACTGGAAAATAATTTACACAAATAACCGTTTTTACATACCAGTGAACATCCCCCCACCCCACTCACAATGTAAGCAGGGATAATGTCTAAATAAAAACAACAATCCCTTCTAATTCATTTTCACAAAGAGTAACCAAAGTTCTCATTTGATCAATAAAGAATCTCAGAATTTGTCCCTGGTGCTGTTTTTTTGAAGCTAGACATTTACTTCAGTCACTGGTGGAAGAAGACTTGTGTGTTTGGAGCATAAGAAATTGTGACTCTGTGGAGAATTGGTATCCAACAGCATTAAACTCACCAGTTGATCAATCTTAAATTATCAAAACAGTTCTCAAGGATCAGCTTAGGTTTTGTATTCTTTGATTGCCATCTGCTGGTGGTTCTCCATACTAGAAAGTAAAAGTGCTCAGGAAGATGGCAACAACCTGGTTGCTGCTTGATTTTAGCAGTTCTTGCCATGGCAGAGAGAACGACATTTTTAATGTCCCATGAAGACCATGATGACACCAGAGAGCCATGCCAAAGTCCTAGAAAAATGTCTCTCAGAGACATTCCCGGTGTAGTTGTATCCTGGGAAGATGGTTGCACAGCTACTAGGCATCTCTGTAGGGCCAACTGGTCATTCTTTTTAAAAAATACACTTTATTTTTTAGAGCAGTTTTAGGTTCACAGCAAATTGAATAGAGAGTACGGAGATTTCCCGTATATCCCCGGCACCCACACATGCACAGCTCCTACTATAAACATCTAGCACCAGAGTAGTCCCTTTGTTAGAGCTGATGAACCTGCGTTGACATCTCATTATCACCCAGAGTCCATAGTTTACATTAGGGTTCACTCTTTGTGTTGTTTAGCCTATGAATTTTGACAAATGTATAATGACATGTATCCACTGTTATAGTATCATACAGCATAGTTTCACCACCCTAAAAATCCTCTGTGCTCTGCCTACTAATCCCTCCCTAACCCCTGGCAACCATGGATCTTTTTACGGTCTCCATAGTTTTGCCTTTTCCAGAATGCCATATAGTTGGAATAATATGGAACATAGCCTTTTCAGATTGACTTCTTGCACTTAGTAATATGCATCTAAGTTTCTTCCTTGTCTTTTCATGGCTTGATAGCTCATTTCCTTTCAGCATTAAATAATATTCTGTCATCTGGATGTAGCACAGTTTATCTATCCACCTACTGAAAGCCATCTTGGTTGCTTCCAAGTTTTGACACTTATGAGTACAGCTGCTTTAGGCATTCATGTACAGATTTTTGTGTGGACATAAGTTTTCAACTTCTTTGGGTAAATACCAAGGAGTGCAATTGCTGGCGGGTATGGTAAGACATGCTCATTTTTAAAAGGACTAAGTGGGCAGAGCCAGACATGAACATCTATAACAAGAATGCTTTTCTAACCTTCAGTCCCTGGGCCCATGGTGGGCTTCAGGTGTTCAGGAATCCTGCCAAACTCATACACAAGCTGTTGGGTAATGTGTGTTTTTTGGGGAGATGTTTCACTATTTTCATCAGATGCTCAAAGTTGGCTCTGGTTCAAGAAACACAGCTCCCTGGAAACTTTGAAAGGAGTATAGTTGAGCTGGAATTAGAAAATAAGAAAACTGACATTCCTGGGGACCTTAACATGTGCCTGATACTCGTAGACAGCCCCACATTAAAACAACACCACCACCAACAACATAATGCTAAAAACAACAGCTGGGATTTATTGAGAATCCACCAAGTTAAATAGTTTATCTTTATAACTGTATCTCTAAACTTACAACAACCGCATGCTTACAAAATATTTGCATTTTGTAAAAATGACCAGGGATCGGAAATACTGCATTGCTCGTTTGTACAGCTAAACATGAGGCTGAAACTCAAATGCAGACCAATTTAGACTCCATTCTCCAATAACAAAGACAATAAAACAAAACTTCTGCCTCCAATGGCTTCCATGAGAGAAGACAGAGCTGCACACCATCTGTGGTGAGGAATAGAGACTCCCAAAGAGGAGGAGGAAATATCTGAGCTAAGTTTTGAAGGGCAACAAAGACTCAGCTAGGCAGAAGAGATGGGGCAGAGATGGAATTCTAAGAAGGAAACAGCACATTTCACGGCATAGAACATGAGAAAGAGGCTGATTGAAAGTTCCAGAGCTGGTGCTACGATGCTCAGAAAGAATGAATCCTTGCCAGCTCTTGGAGCAATTAGGACAAAGACTAATCATCTCTGGTCTTAAAAAGAAGAAATTCCCAAAGTGAATTTAAAATAGATAAATTGGACTTCATCAGAGTTATAAATGTTTGTACTTCAAAAGGCACCATCAAAAAAAATGAAAAAACAACCCACAGAATGGGAGAAAATACTTTTAACTCCCATATCTAATATGGGACTTTCATCAGAGTATATAAAGAACTTTTACAACATAAGAATAAAAAGACAAATAACTCAATTTTTTTAAAAAAGATTTTATTTGTTTATTTGACAGAGAGATAGAGAGAGCCCGAGAGCACAAGTGGGGGAAATGGCAGAGGGTGAGGGAGAAGCAGGCTCCCCGCTGAGCAGGAAGCCTGACACAGGACTCGCTCCCAGGCCCCTGGGATCATGACCTGAGCTGAAGGCAGACACTTAACCGACTGAGCCACCCAGGTGCCCCATAACCTGATTTTTTTTAAAGGGCAAAGGTTTTGGATAGACACATCTCTAAAGAGGACACAGAAATGGCCAATAAGCCTATGATGAGATGATCAACATCATTAGTCATTAGGCACCTGCAAGTCAAAACTATAATTCGATACCACTCAAGCCCACTAGAATGGCTAAAATAAAAAAGATAGATGATAACAAATGTTGATGAGGATGTGAAGAAATTGTGACCCTCATACTGGGTCACTACCATCCAGTGCTGGTGGGAGTGTAAATGGTGCAGCCACTTTGGAAAACAGTTTGGCAGTTCCTCAAAATGTTAAACATAGTTACTAGATGACCTAGCAGTTCAGCTCCTAGGTACATACCCGAGAGAACGGAAAGCATACCTCCATACAAAAAACTTGTCCATGAGCGCTCATAGCAGCATTATTCGTAACAACCCAAATGTCTGTCAACCAATGATTGGATAAACAAAACGTGGAATGGCCATATTCTGGAATATTATTTAGCCATAAAAAGGAATGAAATACGGATGCATGCTACAATGTGGATGAACCTTGAAAACACTGTACAAATTGAAAGAAGCCATTCATAAAAGACCACGTTATGTAATTGTGTTTATATGAAGTATGCAGGGTGGGCAAATTCACAGACACAGAAAGGAGGTTATAGTGGTTGCCACAGGCTGCGGGGAGATGAGGGAGAATACCAGTGGCTGCTACTGGATACAGGATTTCTTTTTGGGGTGATGGCAAGTTCTGAAATTAGATAGTGATGCTGGTTGCACAACTCCGTGACTGTGTGAAAACCACTGAATTGTACACTTTAATAGGATAAATGTTATGGTGTGTGAATTATATCTCAAGAAAGCTGTTGTTCCAGAAGGGTGTGGGCAGCAGGGACGGGGGGTGCAGGGGGCAGGGAGGGAATCTTTCCCGAAGCAGAGTTGTCCTATGCATGGAGCTGTATCAGAAAGGGCAAAGTGAGAGGGGCCTTAGAGAATGACAACAATAACAATTATAACCCCTCACTTCATTCACTGAACAAGTAGTTGTTGACGACCTACTACAGTTTAGATGCTGGGGATACAGAGAAACAGAAAACATCTCTGTCTACATGGAGATTCTATTCTAATGAGGAGACAGGCAGTAAGCAAATAAGTCAATGTGATCTCAGATAGTGCTAAGTGTTACTCAGAAAAAGGAGGGACTATTGTAGATGAGAGGCCCGGGAAGGCCTTTAGGGGGTGACACATGCACAGAGACCTGAACAAAGTGAATTTTGTCAGTATTTCTCCAATGCGGCACTGAGTTTAGATGTGCATGTTACTTGATCCTCTTAACAACAGATAGGGTAGATACTACTATTATCCCCATTTTACTGATGAGAAAATTGAAGTAGAGCAAGATGGAGCTGGTGTTCATACCTAGGTTTGTCCTTTTATAGCACTTTATAACTTTTAAAGCTCTTTCATGCAAATGGAATAATATATGCAGAAGTGCTTTGTGGATGATAAGGTACTATGCAAATGTAAGTAATTATAACTATTTTAATGTAATCTGGTTCGACCTCCATGGCATGCATCCTTGTGAGGGAGATAAGGTGTGTAATATTATGTCATTCTTAGACAAAAACAAACACACACAGCTGTGAAGTGCAAGGTAAAGTGACTTGCACAAGGTCACAAAGTTAATTACCGTTATTATTCAGAACGAACACCTTTTTTAAAAGTTTTGTATTTTTGTCTCTGGGGTAATAAATTCTGTGTATTTTTCTTGCCAAGCCTATTTATAAAACTATATTAATTATTAGAGTGAAAAACAGTTTAGCAGTCCTAAATAAATCTTCAGATGATCTTTTCTTCTGTATCTTTGATTCCACTCACTCCACAGGCTCCTTCCTTCTCCCTGTCTTTTCCTATACCCTAACTTTTCCAGACACTGACACCCTCACATACAGACTCCAGGAATTAGAGAGAAGCCATCACATGCCTCTTAATTAGCACAGGGAAGAGGCACTTACCGTCTTAACTGAATGAGACCAAGTAAGTCATTAGCTCTCAAGATAGAGAGTCAGAGTGTGGTTAGTAAGAGAAATATGGATTTCTTAAGGTGACTACATGGGGTCTGAAAATCACTCTCCAAAGTGATTAAATGTGGGGCGCCTGGGTGACTCAGTTGGTTAAGCATCTGCCTTCGGCTCAGGTCATGATCCCAAGGTCCTGGGATCGAGCCCCGCATTGGGCTCCCTGCTCAGCAGGAAGCCTGCTTCCCCCTCTCCCACTCCCCCTGCTTGTGCTCCCTCTCTCGCTGTGTCTCTCTCTGTCAAATAAATAAATAAAATCTTTAAAAGAACAAAAAACCCAAAATGATTAAATGTGCTTGATTTTAGATGCTCTAGGTCAGAGGGAATTGGCAACATCCTCGAATGTCAGATCTGTTAAGAGCAGATAGTAGCATTTATTCTCCCCTTCATCCAAGGGACCAGAGATCTGCCCTTCCCTGGACATTGAGGGCCAAAGCCAGAGGCTTTGAGACTGTAGGATTTCAGAAACCCCACACTGGGGATTTGCTTTGTGAATGGTGCCTTGGAGCAAAGTATCTGGTTAGAGGTCTGAGGATACTTACCTTAACCAACCTCCTCCCCGTCTCCCATCCTCTGTAAAGTTTGGTTTTGGACCTCTTTCCTGAACCTTTGGATAAATTATTGCTTAAACCTTCTGTAGGGATCGAAGATAAGGCTGTATCTAAAACTGAGGACTCGGGACCCTTCATCGTGGGCCTAGGAACCTCATGGCTGACCAGGAGGGGCCCCGCCCCAGAGGAGGGCAGCAGGAGTAATTTCTATTATGTTCCACCTGGAAAAGCTGCTAGATGCATCCTATGAGGGAAAGAAAACAGAGGGGCTGAGAGCATGTTATATGAACATGGCAAAGTCATCTTTATTTATTTATTTAAAGTCATCCATCCATGGCAGCCACCTTGCTGTACCTACTAGACCAACATTTCCCAAAATGCATTTCCACGGACTCTTGTTACATACATTTATTTATTTATTTATTTTAATTTTATTCATTTATTTGACAGAGAGAGAGACAGTGAGAGAGGGAACACAAGCAGGGGGAGTGGAAGAGGGAGAAGCTGGCTTCCCACAGAGCAGGGAGCCCGATGAGGGGCTCGATCCCAGGACTCTGGGATCATGACTTGAGCCAAAGTCAGACGCTTAATGACTGAGCCATCCAGGTGCCCCTATGTGCATTTTTTAAAAGGGGGTAATGGTCAAATACTTTGGGAAACCTCATGTCTTATCCTTCATCTTAGAGATTTACATTCTTGTTAACATATCAAGGGTTTCGATCTCCTCTCTTCTCTTTGTTCTCTCTTCCTGCGTGATTCCAGTTCAGGACACCTTCATCTGACACTTGCAGGTGAGGGGTGGGTCACAACAGCTCTAGCAGGGATGGGAATAAGACAGCCTGAACAAATGAAACTGAGATTAATCTTTTTCTTCCTTTTGCCCTTTTAAAAAATCCTCCTTACCCCCTGACATTACATTAATGATATAGTCTTAGAATTTGACTATAAAGTCCAGATTCCTTATTTTGATCTTCAAAACCCTTTACAAACTGGCTCCACCAATATCATCTTAATCCCATAACCAGGTGACTTTGCTGGAACAGACCTAAGATTCAGATGCCCTAGGAGAATGGAACCTAATGGCCTTCTTTACTTTGTAACTATTTACATTTGCATGCGTCAGAAATGAGGAGCCCTCTGGATAAAACACTTGAACCCTGTCCACGATTGGGGTGAAGACATGTACAGACAAGTCTGATTGACTGGAGGTCCCAGGTGGAAGCTGAGAGAGCACATTGGTAAGTAAGGGGACTCTTGGTGCAGGGAGCAGATGCACAGAGGAACACCTCTGTCCTGGACTCTGCCTGGATTACAAACTCACCTCCACTGCTTACCACCTGTGTGGGCACATTTCTTCATCTCTCTAAGCCTCCTGTTCCTCATGTCGAAAATGGGTGCAGTTCTAGTACCTACTTCATAGAGTTGTTTGGGAATGAAATGAACTAATGTATGTAAAGTATTCAGCAGTTCCTGTTATCAGTAAAATTCCTGTTATCAGCAATAAGGCTTTAGCATCAAGGAGTTTATAGGAGCAGTTCTGCAGAGAGTGGAAACTGACCTTGGAACTACCCTTTATTTGTGTGCTCTGGGGAGAAAATGCCTTTGTCTATGAACAGAAGGTTCTGTGATTCCTTGGCACTCAAGAATCTTTTCTGTGGACCTCTCCCTTGGCTCTTCTATCCCCCACCCCCAACTTCAGAGAACACTCTACCTCCATCACTAAGCAACATAGTAATACTGGGGTATATTCTTTTTGCAAGAGCAATGACATGGACTTCAACAATCAGATGCAAAGGCTCTAGCACTTAAGCAATGGCAACAGTAATGGTGAAGGTTGGGCAATGGCCCCTCTGGATTCCATTGTAGTCTGAGCCTGCAGGGTTGTAACTTACTTAGGCATGGTGGAGAGCAATTTGCAAGTCCAAAATGGGTACATGAGAGAGCTCCCCTGGTCATTTGTGCAACTTCTGCATGAGGCTGGATTTCCCACAGCCTGCCAAGCAGGGATGGAGAGCCATCAAAATTGGGTGAATGAACCTAAATCTGGGGAAGCTCTAGGCCCTTAGGCTACATTTATACACTAGTAGCAATCATTTATTGAGGACCTGCTGTTGTCAGGCCCTGGGTTGGGCACCTTTCATTTACTAAGCATACATGAAAAAGTTATTCCCATTTTACAGAGGAAGTTAAGCCATTTGCCTAAGATCACATGGGTAGGAAGTAGTAGAGCTGGGTTTTGAATTGTAAGCTGATCTAGAAGTCCAAACCCTTTCCTTCTATGCTAGTCTGCTTTTTCTCTATCTATACTTCCAGCCGTGTGTTCCAGTATTGCACACACTCTTTAGCTTTGTCTCCAATCTATCTTATCAGTTTGGTCTACAGTTTTTCCTACTTTTGTTTCCTAAAGTACTGCCTTTTTTGAGGTTCAGTAGGCATACAGTGCCTTGTCTACATGGGAGTCATAGTCACCAGCCCCTTCTATATTAGCCATCACTATATACTTTTGCAACTTTTATCTACTGACAGTGGATTTGGGGGAAAATCTACAGCTTTCCTACTCAAAGTGTAGTTCATGGTCCAGCCAAGTAAGCATCGCCTGGAGTTTGTTAGAAATGAGGAATCGCAGGGGCGCCTGGGTGGCTTAGTCAGTTAAGTGTCTGATTTTGGCTCAGTTCATGATTTCAGGGTCTTGGGATCAAGTCTCCCTGGGTTCCTCACTCAGTGGGAAATCTATTTCTTCCTCTCCCTCTACGCTTCCCCCCACTTGTGCTCTCTCTCTCTCTCAAATAAATAAATAAATAAATAACATCTTTAAAAAAAGTTAAAAAAAAAGGAAATGAGGAATCACAGATCCCACCCCAGACTTACTGAATTAGAACCTTAATTTTAATAAGGTCCCCAGGGGATTCATATGCACACCAGATTTTGAGAGGCACTAGTCTATAGCTTTGGGCAGAATCCCTGAAGCCACCAAGCTTTGGGGTAGTTCCTGATTCAGTACAGAGCTTTCTAAAGCTAATACGTTGCTGCTCAGCACCTCAAAAGCCCCTCAAAATCACTTGATGGGGTATCACCTACCCCAACACTTAAGCCCCCAACACTCAAGCAGGCTGTAGGTTTTCATGGTGATTGGAGGCAACCACCATGGGAAAAGACTGTGAAAGGTGCTTCAACGTGAAGAGGAGCTTAATCTTATAAACGATCATAGTCATTCTAAAATATGGCCACCAACTGGAATCAGAGTGGGAGGTGGGGAGAACAATTCTGATATAACTGGTATAGAGAACAATTCTGATATAACTGGTATAGAGAATGGCCTAGGCATTGGAAAGTTCTTAAGTTCCCCAAGTGGTTCTTATATGCAGCAAAGTTTGAGGACCACTGAACCACTGTGACTACCTTCTTTCGGTTAATATAATTCTAGGGTCTATGTTATATTCAAAGGTAACACAGGGTTTCCTATACTTGATTTTAAGACTCACCTGGAGTAATTGCTAAAAATAAAATAATCAGGCCTTATTCCCAACTCACTGAGTCAGAATCACCGAGGGTCTGGGAGCTGTAATTTTAACCAGCACCTAGGTGCTCTGCTCCTCTTCATAGAGGGGATTTGGAAGATATTGCTTCCAAAGACCAGTGGATTAGAAGCTCTAAACCCTGTAGCAGTTGCCTGCTTTTATCATTTTCTTGTTTCTGGAAGGGCACCTTATCTTTCCCCATCAGGAACTCCTTGGGTTTAAAAGTGTAAAAAAACGGTCTTGGTATCGTTCTACAGCTTTTTAAAGGGAAATGTTCTCTTATAAAATGCTCAGGCTGACTGTAATCTAGAGCTTAGCACAGCTCTTGGCACAGGGTCTCAAATATTTGTTAAATAAATTAGTGAGTGGTAAAATAACTCTGAAAAGGAGCACCAGGGTGGCTGGAAGAAGGAACCAGCAAGCAGACTAACTCCCTTAATTTCTGACTTTTGAGTCAGGAAGTTTACTTCAGTAAACTTGACATATGACAAATAGATAAATTAGGAAGTGGTTATTCATTTCACAAAAGGCTGATTTGATTTACAGAGGATTCATTAAAGCAGTGTATTTCCCAGACTAGCAGAATCAGCATTACCTGGTAACTCACGAGAAATGCAAATTTCCAGGCCACGCTGTAGAACCTGAATCAGAAACTCTGGGTTATGGGGTCTAGCAATCTGTGTTTTAAAAAGCCTTCCAGGTGATTCTCTTACAACTAAAGTTTGAGACCTACTGCACCAGAGTAATTCTTTACATGAGACATTCCCCACAACAAACGAGACAAAGGATGTCCAAGAATACACTTGTTGCCAAAGGGGACCTTAGCTGTATTCTCTGATCAAGTATCCCTATGCATCTTCAGAAAGATTCCACACCGTAGTTGAGTATTTCCTTAAAAAAGCACTTTATATATATAAGTATAATTTGCTTATATTTAACCTGAATAGTTTTATAGTGTCAGATGGAAAAATATCACAGCATACTGCACAGGGTGAGAGTTAAGTTCTCTTTTTTGATCTTTCTTCCGGTAATATGCTGAGCCGTAATATAAAATATATTTCTTGCTATGAATAATGGTCAAAAGCAGTTTGAAAAGCACAGCTGCATATGGTACAAGGTTTGGCAGTTCTCGTGCATGTGAACAGAGAGTGTCATGTAAATAAGTATGCAGAAGGGCTCATTATAAGGATCAAATCAGTAATCCCTGCTAAGAAAGAACATTCCTTATGTTCTAAAAAGGCTTTCTATTTCTGTGGTCCTGCCTCAGATTTCAAGCAGCAAGCTGCCTTCCCAGGTTGGTCAGTTGCTTTTCCCAGAGTGTCTGGGTTTTGGTGAGAGGAAATGCAGACATTGGCAGATAATTAAGACACGTACGCTAGGCTACTAGTATGTGCGTAATACTGAACCTAACAACTGCTAAAAGTAATTCATTTAGCATTTCCTGATGTGGAAACGAATGAAGAGCATCCAAATGAGAACAAGCAGAGGCTATTTATTCAGAGCTTGCCACAGCAAGGGATTCTGCCACCATCACTTGGGTTTGGCAGAGACTTAAAGCCAGGCAGGGGAATGGGGAAGCTTTATAGTGCAAAGAAGGGAAGGCTTCATGCATGCTCTGATTAGGGGTGGTTGGCATGGAGAAGCTGGAGCCAGGCTAACTCAGAGCGGGTCATCCTGGGCGATTGGCTTAGGCAGCGTATTTGGCTGGTTGATCCCGATTTGAAAATGGGGGCAAAAAACTGGAAGCTGGCAGTTTTTGACCTAGTCCTGATGTTCTGGGCTGATTGCTGAAGAGACTGTGTTTTGATTTCCTGGATTGGTTGCTGTAAAGGTTATGTGTTAGGGTTCTATTGTTTTAGAGGTCTAGTCTGTCTCATTACCCATCAAAGCAAGGCACCAACTCAACCTGTAGGGCAAGTTTATTCATTTATTCAAAACAGGATCTCTTGCCAACTTGTCCAGTGAATAAGAAGTTAAAATGAGGGTTGAATCTAGGCAGCCTATAGGTCAAAGTTTCCCTCCCTCTGTCTGAATAGTTAGTGTTGGCAGGGATGACCCACAGAAATGTGCTTTTGGTGGACTGGAAATGCCCAATGATGCTGAAACATCTTGGCTCATAATCATTCAGCTCAAGGGTGGCTACTCTGCATCTGTGCTAATCTGAGTGAGCCATGAGAGCTGACCATAATCACTCACCCCTCCATAGCCCAGCAACAAAGCAGGCTCCCAACCCAGCTGCTTGCCCTGGTCTCAGGCTGCCAGGCAAAGGTTGCCAACCTTAGCAACCCAGAGAGGTCAAACTTCCAATATCTTCTTCTTTCAGTTAAGGGTCTCAGCCAGATGCCAACTGCAGCCCAGGAAGTAATGGCTAGAGGATCTCACCATTTAACTGCCCAGTTTCCGTACCCCTTCCAAAATTTGGTAATCTCCCATCTTGTGAGGCAGAAACTTCATCTCGGCATAGAAGATACTCACTTCCTCATCTCACCAAATACTCACTTTCCCAGTCTCCCCTGCAACTACGGCATGGCTGTGACCCAGACCCACCAAGTGGGCACAACTGTATGACTTAAGTCTCCAACTCTATACAAATGCAAAAATCCCACAACACACACTACTTCTTGTTACCTACATGTTCTGCTGTTCCATAGTGTGAACGAGGTAAACTGGGGAGAAACAGGAAAGGAAGAAAAGGGATAAAAGAGTCAGTGAAGCTTGTTTTATTTATTTTAAAGATTTTATTTATTTATTTGTCAGAGAGAGAGAGAGCACAAGCAGGGGCAGCAGCAGAGGGAGAGGGAGAAGCAGGCCCCCCTGCCCCCCTACTGAGCAGGGAACCTGATGTGGGGCTCCATCCCAGGACCCTGGGACCATGACCTGAGCTAAAGGCAGACACTTAACCAACTGAGCCACCCAGGTATCCCAGTGAAGCTTGTTTTATTATTATTTTTTTAGATTTTATTTATTTTTTTGACAGAGAGCAAGAGAGAGCACAAGCAGGGAAAGTGGCAGAGGGAGAAGTAGGTTCCCAGCTGAGCAGGGAGCCCAACACAGGGCTCTATTCCAGGACCCTGGGATCATGACCTGAGCTGAAGGCAGACATTTAACCAACGAAGCCACCCAGGCGCCCCTGAAACTTGTTTTAAATGGAAGATTTTGATCAGGCTTTTGCTCAAGTTTAAGCAAAAAATGTAGTTTCTGAGATTGTTAACAATTAACATGAATTTACATAGCAGGTAAGAGGATAGAACATATAGAATATAACAAATAAAAACAATTATGGGGCGCCTGGGTGGCTCAGTCGTTAAGCATCTGCCTTCGGCTCAGGTCATGATCCCGGGGTCCTGGGATGAAGCCCCGCATCAGGCTCCCTGCTCCGTGGGAAGTCTGCTTCTCCCTCTCCCACTCCCCCTGCTTGTGTTCCCACTCTCGCTGTCTCTCTCTCTGTCAAATAAATAAATAAAATCTTAAAAAAAAAAACAAATCAATTATAGGGGCACCTGGCTGGCTTCGTCAGTAGAGCGTGTGACTCTTGATCCCACAGTTGTGGGTTTGCACCCTACTCGGGGTGTAGAGATTACTTAAAAATAAAATCTAAAATCAAAATAATTTTGTTGAGTAGTGGAAGAAATTCAATAAATAAACAAATCCATATAGAATATATTACTTGCTGAGAAATGCCTTGAAGAAAAATAAAAGCAAATAAGGAGATAGAAAATGAAGGAGGATGCTACTTTATTTTTTTATTAAGTAGGCTCCACACCCAGCGTGGAGTCCAACTCAGGGTTCGACCTCATGACCCTGAGATCAAGACCTGAGCTGAAATCAAGAGTCAGTCACCCAACCAACTGAGCTACCCAGGCGCCCCAGATGCTATTTTATAAGGAGATCAGGTAAGACTTCTCTGAAAAAGTAGTATTTGATCAGAGACCTGAATGCTGAGGGCTTCAAAGGGGCCACTGGGATAGCTGGGGGAAGAATGTTCCAGGCAGAAAAACTCACCATGTGCAAAGGCCCTGAGGACAACAAGGAGGCCAGTGTGGCTGGAGTAAGTTAATGAGGGGGCAGTGGTGGCCATGGACTGGGAGAGGTGGGGCATAGGGCAGATGACTTAGGACCTTGCAGACCCAAACGCTCAGCTTTCATTCTGGTGAGATAGGAAGACTGTGGAGGATTTTGAGGAAAGGAGGATTTTAAATGATCTTACAGGGTTTTGAAGGATCTTACATACATATACACCCAGATGGGTGTTATATAAAACTGGTGAAATCCGGGTAAGATCTATAGATGGTACCAATGTCAATTTTCTGATTCTGATACCGTATTTTAGTTATATAAGATGTTACCATTGGAGGAGGCTGACTGAAGGGTACATAGGCTTCTCTCTCTCTACTATTTTTGCAACTTCTTGTGAATCTATGTTTCAAAATCGAAAGTTGAAAGGAGGGGGGAAAAAAAAGGATCCCTGGCTGCTGTGTGGAGGACAGATGTGAGGCGTGACAGAGGTGGGCAACAAGATTGGAAGGAGAGACGGTAACAGGCTGTGAAACGGAAGAGCCAGCCAAGTGAGGTAAGGTATGTCAAAGAAGACTTTTTGGGGACATCACTTTTGTATTCGATCTTAAGAAGATTTGTTTGATATCAAAGAGTGGAAACTATATTCTGGGTAGAGAAGAAAGAAGTACATAATAGAAATGGTGACCTAATTCACCCTCTTGTTTCCTGCAGGACTGTCCTTAAACCATGCTAGTTCAAACCATTCCTTTTTTTCTCTTTCTTTAAGGCATCCCAAGGGCATTGCAATGTCTCACGCTCATGCACTTCTTTAACAAAGTTCATTTTAAAAGCAATATTGCTAATATGTAGCTTGTAACCTGGATGCTGGACTTAAAAGTATTTTTTCAACTCTGTTAGTCCCATTCACAGACAGACTGGACTTTATGCTATTCTCCAAATGTTCTTTGAGCTGACTCCACCTGGATTTTTAAATTCTATTTCTATTTAAGTTTTGAGGCCTAGCTCAATTGCCATCTCTTCCTTGAAGCCCTCTGATGTTCTCTGACAAAAGAAATGCTTCTTTCCTGTGAACTTTGCAAATATTTTTATCAGTATACCTCTTACAGCATTTATCACGTCCTTCCTTGGGTTTTTGCTACTTATTGAGACAGTATGTCCTCTTCATTAAATTGTAGGTGAATTTCCAGAGGTCAGAGACTCTGTCTTAAACTCACCACACTTATATTCTCCACACTGGCTAATAGTGTGTGAGCTCTATGGATGTTAAATGTTGAATGAATGAATTTCTTCTTCTTTTTTAAAAAGGGTTGTATTTATTTATTTATTTGAGAGAGAGAGAGAGAGAAAGCAGGAGCAGTGGGGAGGGGCAGAAGCAGAGTCCCCTCTGAGCAGGGAGCCCGACACAGGACTCTATCCCAGGACCCTGAGATCATGACCTGAGCGGAAGGCAGACATTTAACCAACTGAGTCACACAGGCGCCTCCCTGAATTTCTTCTTTATAATAATCTGCATATTTGGAGATTAGGGGGTACATTCATTTTGGAGTTAGGGAGGTATTTTTATGTAGTGTACAGTTACTTCTGTGTATGGTTGTTACCACCTTCAGGAATACTCCTTCTACCTCACCATCTGGGCAAAGTCAAGCCCTATTGTAACATGAAAGAGTGATACATCTTGATTCAAGATATGAATGTATCCCAGGAGGCCTGGCACCTGAAGTATAAAGGTAGTAGAGGAGAAACATATTTTGAAATATACAGAGCCAGAAACTACTCTATGGAAAATTCTTCCACTCAGTAGGTGTTAAAATTGTAGGCAGAGGATTTGGTTCTCATTGAGGCTTATCAAAAAGGAAAATCTCTCTTAGTAGGAATATATTCAATATGCAATGTATACAATTATAAATGTACCATAGTTTTAAAAAATCCTGTTGGAAATCGTGGAAATAAAATTTATTAGAATTCTTCCATTTGTAGTATACAAACCTATAGTGATTATAATTATTATGAATATTAACTATTTTTAGTAGACTTTATTATTTTCTTTTAGAGCAGATTTAGGTTCACAGCATAATGGAATGGAAGGTATAGAGATTTCTCATGTAATTTCTGCCCCCACTCATGCACAGCCTCTCCCATTATCAGTGTCCCCCCATAGAGGGGTACCTTTGTTACAACTGATGAACCCACATTGACACATCATTATTATCCAAAGTCCATAGCAAATATTAACTTTTGTACCTAATTTTATAATCATAATTTTATATTCTTTTTCCTAATTAGGGTCCCCCCATCTTATATGCTTCAAGACCCACAAATATTTGCTTTTCAACAAGATGATTTGTTTTTTCCTGAAGTTCTAATCTCTACTGAGAATTTTTTTCTTCTTACTCAAATACATACCTTTGAAGTTTGCCCATAGTGAACTCTTCTGTTTATTTATGGCCATTCTTCCAAGTTGTATTTCGATCTGGGTGGGAACTCTCATCAAGAGCTATTTTATGGCTTACTGAAAAATGTCAATCATTATTTTTTTTAATCAAGCAATTTGGATATGTTGGCAATTAATTCATAAAAGAATGACCTGAGTTTCTTTTTTTTTTTTAGATTTTATTTATTTATTTGACACAGAGAGAGAGACAGCGAGAGCAGGAACACAAGCAGGGGGAGTGGGGGAGGGAGAAGGAGGCTTCCCGCTGAGCAGGGAGCCCGATGTGGGACTTGATCCCAGGACCCTGGGATCATGACCTGAGCCGAAGGCAGATGCTTAACGACTGAGCCACCCAGGCGCCCTGTCCTGAGTTTCTTGATACATCATTGACAACTGGTTTTAGTAAAATAAATTCTCAGCTTTGTAATCACAAAAGTAGGGATAGAGTAAGAACAATGTTGACAAGTCTAACATACTCATGAAAAGAGAGGAGCTGAAATACAGACCTACTCCCAATACTTAAGAAAAGCCACTGCCCTCAATTCCTCTTTTTTTTTTTTTAAAGATTTTATTTATTTATTTGAGAAAGAGAATGAGAGGGAGAGAGAGCATGAGAGGGGGGAGGGTCAGAGGGAGAAGCAGGCTCCCTGCTCGGTGGGGAGTCTGCTTCTCCCTCTGCCCCTCCCCACTGCTCATGCTCTCTCTCACTCATGCTCTTTCTCCCTTGAATAAATACATAAAATCTTTTTAAAAAATTGTTTTCATGGTTCTGGAGTTGAGTATAATCAAGTCCTAACACCTTTCCAACCCATACCCCCCTTTACATTCTCTCCAAGTATAAGACTGTGGTTTCCTAAGGGCCTTACAGGGGTAGGGAATGAAAGGATTAAAATGGTTTGATAACATTTTATCTAGTCAAATTCCAACATATAGGTCATGATCTAAAATTTTAACTGTAATAATGTCATGGAAGCTTTTGTAAATCATAAGTCTTGTACAAATATTACTTTGTTGATTACAAAGTTTAATGTACTGTTTAACGATTTGTCATTACTACTGTGGGGGGTAACTCTTCATCTCTGTTAGGGACAAATAAAAAAGAATTGGTTACTTTGTATTAGAAGAGATTTAGCTCTTTTAAAAAATTTTTATTTATTTATTTGAGAGAGAGAGAGAGTGCAGGCATGGAGGGAGTGGCAGAGGGAGAGAATCTCAAGCAGACTCCCCACTGAGCACTGAGCCCCATGTGGGGCTCAATCTCATGACCTGAGATTATGAGTCTGAGATCATGAGTTGAAATCAAGAGTCAGACACTTAACCAACTGAGCCACCTAGGCACCTGAGATTTAGCTCTTAATGGAAGAAAATCCTAACTCTGAAACAAAGTAATAAGGGGTTTAACATTAAAGATGATTTGCTAGGCTTTGGCAGTGAAGGTTATTGTAAGGTGGGGGGAGGGAGAAAAGAACTAGAAATAATTGCATGTACCTACCTAATAATTTGGGTCTTTCCTGTCTCTTTGAGGCTAATTCCATTAAACAGAATACTAAATAATATTGATTATGGCCACACAAATGTATTTTGGTATGTAAAAATATACGTCAACACTAGCAGTGTGAGGATGATTTGGAATGAAGGACAGATTTGCTCTAAGGAAAGGGGAAATTATTGAGAAGAACCTAAAAATAGTGAGGCTTTCTATACATGAGAGGAATTATCTATCTAGCAATTGTAATGAAGTTGATTAAAATATTGATTTAAAGACACATAGACAATACAAAAATGCCCTTTAAAACATGCTGTTAGATTAAGAACAAAATGTGTTTGTAGATCTGGTTCTACCATATTCACTTACTATTACTAAATATTTCATTAAAATGATCTCTTGAGAGAAACCATTGTGTTAATTTAAAAATACCACTGAATTAGAAATTGTGATTAATTAAAGGTATAGTTCAGATTTGCCTTGGAGAATATTTGGGTGATCCGAGTTTATTTATGTTCAGTAACCTTAAGTTCTAGGATAAAACGTCTTTATATCTTTAAAAACAGAAGATACCTATGAAAAGAGAGGAGCCAAAATATAGACCTGTTCCCAATACTAAAGGACAAACCACAGCCCTCAATCTCTCTTTAAAGTTGTTTTCATGATTTCAGAGTTGAGCATAATCAAGCCCTAATATCTTTCCAACAACTGCCTTCACATTCTTTAATCTGCTTAAACAAAGTCATGTTTTAGATTGGTCTGGAGGTTAGCAAATAAATACGATTTGTTCAAAATATTATTTTATGGTTCGGTTCTGTTCAAGCCACTCTTATGCATGAACCCAAAGCTGCAGTGAAAAGATTATTCCTGCAGGAAAAAAGTCAGAAGAATATTTTTCATCAATAATTTCTATTGTCACAAGGTTATAAAACTGATGTATTTGCACAAATGCTGAGGAAAATACATAATCGGAGTAATAAAAAATAACCTGTACAGCATTATTAAAACCTGAGAAGACTTAATAACAAATTCAACATAAACAAAAGAAACTTCAGGAACCCACCCACTTCAGTTGAGGCAATTTTATGGCTAATTTGTTTCTGAAGCAAGGCAAATTGTTCTGTGCATATCCGCGTTGGGGTAATCAGAATGTGGTGCTGACTTCATAGTTCAATCCTCTTGCCCTCACTTCTCTTTTATTTTTTCACCTCTAATACAGCCTTTGAAAACTTTATATAGAAAAAAGTGAGGAGGGAAATGCAGAGAAGACGACTTTTAAAAATTTCCTTTCAAAATGGGTAGGTAGGACACTTGAAAGGGAAGAGAAAATACATGTGAAAATAATCCATTATGAAGAAAAGCTTTACCGATTATGATAAATGCTAGTTTTGAGGACATAAAATAAAAGAGATGTGACCAGATTTCTCTTCCAACAATGGAAGGCATATTGAAAGAAAGTTAGTAAATAGACTGTAGTCTTAAAACGTGTTTTAAAAAAATAGTGTGATGTGTGGTATTTTCTTATTACATTTTTTCAAAGCATTTTCACTATAATTCACTTTAGTCTTCACAACCACTCCGAGAGGTAGTTCGGGTGGGTCTTTCCTCTTGATCCATAGAGGCGAGATGGAGACACTGGGATAGGCCACAGGCGGGGCTGCAGTGCGACCGACCGTGGGGTCATTCCCAGATCAGGGCACCAGTCCTCCGGCTCCCAGCTCAGCTGCCTCTGGCCTCTGAGACCTCAGAGGCAGCCAAGAGAGAGGCTCCTGAGAGCAACTGCTTCCCTAGCCGTCCCTTTAGTAGCACATTATCATGCCCACACCTTGCAAGGAGAGCCAGCCGCCCTGAGGGAAATGTTAAGGTCCACGACGAGGTGGTGGCCAAAGGCACCGGCTTTGTGGCATCAGAGTGATCTGAGTTTGAATCCCCAGACCTTTCTTTACTGTGCATGACTTCAGGCAATCTCTCTGACCCTCAATTTCCTCACCTGGAGAGCCAGCATGCTTTGATTTATTCCCAGGGGCTTACTGACGATTAAATGATATAAAGCAATAAAGGTCTTAATTAGACTACTGCCTGGGTCGAAGAAAACACTGGTGACCTGGTGTCTAAAAGTATTGCCTCTGGGATGGAGAGATCACTGTCTCTAATGGCTTGGGGAATCTCCATCTGCAAAATGGGCGCAGTGTAGATCGCAGTCTCTTGGTAGCAAACATTACTTTGCAAACAAACCACAACAACCCCCTCCCCCACCTGCGCCGCCCAATTCTGAATGACCCTTGTTTTCAAAATGTGCGATCTGGAGGAACGGATCTGGAACCTAAAGAAATGTTATTATCAACCAGGGAAATTAAATAAGCGAGAGGGCAGACAAGGTGAGGTAAGGATGGGAGAAGGGATTAGCGAGGAAGCCTCAGTTCTCTTCAGAAAAGCTGCGGCTCCAGGAGCAGCCAGGTGAACCGCGCGCACCCACTGTTCCGCGGGTCTTCGCTGGGAGCCCCTAAAGTGACCCACCGAGACCCTGGTGGGACGCTGGGAAAGGAGCAGGAGGAAAAAGGGCGGGGAGAGCGGGTGAACTCTAAGGCTAGGGGCGGAGCTCTAGGGGAAGATCTACAGAAGCGCGAGGGGAGGGGCTGTGGCTTAGGGGCGGGATCAAGGGCGGGACCTCTCAGAGTTCCACGGCTGCGCGCGCCACGTCTCCCTTAGCCAGTGTGCAGGGGAGAGTCAGAGGGAGGGAAAAACCGAACGGGGCGGGAACTACCTCTTCTCGCGAGAGTTGGCGACGGCAGCGGCGGTGGCAGCGGCGTGTCCCTGAGAGTAGCGTGGGGGCGGGGAGGAGAGGCGGCGGCAGCGTCCGAGCTACGCCACACAGGGCCGGGGTGCTGGGTGCTGGAGCCAAGAGCGGGGTCGTGGCGGCGGTGGTGAGAAGAGCGAGGCGGAGGGGGGGGTGCCATGGCGGGACAGCAGTTCCAGTACGATGACAGCGGGAACACCTTCTTCTACTTCCTCACCTCATTCGTGGGGCTTATCGTGATCCCGGCCACATACTACCTCTGGCCCCGAGACCAGAATGCCGGTGAGTCTTGCCGGCAGCTGCCCGCGGACCCGCGCAGGCCCCGCCGGCCCTTCTGGGCCGCGCCGCCCCCGCCCAGCCCAGCCCAGCCCAGCCCCCAGCGTCGGGGTGATCATCAAGCCCGGCCGAGCCTAGCGTCCAGGCGTCCGCTGCTGGCGGGGCCCGGCTCGGCGGTGTTTCCCTCGGTTCCTCTCAGAGCTCCTCTCCATCCCCCGTTTCATTGTCTTTTTCAGGAGTTTCGCTTCGCTCCTTCTCACCCATTGTTCTGGGCGCTCCTTGCAGCCTCCTCCTGCCTCTTTGTCTTCTCTGCCTCTGATTTTATTGGTTATTTTTCTATATGGAGGGACTAGGATGGGATGGGGAGGATGGGAATTGGGAGGTGAGAGAAGAGTTGGCAAAGGAGGAAGCCGAATGTGCAGGCACAACTCCTGAGCCCCTTGGCCAGGGTCCTCTTCCCTCACACCCCTGTTTCCCTCTTGCAGCTGGCGCTCCAGATGTTTTGGGCACCGTCTGAGCTGGGTGGCATGCTTTGGACTCCCAACTGAGCTCGCCAATCGCCCCTCCCTCCGTCCCTTTCCCCTGTTGCTTTTTCATTTGTTCACTAACACGGTGGGGTTGGAAGCAATGCAGTTATTCCCCTTAGCAACAATAGGCTGTTCTCTATTTCCTTTTCTTTGGAGTTTCCTGTTTATGGCGGAAAAAGTGCAAGTATGAAGGATTAAGTCTAGTAGGTAGTTGTTAGGTAGCTGGTCCATTCGCTTTTAGTTCTACATCTTTTCACATTAAACACGTGGGATTAGAACACAAAGTAATATAGATTCTTTTCGAGGCATTTTATGTTGCACTGTACTAGGTTATATGACCAGTGATAATCTTAAAGCTGATGGAACTGCCAGGCCCTAATAGGTTATTTAACAGTAACTAGTAGGTTTTGAGTATTAACATTTAGGGAAAGCTTTCTGTTTCACAGGAGGTATGCTAACTTGGTTAAACATCTTCTCTGAAGTTGGGTGTGGTGGAAGTCTAGGTTGTCCAGGTTATATATTCTGTTTGGGGTAGATTGTTAACAGTGAAGCACCGAATCAGCTCAGAACTTGTTATGCTTTAAGACTGACTCAAATGCCCTGTAAAATTCTTGAGTTACATAATGGAATTAAATTGAGTTTAGGATAAATAACAAAGGATTCCATTTTTTAGTACATTTGATAGTTTAAATATCCATTAGGTGCAGAAATCTGCCCAAAGTTACCAGTTTTCTTATTCAGGGGATAGTTTATGAAAATTGGATTTTGGACTCTTGTGCCTTCTTTTCCTAAGTGTATTTAAATTTAAATGGGTTCTTTGGACAGTGGTTGTACATAAATGATTAAGTCTTAATATAGTAATGGTTTCCCTTATCTGCAAAACCTAGGCCATTCTAATAATTTTATTTTGAATTAAAAATGCATTTTTCAGTATAGTAGCTTATTTTCACTTAACCTTTGTGTGTGCATCTGGTTGTGTGGAAGACAAAAGGGTATTGGGAGAGTAGGTAGGTTTCGTTAGGATGTGTTACGAGAAGCTGCTGGTTTGGGAGATTAGTCATTTTAATCTACACTGGATTTCTGAAATTTGAAAGTCCTATTTTTGTGGTGGGTTTTATTTATGAAATTATGAAATTTGCCTGATAACTTACAGGCAAGTTATACTTGAGCTCCTTCAGCATATAGTTGGTCTTTGGAAAAGTGGTAGGGAATTAATAGTGACTGTAAGTTATGGCCTTCAAATGTCACTTTATTTAATCCTCTTAAAACACATTGGAGTAGGTCCTATTATTATTATCTCTATCCTTATGTGAAGAAACTGGAGTTTAGAGAGCTTAAGTAACTTTCTTCTTCGTGGTGGAGCCCAGTCTGCTTAGTTTAAAGTCCTCTCTTGTCTCCATATTGCCAGATAGAAAGGTGTTGATTTGCCCCTATTTTACATCTGGCTCTCTGCTTCAGGCTTGCCTTAGTAAGTGTGCATGTGTTGATGTATTTGTTTGGTTTTGCTCACAATTGCACTGTGAAAATTAAGGTGGACACTTAAATGCTATTCTAATCATCATGAAAATTGGTGGACTTGGACTATTTTTGTGTATCTACCATAATAGAGTTGTTTCTTTAGGATTACAGTGCTATTAAAAGGATGTTTTTATCATAATGACTTTTTTCTGAAGTTCAGTTTGCAATGTCTTGAATATCAAAGAGAAATCTTAGAATTAAGAGGTTCACCCAAAGCTCTGAAAAAGGTTTCTTTTTTTCAGAATGTTTGCAGCAAAATAATTTAGTGACTTGTGTCAACAGGAGGCTACTTAAAATCTTGATTCTTCTCACTTAGAAAATAGTCATTAATATGGCATATTAATTTGGAATATTAATTTGATTATTCGTGCTGTTTTAGACCCTTGAGGGCTTGTAAAGGTAGAGACACTGTACTGTCTTTCTGAAATCTTAACAATTCTGAAATACATATTTCCTCAAGGGTTTTGAATAAAGGATGTGGACCTGTAGTAGTATTTTTGATTAACACAACAGGTATTTTAATACTTGATTTTGAAGCTTATTTTATTTCATTTTCCTGTGAAACTCTAAGTAACCAAATACAAAAATGTCAGCGTAGGAGTTTGAATTTCAGAGTTCTTATGGCAGTCTTGACTTTTCAGAGATATTCTCTGTAGGAAACCATGAAAAAGTTTTCTTTGCCAGTAAGTATACATTTTTAAAGTCCAGTGTAAGTAATCTTTGTTTAGTTTTTTTAAAAAGATGATACATGTGGGTCTTTTAGTTTCAAGGTTTAGTTGTTTCATTGTTGCTTTTCTGGAATTATTGGGCTCTTGAGTCCATTAGCATGGCACCATTTCACAGATGGTAAGATCTAGGGTTTGCGAAATAAAAGTAGCTTGGTCATTGGCATATTTGATATGTTAATTGAAGTTATTCTATTATCCAGAACACTAATGGAATCCTTTTGCCTCGATTTTTGTCTAATCTGGGCTAAGTGCACTTACAATTTATACCCCTTTTAGTAGTTGAGGGATCCTATTTATCTTACTCTCCTGGTTGTTTGCAAATTGGCTGAATAAGTTGACTGAAATCTTTTCCACACCATTATGGACAAAAGCTCTGGATGAAGTAATAACAGACGGTTTAGATTTCCTTAAAACAGTGGTTCTCAACCCTGGGTCCACATTAGAATCACTTGGGGAGCTTTTAAAAACACTTTTACCCACCCCCAGATATTCTCATTTAATTGGTCTGGAGTGGGTGCTGTGTATTGGTTTTTTAAAAGGTCCCTATGTGATTGTAAATTGTAGCTAGCAAAGAGGAGAACTCCCTTGGTAGTGGTCTTTTGCTGGAGTTGTCATTTTGGGAGATGGTGTATTTTTATATGTGCTATTTGCTAAAAAACAAAAATCACTAATGCCTTAGCCTTTTTGTTTTACATAGTTAAGAAGCACTTATTGTAGAATAGTGCTGTAAAGTTCCTGTAGTTGAAAGCCGAATATATTTGTTAAAACAACGTTAATAATATAGGTTTACAATGGTATTTGATAAGAGAAAACTGCTTGTAATTATTAGAATTTCAAATAATCAAGAACATGCTTTTATTTGTCCCATAGGTGAAGGCTTATTGATCCTTTGAATTGAGATAAATTATATCATTACCTTTTCCAAGTTTTTGTTTTTTTTAACTCCTTGACCTTATTTTTTTAAAACTTATTTGACCTTACCCCTTATCTTACTTTTTCAAAACTGCCTGGTTTTGAAACCTGTCTGGATCTGCTGCTTTACTAATTGTGTGATCTTAGGCAAGTTATTTAACTTCTGTGTTTTTAGTTTACTCATCTATAAAATAGAGACAGTGAGTTATTTGTTTTACAGAAGTAAAGTAATGATTAAACAAATAGATATATTGTACTCAGGTTTTTTCCCCATGGTTTGAAAGGATTCATGAAACTTTAAAAAAAGTTGCATTTCTTTATTCTTTGCTTGCCCCCTCTCAAACAGTGTACAAGTGATTCAGCTTTCTGATGGCAATGTGAGTAGGAGTCCACTTTTAGTGCTTACTAGTGTAGTAAGAAAACTCTGAATTTGGAAAGTTAGAAGTTTTGGTTTTAAGTTCCAGCCCAGTCCCTGTTTTGTTATTTCTGAACTCAGTCTCATTTTCTAGGTATAATAATAATAATATGCCCTATAGGAAGTGATTATGAGAAGCAAAGCAATAAATGCATATAAACATGCTTGCAAAACCGAACACAGTGTAGAAATTCCTTCATTTAGTAGATATTTATAGGACATTAACTTTGTGCTAGATGCTGCTTCTAGGTGATGGATCAGATCTTTTCAGCACATATAACATTTTTCTTAATAAGTTGTGTATTTCTGCACTGTATATACACAGTGCAGAAAAGCACACACACGCAAAAACAGAACAGACATTGCTTGTAATCCCATCACCCAAAGGTAATGAAACATTTTGGTGTATGTACTTCTCTTTTTTTTCATCCTGTGGGGATGACTTTAAACATGGTCCTTCCTCTTGGTGGGGAAGGCCCTACACCCCCCTCCAGCTTGAGACAGATAATTGTGATTGTCCTCATCCCAGCTCTGCTGCTGTCCATTTGAATATTTGCTAGCCCCAGGTGGGTATGCTGAAAGCACTCACAATATCACTTTGAGCTAGACTCAGGTATTATCCCAATTTTACTAATGAGAAGACTAAGTCCTAGAGAAGGAAGCCAACGTACCTAAAGCCATATAGCCTCTAGTTGGAAGATTGGGTGTTGAATCCAAACCTATTTTAATGCTAGAGTTTCTCTTGTTAGCCGTTACTCTTATACTGCCTCCTATAATTAATATAACGCATTATAGTAAGTATTAAAATGGTAAGTGGAAAGTGCTGTGGGAGCACAGAAGAAGGAATGAATAATTCTGTTTGGGGATTTGGGTGTTTCATGCAGAGAAGGTGATTTGAGATAGGTCATAAAAGGTAAGTGGGGAAGTGTATTCCTTATGTAGGAGAAAGTATATGCAAAAGCATGGAGATGTTCAATAAATGGTAAAAATTTAATGTGCCCTTAAGAGTAAATCAGCCATTTTAGGAAGCTTATACTTTGTTTTGTAAGTTATTGGGTAAACAGTGGAAGTTTCTAAATAGTTAATGACCTGGTCAGTTTTGCCGTTTTAGGAAGCTTATATTTTATTTGTAAGATATTGGGTAAACAGTGGCGTTTTTAAAGTAGGGTAATGACTTGATCAGTTTTGCTTTTGTGGAGCATTGTGTGGAGAATGATTTGGCAGAAGAGGGTAGAAGGTGGTGGTTGCTGGGTAGGGAAGAACTAGATGGAGGAGGAGTCCATTTCAGAGGCTTATTAGTCCGTTGAAAGTAGGGGAATGGGCAGATTAGAAAGAGAATTCTAAGACAGCTTGGACTATTTATATGGAATATAGAAGTACCTTGGAGGGAATGAGAGAGTGGAGTACAGATTTTGAGTTTTCACTTATTTCTGTCTTTACTTATTTCTCCCTCTCTTAAAAGCTGTTTGGTGGGCGCCTGGGTGGCTCAGTCATTAAGCGTTTGCCTTCGGCTCAGGTCATGATCCCAGGGTCCTGGGATCGAATCCCACATCGGGCTCCCTGCTGGGTGGGAAGTCTGCTTCTCCCTCTCCCACTCCCCCTGCTTGTGTTCCCTCTCTCACTGTATCTCTCTCTGTCAAATAAATAAATAAAATCTTAAAAAAAAAAAGCTGTTTGGTGATTGGCCCAATAATAACCTACTTTTATCAGTTTTGGGATTGAGTGCAGGGAGAAAGATGGGGATGATCATTTTTATTTAAAATGAAATATTGGCCGTATTTATTGATTTACCTAGGTTTCTAATTACAGTGGAGTTGATTATCTGAAGCTCTTGTTGAGTGGATTTTAACAGAAAAAAACTGGCTGCTATCAGCTTTGTGTTCACAGGAGTATATTTTATGAATGTTCATATTTTATTTAGAGCATATATTCTTCCTAAGACTTTAGATCTTGAAGGGATACTAGAGATCTGAGAAGCTTGAGTCATTTTATTTATTTTTTTTTAGGATTATTTTTTTATTTGAGAGAGCAAGAGAGAGTATGAGCGGGGGCGGGGGTCGGGGTGTTTGAGAGGGAGACGCGAGGGGCTCCATCCCAGGACCCTGGGATCATGACTTGAGGGGAAGGCAGATGCTTCACCAACTGAGCCACCCAGGTGCCCCAGTTTGAGTCATTTTAAAATAAAGTCATTCCCCTCTGTGGTCTATCTGACAGAAAGGGGTATCAGACACATACTATATATGTACTTAAGTCCTACACAGTAGAGGGGACCAGCAGGCACGTTGGCAGTATGAATTATGGTACAACATTTAGGCTTTGTAGTTGTGACAAACATTGGATTAGTAAATGCATTGCGAACAATTGTTTTTATTTAAAGGTCATTTTGCATACTTGCTTGATCTTGGAAGAACCTGAAAAACAGAGATAGGCTTATTTTCATTTCCTCAGCTATTTGTTCCCTTAGTCATACTTTTTATTTAGACATAGAAGAGGTCACAACAAATATATCTATATTGTAATTGGACTTCATTTTAAAGAATGTTTCCTGTTGTCAGACTATCTACACCATCTCACCATCACATTGTTTCTTTGAAAAGTGTTACTGGTTTTTCATTCTCTTAAGAAGGTGTTTCTTACATTTTGAGAATTGTGTTTGTGTCAGTATGGATGGAAGGGATTTTCTCATGTAGACACCAGATTTTTTTGGCTTTAGGTTTTTTGCTTGTTTAGTTAAATCTAGTAGTTATTGATTGAGCCTTCACTGTTTGCCTATACAGGGAGGGCAGACGATAAGAATATGAATGCAGTGTAAATCTTGTTTAAAGATTTTATTTTGATAGAGTTTGTAATCTAGGTAGGGTGGGAGGATTAGGATTAGACAAATACATGAATTACTATATCCAGAGCACAACAAAGGAAATGTAAGAAAAGTGAAAACAAGTGCTGTGGAAGTTAGCTAGATTAAGTATTTACATCTGATTGGGAATGATAGTGGGGATTTAGAGGTATTTTGACTAAACTATTAAAGGATAAGACAGATTTAATGGGTAGAATGGTGGGGTTGGTAGTGCAAAGAAATCACATGAGGGAGGCACCTGGCTGGCTCAGTTGGTTCAGCATGTGACTCTTGATCTCAGAGTCATGAGTTTGAAGCCCATGTTGGGTGTAGAGATTACTTAAAAATAAAATCTTAAATAAAAAAAAATCACATGAGGAAAAGTACAGAGGCTGGAAAGCATGGAACGTATTCAAAGTACAGATCAGTTGAAGCAGAATTCATTCAGTGAATAAGTGAGAAAAGGCCGGAAAAGTTGATTTAAGTCATATGGTGGAGAATCTTATGCCTAGCTGAAGAGTTTATGTGTGATTTGGTTGACAGTATGTCATTTTTGGACATTTTGGAATGTATTTTTACAGTTGTGGTGTATATGAATTAATGTAATAACATCTCATAGAATGAGAAAGAACAGAGATTAAGAAGCAGACAGGCGATAATGAGGGCCTGAACGGTGGTTGTGGCAATAGGAAGATAAGTGACATACTTGAGATGTTACTGAGGTGGAATCTTTCTTTCTTTCTTTTTTTTTTTTAATTATGTTGGTAAAGTACATATAATGTAAAATTTATAGTTTTAGCCATTTTAAATGAACAATTCAATAACATTAATTACATTTACAATGTTGTGCAACCATCACTGCTGTTTACATTTTTCATCACCCCAAACTCTACCTATTGAGCAGTAACTCCCCATTCTTTCTTTCCTCCAGCGCCTGAAAAACTCTAATTTATTCTTTGTCTCTGTACATTTGCCTATTCTAGATATCTCATGTAAGTGGAATCATACAATATTTGACCTTTTGTGTCCAGCTTATTTCATTTAGCATAATGTTTTCAGGATTCATCCATGTTGTAGTATGTATCAGAACTTCATTCTTTTTATGGCTGAGTAATATTCCATTGTATGGATATGCCACATTTTTATTCACCTTTTGATGAACACTTGGGTTGTTTCCCCTCTTTGTCTATTGTGAATAATGCTGTAGTGAACATTGCCATACAGGTATCTGTTTAAGTGCTTATTTTCAGTTCTTTTGGGTATATTCCTAGGAGTGGAATTGCCAGGTCATATGGTAATTCTATGTTTAGCTTTTTGAGGAACTGCCAAACTGTTTACCACAGTAGCTGCACCATTTACATTTCTACCAGCAGCATACATGGGTTCCAATTTCTGCATATCCTCTTCAACACTTATTTTTCATTTTTAAAAAATTATAGCCATTGTAATAGATGTGATGAAGTGGTATTTCACTATGGTTTTGATTCACATTTCCCTAGTGGCTAATGATGTTGAGCATCATTTCATTTGTCTGTTGGCCATTTGTGTACGTTCGTTGGAGAAATGTCCATTCAAATCCTTTGCCCATTTTTAAATTGAGTTGTTAATCTTTTTTTGTTGACTTGAAGTTGTTCTTCATATATTCTGGATATGAATCCCTTATTAAATACATGGCTTGAAAATATTTTCTTCCATTCTGTAGATTGTCTTTTCACTTTCTTTTTTTTTTTTTTAAAGATTTTATTTATTTATTCATGAGAGACAGAGAGAGAGAGGGAGAGAGAGAAGCAGAGGGAGAAGCAGGCTCCCAAGGAGCAGGGAGCCCGATGTGGGACTCGATCCCAAGACCCTGGGATCATGACCTGAGCCGAAGGCAGACGCTTAACCATCTGAGCCACCCAGGCGCCCTGTCTTTTCACTTTCTTGATTATGTCCTTTGATGCACCAAAGTTTTTAATTTTGATGAAGTTCAATTTATTTTATCTTTTATTGCTTGTGTTCTTGTTGTCATATCTAAGAATCCGTTGCAAATCCAAGGTTGTGAAAATTTATCCCTATATTTTTTTGTAAGAGAATTACGGTTTAGGTGTTGAGTTGTGTAAGTTCTTTATATTTTGGATATTAACCCCTTGTTGGATATATCATTTGCAGATGTCTTCTCCCATTTAGTAGGTTGCATTTCCTTTTTGTTGGTTTTCTTTGCTGTGCAAAAGCTTTTTATTTTGGTGTAGTCCCAATAGTTTATTTTCACTTTTGTTTTCCTCGTCCTATATCTATTCTTTAGTGATTATTTGCTATTCCTTTGTACCATTTGTAACTGTAGGCAAGTTACTTAACTTCTCAGAGCCTCAGTTTTTTAAGTATAATACGTACATATATATCCCCAGGGTTATTAGGACATCTTAATGAGAAAATTCATGCATTTAACAAATATTTATTAGGCACGTACTATTTGCCAGGCATTGTGTTAGGCAGTGGAATGTGGGGTCAGCAATGTAGATGGGATCTCTGTTCTCTTGAAGTTTATGTCCTAGTGTGGGGGAGATGATTGACATACTACATGTAAACAGTAAAATATTAGATGGTGATATATACTGTATAGAGAAGTAGGATATTTAGAGAAAGTCTTCTTGGGAATGTTCCTTCAAGCCAAGTGAGGTAAGGAAGCCAGTCATTCAGAGATCTGAATTGGGTGGGAAAAGCCTATAACTGGCTGGCTGAACAGTTGTTTGTGTACAAGAGCCTTTAAGCCAAAAACAAGTTGGTCATATTCCATGAATAGAGAAGACCAGAGTGGCAGGAGTTTGCCAGGTGAGGAGAATAATCTGGGATAAAGTCAGAGAGGGAGCTGGGGTGCAGAGCATGGTAAGCCAGGGTAAGAAGCTTGGATTTTATTTTAAGTTCAATGGGAAGCTATTGAAGGTTTTTAAGCAGAGAAGAGACAAGATCTTGACTTAATATTCTCCTACTTCTTAATGAGATGAAAATAGTTTTTGGCCATCTTGCTTATTTATCCTTTTACAGACGATGTCTTTTCTACTTCAAATATTTAATTAAAAAATTTTAGTTGCATATTTAAAAAATCACATACTATAAAATATCATACAGATGGTTCCGGGTCATAATGGTTCAATTTATGATTTTTGGACTGTAAAGTATGAAATTGGTACACATTCAGTGGAAACTGTGCTTCGAATTTTGAATTTTGGTCTTTTTCTGGGCTGGCGATACGTGGTACAGTACTCTCATGATGCTGGGCAGCAGTGAACCACAGCTCCCAGTCAGCTATGTGATCATGGGGGTAACGACTGACACACTAACAACCATTCCATACTATATGCCCATTCTGTTTTTTACTTTTGGTACAGCATTTAGTAAGTTACCTAGGTTTCCTTCTTGTGTGTAGGTGGCAGATGAACCCAAGTTTCTGAAACCTTCCAATTTAGATAATCTGTGATTGTGTGCACTGGTGGTGGTGAGTAGTGTTTAGTCAGTCCTCTATCCATCCCAAATCCAAATGGTTCTGACCTCACCTTGAGAATGACACATTTTGGCTACCTATTCAGATTCAAGTTAAGATCGTAACAGAAGCTTTAGTTTCTCTTAGTGTATTTTGAGATTAGGATGATTTTAGGAGAGCTATAGTTTTGGTGGTCTAGAGCAGTGATTCTCAATTTTTCACTAACAAATTATCATTCTCATGCCTCTCCTCTTTTGCAGCATTCTGGGAACCAAACCGCACTATTATAGTAAAATGTGTTTTCCTATTTTTTAAAATTAATAAAACAAAATTGTCCCAACAGTGGGTGAGCCAGTATCATCATGGTGAGGTAATATAGTCTCAACTAGCAGCAGAAAGACTTTGGGTAGCTAGAAAACTGATGTATAATGTCTTTTAGACTTTTTGGATTATTGAATATAACCTTTTAACTCTTGGTACTATTTTCTTGGACCCCCTTAGGGATTTAGGAATAGTTTTAGTAGTCACTGAATTTTGGAAAAAGAAGTGTGGTACTTTTTTCTTTTAAATAAATCATGTTCTGTCTATATCATTTAGCCTTGTTAATTTAAGTAATCTATATTATAAAGCATTCCAAAATTTCTCAGTGATTTTTATAATTTTCACAATATCAAAATATATGTTGATATATTTATTTGAACTGAAAAATGAAGTCATACTATTTTTTTGACCAAGTTTGATTTGTCTAATTGATTTAATTAAAATGAGGGCTGCCTTTGCCAAATTGATTATATAGGGTATATTTTCTATAAATTGAATGATTCAAGGTAATCTGCAGCTTCCAAGTTTTAACAAAATATACTTAAATTAGAAGATAAAGCTATTTTGTCTAATGTGTTGGATTGGCAAAAATGTACTTTTCATTTTTAAAAATAAGTTTTGGTATTTATGGGATATTTATAAGCTTAGAAGTGACAGCATAGCAGATACTTTACTCTCATTTTAGTAATTTATCAACTTAAAATATTTATGTTGTCTTGATAACACCAAAAAAGTAGCAGCAAATTTTAACATCTAAAAGTTTATAGATGTCAAACCTGAGTATGATAAACTTACTGATGTTCTTTGGCAGTATGTGCTAAAGCATTTAGAGGTGAGACATCTTGATGTCTGCAGTTTACAGGAAGATAGTTCAGATAAAAAAGAGTGGGAGGGGAAAAAGGAAACTAGAGGTAAGGCTGAGAGTTGCAAAACGTTAACATTTGGTGAAAGGTACTGTTCATTGTAATATTTTTTCAACTTTTCTGAAGGTTTGAAGATTTTCAAAATAGAAAGTTAGGAAAAACTTAATAGTCATGGGGAATAAAAAATTAATTTTAAGAGGCATTTGTCAGTATCATAAGAAATGACTTACCAGGATAAAAATATGTTACATTAGGATAAAATGTGGGGGAAGTAAAATGAGGGGTTGGCTTGTACATGAAGTTTTGTAAATGGATGATGGTGGCTATGAAATTGCTGTGGTATTTAGATTTCATTGGTGTGTTTAAAAGTGATGGAACTATTTTATTTTAAAATGTCAACTCCATGTCAAAAATGACATCTTTTGCCACTCTTCAGACTTCTGATAAAAAATTTGAGATGCCAAATTAGAAATCTACAAGTAGATAATATGATTTTTAAAAATTCTTTTTGCTGGGCGCCTGGGTGGCTCAGTCATTAAGCGTCTGCCTTCGGCTCAGGTCATGATCCCAGGGTCCTGGGATTGAGTCCCACATCGGGCTCCCTGCTCGGCGGGAAGCCTGCTTCTCCCTCTCCCACTCCCCCGGCTTGTGTTCCTGCTCTCGCTATCTCTCTCTGCTAAATAAGTAAATAAAATCTTTAAAAATAAATAAATAAAAATTCTTTTTGCTGTAATCAGGCAGACAGGTTTGAAGACTTTGGTTCTGGCTAGCATTCTTCAGTTCTTTGGCTCAAGGAATATGGTGCTAAGGGTTCACTCAGATATACTACACTCTGGCAGATTGTTCTGGCATGGACAGATGGCTGTGACTATTTTAGCAAAGACATTGTATAGCTTATGAAGCACAACCATAATAACCTTCCCCCAAACCTGTACTATTTCCACAGACATAAAAACTTTGTTCAGCTGCTGAGAGCAATCATAATGTTATATTGTTTTTAAACCACAGAATTGTTTTACAACTTTGTTAATTTCCTTTTTCTATAAATGTGGATGATTTCTTTAAAAACTATAAGTTAATGGTATTATTAATATAATTTTTACTGGCCATGACACTAGTAATTCTACAAACTAGAAGTTTATAAATGAACTTTTTTTTTTTTTTAATTCTAAGTGTCTTCTAAAAAACTGCCTGGAAAGACTTCACTTGTGATACTTACTTTGACTTGAGGTCATTCATATAGAGATTTGGAATTTGTATTTAGTTGTGCTGGAAATCTAAATGCCAGTGTGTTACTGTGTAAACTATAGCTTGTAGTACTTATTGGTTGACTTCAGTATTATCCTAAAAAGTTAAGATATAAGTTTTGGATTGGAAGAGTGAGGCATAAAATGTACATGTACACATTGTGAAAAACTACGGGGCTGAAAACCATGTGTACTTTTTTTTGGCCAGAGACATTGGGAGAATATCATTCCTTTGAATAGATCAAGCCATCTGGTTAATAGAAACTTCAGCATTGTTCTTATAACTTTGTCAAACATTTCCTTGGTTTTATAGTTGAAAATGGAAGACTGTGGAGGCTTAATTTAATGAAATACAGATTAAAAAATCACTGGTGATACTTTCAAAAGTGTCCATAATTTAACCATGAAAATAAAAAAATTAACATTACTCCACTTCATTCTCAGACCCTGTTTAAGTTTCGTCTCAGTGAAGTTCTTTATAGCAAAAGATCCAGTTCAGAATCACACATGACATTTAGTTGACATGTTTCTTTAATCTCCTTCAGTCTGGAACAGTTCTTCAGCTTGTTGACTTTGAAGATTATAGGCCAATTATTTTGTAGAATGAAACTGCGGGTTGTCTGGTGTTTTCTCATGATTAGATTCAGATTATATATCTTAGGCAGGAATTTTACAAAACTGATTCTGTGTGTCTCTTATTGTATTCTGTCAAATCGTATATGGTTGCATTTTGTCCCATTGCTGTTGATGTTCACTGATCACTTGATTAAGATAATGTCTGCCAGGCTTTCTATAATAGTTTCCTATTGCTGCTGTAACAGATTACTACAACCTTAATGGCTTATTACAACACAAATGTATTTTCTTACAGTTCAGCAGGCTGGAAGTCCAAAATCAATTTCACCGGGGTAATCATGGAGTTGGTAGAACTGGTTCTTCTTGGAAGCTCTAGAGTTGAGTCTGTTTTCTTGCCTTATTTAGCTTCTAGAGACAGCCTGTGTTCCTTGACTTATGACTCTTCCCTCCATCTTCAGAGGACATCACTCCAACATCTGCTCCCATTATCATATCACCTTCTTTGTCTTCAACCCTCCTGCCTCCTCCTTTTAAGGATCCCTGTGATTATATTGTGCCCATCCAGATAACGTAGGATACATCTCCCCATCTCATCTTAATTTAGTTGGATCTGTAAAGTCTTTTTTGCTTTGTAAGATAATGTATTCACCGGTTCAGGATATTAGGATGTGGACATTTTGGGTGGCAGTTGTTCAGCCTACCATATTTTCCCACTGTAAAATTATTCTTTTCCCTTTTGTAATATTTTGTGGAAAGACACTTGGATCCCTTGTTCTTGTTAGTGGAGAGTAGTGGTATTTAGAAACTAGATCTGGGTGTTGATGTGCTCACTGCTATTGATCTTGCACACTGCTCCTAGGCTCCCTTAGTAGTGTTAGGGAATATATATGTATAGAATACATCTGTATTTCTACACGGAAAGATATTAGTTCATACCGAAATCTTTAATTCCAATTCAGTACCACAGGATTCGTTATTTTCGATTTTTTCATATGTGTAACTCCCTTCTCTGACAGTGAAAAACTGACCCCAGTTATCTTTTATATGTTAACTTATTTGATCAGTCCCCCTGCATATTACCAGTCTCCTTTGCTGTCACTACCCCTTCCCGTATATGGATCCATTGTCATCACACCTGGTTCTGATACCTCCTACCACATACCTCTCCTATGTGGGTGCTTTCCTCAAAGCCTGGTGGTAACAGGGTAGTTGGAGTTCTTACTTACATGGTGGCTTTGGAGCATTCTGTTATATGCAGAGTTCTTTTACTTATCTAACATCTCATCTAACATCTCATTTAAGCACTGCAGTTTTGTTGTTTCTAGTATTGTGAAAAAATTTCTATTTAGTATTAACCAGCTGGACTCAGTGTAGGTGATCTCAGTTTTGTTGGTAACAACCAAAGCATTATAGTCAGGAGCCAGGGGACCATATGCCTTCTTCTCCCATCAGGCCTGCCTGATCAGGTGTTGACCTTGGCCCTTTTCAGTGTCATAGAGCTTCTTAATCTGATCTGGTGCTTGTTGGCCTTGACATCCATAATGAACACAACAATTATTGTTGTCTTCTGTCTTCTTCATGGCTGACTCATTGCTCAGGGGGAACTTGATGATGGCATGGTGGTCAAGCTTGTTGCTCTTCCAGGGAAAATATTTGGGCTGCCTTTGGAGTATCTTGGGCCACCAGAAGGTGGGTGACATGCAGATCTTGTGTGTGTGTGTGTGTGTGTGTGTGTGTGTGTGTGTGTGTGTGTGTGTGTGTTTTGTGTGGCTGGGGTTGCCTTTTAGCATTGCCTTGTTGGCCTTCCAAGTCTTTGTTTTGGCTTCAGCTTTGGGAAGGGGAGGGTTTTTTCCCTTTGCTTTCTGCATGACATCTTCGTGAAAAGATACATTTTTATTTTAAAACTTAATTTTTTTTTAACTTAGGAAAGTTATTCAAGTGATGGTAATGAGTTTAGTAAAACAATACATGATATTTTGGCTTTAGTTTAATTCCTCTTTAATTGAATTGCAGATTTTTCCTGGCGACTAAAATAATGCCTTTTCTTATAACTCCTATATGAACCTATTTTAACTTCTTATGGGTTTGGGTGACTTTTCTAATTTAACATAATCATTCTCATAATTGAATAATACCATTTCTGCTTAGCTTCCTTTTAATAAGCTGCATGTTTCAGCTATTTTACACTTTTTGTACCTTCTATAGCAAAAGGGAAAGGAAGAGAGCATTTCTCAGAAATTGCTGATTACGTGACTAAATATTTTGGGTTCAAGTCAGTTTTTGTGTTTTCAATTAGAAGTTATTTAAGTCTCACATGAAAATGGTTGCCTAGGGTGCCTGGGTGGCTCAGTTGGTTAGGCGACTGCCTTTAGCTCAGGTCATGATCCTGGAGTCCCAGGATCGAGTCCAGCATCAGGCTCCCTGCTCAGCAGGGAGTCTGCTTCTCCCTCTGACCTTCTTCCCTCTCATGCTCTCTCTCTACCATTCTCGCTCTCAATAAATAAATACAGATCTTTATTAAAAAAATGGTTGCCTGGTAGTTGAACAAGATTTTCCACATAGATCATTTGTTCTGAATGGCAGAAAAATTAACCTATGTTGTCAATTTTTCTTAAAGGTTATTTGAGTAGGTAGTCTTTTATATTCCAGTAAAATTTTAGCATGGTAATGAAGGTTAGTATGGTATTAACTGGTTTTGCCTTCATGTGAAAAATGCTTTAACTTACCACCTTATTTATTTTTTTTTTGACAGAGCAAATTCGATTAAAGAATATCAGAAAAGTATATGGAAGATGTATGTGGTATCGTTTACGGTTATTAAAACCCCAGCCAAATATTATTCCTACAGTAAAGTAAGTAATTGGTTTCAGTAAAAAAAACCACAAAACTTAGTGCTTACTCTTTGCTAGGTAACATATAAAATATGGGTATAATGATGAATAAAACATATGTTTAAAGAAATTGTAGCCTTAGGTAGGGGTAAGATGTGAATTTGGGAGCTTTTAAACAGTGATTTAGAGGTTCAAAGGAGAGAGAATGTACTTCTGACTTGGGGGAGGGAGGAAGGGAAGTCAAATCTTGAAGGAAGACCTTGTGCATCTTGTCAGGATTGGCATTTTGCCTTAAAGACTATGGGAGAATCTTTAAAAGATTATCAAAAGCAGGGAGGTGACATAATCAAGTTTGCATTTCATAGTGATAATTAAAGTTTATTGAGCACATACTGTATGCCAGATGCTGTGCTAGGGCTTTATGTGTTATCTCATAATTTTATTATTAACTTCAAAGTAGATGTTCTTGCTATTTTGTCAGATGAAGAAAGTAAGAGGAAGATGAGGTAACTTGACCAGGGTCCTGGAGCTAGAAGTGGTAGAGCGGGGACCTTTTATTTTGGCAGGCCAATTTGATTAAACAGGACATTAGCATGTTTAATTAGAGGAGGCTTATTTGATTTTGTGAGGCTATGGGGTATGCTGGTTTAGAGCCCAGGCTTTGGATCTTCACCCTGAATCATCAATTTTGAGGTAATAGGTGAATCTGTAATGAAAGAGTTGCTATTATTGGAGGATTGTATCTTGTGAATTACTTACATCTATCTGTCCAGTAGGTAGGAAGGGAAGAACTAGCAGTGATAATTAGTAAAAGTAGAGCCATTTATTTTTTAATTTTGGCTTAAATGATGATGATAGTTTTCAACATATCTGTGTAACTTCAGGGGGCTTAAATGGTTTTTCTTGGTAAGGTTTTACTTTGCCTAGTTTAGTTCCTTTGCAGAGGGAGGGAAATTTTAGCTTTGGTGTTAAGAGTTCTACATTGATGCGAAAGTAAAAGGCAAAATTAGTGATTAGAAGAGTAGTTTTATGTTCGCTGTTTATTCTTTGCTTTTGCTTCTCATTTTAAAGTTTTATGAGGTAGCAAGGCAAATAGTTGTGGCCTCCTAATCTCTTCCTTTTTTGGTTTTGGTCAATACTTTGTGGGTATCTGAACCTCAGTTTTCAAGGAAAAAACCCAACCCTGTGAAGTTCTCTTTAGTGATTAGTAAACTGATTTACTTAAATGGAAGCACAAATTAAGGGATGTTTATAAGTGAGGAAGAATTAAATTTAGATAACAATTTAGATAAGGTCAGAAACATCAAAACCTTTGTGCTACTTAACCTTAAAGCATTGTTTCACAATTAAGCAGTCATTGCGTAATGCTCTCATTTCTGGAAGTTGCTTCCAAAATGACCTTTAAAATATACTTAGAGTAAAAACACAAAGACTTCACAAGTTGATCACTAATGCTATTATATGTAGGGAAAGACGCTTATCTTTCCACAGGACCTAAATATGTTTTTAAAAAATTGGGTGTAGATCATGATGAAATCCGTTATGTTTCCACCTTTGCTTTGGCTTTCAGGAAATTAAAGCATGGTGTTATTGGTTGTTACAGTTTTCATCAGCCTGGGCGGTTCTATTATGAGCTTCTCTAATCCTCTCTTCATTCTTGAGCTTAGAGAGCCAGGTGCACCATGTAGAGCATTTGTCCTGGGGTATAGTATATCCTGGGTGTTTTGATTCCTCTCCCTTCTCCTACCCTTGTTTGCTTTTAAGTCTTGTTTTAGTGGTTTTCAATTTCACTTTTATCTTTGTTTTCTGAGCTTTCTTAGCCTTTTGGAGCATTGGCAAAACAAAATGTGGAATTATTAACTTGTAGATTTTCAAGTGTTCTGTAGCATATCGAAGGAATGGCAAACTTTGGGTTTGAGTTAAAAATTACTATGTAAATTATTCTCCTTATTCATTCAATAAGTAGTCATTGTGTGCCGATTATTTATGTGTCAAGTAATATACCAGGAACTGATATATTGTGATTAACAAATAGATGTGGTTCAGCAACTTAACAGTTGTGGGAGAAACTGGCAAGTAAACAAGTAATGATAATAGAGTTTAGTAAGGGCTATGAGGGGGGTGCCATGACAGAGCAGAGGAAGGGCTTTCTGGCTTGAGACAGAGAAGGCTTCTCTGAGTGAGGTCAGGGCTGAGATTGGGTAAGACATACTGAGAACAGCTAACAGGAATTGTTTACTATCTGTGAGATACCTTCTAGGTGCTTTACATACCTAATCTCTTTTAATTCTCAAACCCACCCTAAAAATTGGAAACTGAGTTGTAAAGGACAAAGCAACTTTCCAAGATCTCTAAGTTAGTAAGTGGTGAAGCTGGAATTTGACCTCGGGTAGTTTTCCAGAGGCTGTGTTCTTAATTACCTCTCCCTAGATAGGTAGAAGTGGGAGTGTTCCAGGTAGGACATCCTTTTCCTCTTTGGGGATATAGGTAGTATGGAAAGAAGTTTGCAGTATTAGGTACTTAATAAGGATTAGAACATTATTTTGGCTAGATGGAAAGAAATTTGTATCTGAATGCCAACCCTGTTTAAGCTACTCTGGGGTTAGTCATAAACTCAGTAAGATCCTGTTCACGTGCTCAAGGAGCTTGCAGTGAGTTAGAGGAGAAAAGTCATGGGTTTTGCTTCTTAGTGACTATAACCCTGGTTTTCCCATGATCACTTTGACAAGGGTAAGGATTGCTTTGAGGTGAGTCTTGAAGGATGAATAGATTTTGGATAGGCAGAAATGGGGAATGGGAATTCTAGGTGGAAAGATTGAAGAGCAAAAGCATGATGGTAGGAAAAGCTTAGGGAACTTTGGGAGATGGGGATTTTTTTTTTTATTGGGTGATAAAGGTCAGTAGGTGGATTTAAACTTGATCCTAGAGGCTCATTCCAAATAAATATATTTAAGCTAGGTTTCTACCAAATGAGCTTAAACACCTGGAATATTTTCTGTCTTTGAAAAAAAGGTCACTCCAATTTTGTTTGATTAGGCCTCGATTCATTTTATGTGTTTAACAGTTCCTACTTACATAACAAATTGTGATATAAAGAGTATAAAAATATAAAATTACTCAATTTCATCACTTAAAGATAGCCACTATTAAGATGATTTACCTTCTATATTTTTAATAAAGTTTTATTTATTAAAAATAACATATTATACATATTATACATATATCTTGGAAAGCTGTTTTTCTTGTTTTAATTTAATTTAATGATCTTCCACGGCAAATATTGTTTTTATTGGCTAGATGGTATTTCACTTTATTAATATACCATTAATTTGTCTACTACTCTATTGATGGACATCTCTGTGTGTGTTTTCTGTTATTCTGTGTATTCTGTGTATTATTTCTGTTATATATCTGTAACCAGCTTTTTATATACCTAATTCTAGTTTATTTCCTTCTAAATTTCTTGAAATAGATAGTTAAAAGGGTATGTACTTCTTCAGGGTTTTGACACCTTATTGCCAGACATTCCTTCAGAGTGTAAAGGGTATGAGTGTTCTTTTTTTTTTTTTAGCCTCTCCAACAGTGGTAATATCAGTCTTTTAAATATTTTTACTAAACAGAGTATATTGGAGAGAAGAGGTTAGGTTTGCTTTTTTTTTTTTTAAACTATCTATTCCTTTATATCTCTTTTTATCCAATTATGTACATCTTTCTATATTTGTATTCGCTAATTGTTTGGCTGTGTCTTGGTTTATTAGTCTCCTATAAATGATTTATTTAATTAGCCCCGTATAAATGGATACTTAATGTGTTTCTAAAGTTTTACTGTTATAAACAAGGCTATTCATTCACCCATTTTTTGCAGTTTATCTTACTCAAAGTCTAATTATTAGGTTAAGAGCAGCTCTTTTTTTCTTTTTTACATAAATGGTTTACTGAATACTTAGTTTTAATATATTTTGATCTAATATAATGAGACCAATAAGTTGAATTAAGTTCTATACATAAAATTCTGCAAATAGCAATCGAGAGAATATTACAGGTAAGATTCTAGATGCAGACTACTAGATTCTAAAGAATTCAAAGGTAAAAAAGGCACTGCTCTGGTTGTGACAGGAGTTTACAACCCAGAGATTATAGAATTGAGTCAATATCATAGCGATGTAGGACGCTTTGATTGTTTTATTGCTTTGTTCTGCCGTATGTCTTTATCGATTCTTAAAGGAAAACCGTATAGGTATATTTATTTATACTTCACGTATCTTTTTCCTAAACAGGAAGATAGTTCTGCTTGCAGGATGGGCATTGTTCTTATTCCTTGCATACAAAGTTTCCAAAACAGACCGAGAATATCAAGAATACAATCCTTATGAAGTATTAAATTTGGATCCTGTAAGTAGTATTTTTCTACAATGCACATTAGTTTATTGACTCTATGAAAATACTGTAAGCCCATATCCTGAAAGGAATTGGGTTGTGCCTGAAGAAATCAGACTTTGGATATGTAATCCATTATTATTCTAATGTATATATGTTTTTTAAGCTGCAGATGTTAAGTTCCATCCTAGTAAGGCTTGGTTTGAAATTGCTAAATATAAGAATGTTTGAAGATGAGATGAGAAGTTAGTATATTTTTAAAAGACTTTTATAAGATTGGTTTAATGCAAAGTTAAAACCAGGGGGTTCATTTATGTTTTTTGGATGGTAAAAATCTCATGATCCTGTGTTAGTTGACACTAAAGCAGTGTGTTAAGTCTTTCTGTCTTACAAAGAACCGGTTTCATTGTTAATGGTTTTATAGAAGCAAAATTTGCGTCATATCATCTGATTTTTCTTACTGTGATGATCATGATCAAGAGAGAATTTTTTTAAGATTAAAAGATTTTGGGGGGGCAATTTAATGCCATAAAAATCAATATGAAAAATTTATTAATAGAAATTGAGTCTAATTAGGAAACAGGTAAACTTCTTAAGTGTTTAACATTAAAGTATTGATAAACAAATGAAACCAAATATTCTTCTGATTATTTCTTAGAAAGGGAGTTAACCTTTGATTTGAGAGTTTCTTCAGACAGACTTAATTTACTGTGATCACTTTGATATTTAAATGTTGCTATCTTTTTATTTTATTTTAATATGGCATTGTGTGATTTCATTCTTAAATCCTTGGTGCCTGGTGTTACACAACGCCCAGTAGGTGCTCAATAAAATAAACATATTGGACAAAATAAGTATATTTTTATTTAAAAAAATACATGGGATGAAACTTACGGGACAATTATATAGGATGAAAACATTTTCTCTTTCTGAAAATATCGAATAGTTTATATTTTAAAGTTCAAAATAGGATGAATTATGTTTTTACAGCATTGTGCTTATTTTAACTAAAACAAAGCTTTCTTTTTAGGGGGCAACAGTAGCAGAAATTAAGAAACAGTATCGTTTGCTCTCACTTAAATATCATCCAGATAAAGGAGGTGATGAAGTTATGTTCATGAGGATAGCAAAAGCTTATGCAGCGTAAGTATCACAGGACCCATTACACATTTTTAGGAGTGGTAAAGATAGTTTTTTATTTGAATAAAATATTTGTCATAAGCTTTTAAATGATGATGACCTTATATGTTGAGTCTATTTATGGAACTGCCTGACAACCCTAAACTGCTAATTTAACTAAACTTGAATTTTAAGTAACCTAGAATAGTGCTTTTGCCCTGTGAAGTTAGTTAAATTCAGTAGTAGGTAATATGTTAATTGAGTTATTTTCTAAGCATTCTGATTAGAAGAGGATATACTTATACCTTGTTTTCATATCTAGGCTTTTTTTAGACTAGATCTCTTTCTCTTATTTTGGAAACGTAGCTTATCTTAGCTATCTAAAGACTAGTTTAATTTTTGGGGAACAAGATAAGGGTATATAGAATTAGAGTTTTTCCTTGAGTGTTAATATTACAAGAGATAAAAGTTAGCTGGATTCTTCAGGGCTCATAGGCATATCCCAATACAGCTCTTATGTTAAAGAGTAAAATACAGACAAGATGTTGTCTCTTTTTAGAGGACTCAGTGATGTATAATTTTGTGCTGATTTTAAAACAGAAGTAAATAATAGGACAGGCGCCTGGGTGGCTCAGTTGGTTAAGCATCTGCCTTTGGCTCAGATCATGATCCCAGGGTCTTGGGATCGAGCCCTGCATTGGGCTCTCTGCTCAGCGGGAAGCCTGCTTCTCCCTCTCCCTTCGCCTGCCACTTCCCCTGCTTGTGCGCTCTTTCTATGTCAAATAAATAAATAAAATCTTAAAAGAAAAAAAGGTAAATAGGATACTCAGATGTAATATCAAGTAGAAGTGGTATATGACTTACAGAAGTTTGGGAAATACTCATTTTGTGCTTAATAAAAGTATACTGACTGTGTCTCCTCTCCCCTCTTTTTTGTGAGTTGCTTGTTACATATGTGAATATGATTCTGTGATAAAGCAGTGCCTTCAGGAACTTCCTGAAGTGTGTACTACATTTCGTTTTCTGCATGGCAGATGTCCTCCAGATTGCTGTTTTTCAGTTGGTGTCTTCCCCTTTTTTCACTGTGTCTCTTCTAAGCATTTACTCTCATTGCTCAAGTGTTTCAGTGCTTTAGTTGCTGTCTTCAGGTAATTTGAGAAGAACTGAAGATACCCAGAGGAAGTCAGATAGCTAAGATTGATTAATTGGTAGTTTTAATTTTAGTCCCTTTGTCCCCCCTCCCCCCTCAGTTTTCAGATATTGTAATATTCTTAAGTTCATGATTTTGTTCTCACGTTACTGGAAATCTGACTCTTTATGTTGTATGGTCACTATTCTAAAAAGTACAGAAGAAGAATATATGGCCTTTGGTTTTAACTCAATTATATGATCAAGCTATAGAATGCTTTTTAAGTAAAATGTCTTAAATAGTTGATGGTCCGTAAGACAAATGAAGGAGTAAAATAATTATGGGACCCAGAACTTTGAGATCTTGTAACTTGTATAAGTATAAATGGATTAGATAAATATAAGTTCTGGGCGATTGAAGTTCCCATTTTATGCATAGTTCTAGCAGCCGAAGTATAACTCAAGCAGCTTTTGGAATGTGTTTATAGGCTTTGAACTGCAAAGTTTTTTAGAATTTGCTTTGGCTCTTCAGGATATTTTCTCTTCCCTTATTTGCCCATTATAATAACAAGCTGGGTCTTTCCTATTTCTTCATACCAGTTTCTAACTTAAAGGAAAGGAGGTGGTTATTTTTGAGGAGTTAGACCAACTATTGAATTTTCTGGTTCATAGTTTCTGGTTTCTTTTGGATATAGTTGGGATTTGGCTTTTGGGTGTAAAACATATGTTTAAGCTACTTTATAACAAGTGGACAACATAGATGTTACTTTAAAGCTATTTTTTTTTTAAATGTGTTTTTGTGTGTTCCTATGCATGAATATGTAACTTAGTAATGTAGTCAACTCAGGGTCATTCACCTATAATTTAATGAAAACATTCTCTAGATCAGGATGTAAAATCTGGGACCCCTGAAACTGTATACAGAATTTTTTTTTTAAAGATTTTATTTATTGATTTGAGAGAGAATGAGAGAGAGAGAGAGAGCACGAGAGGGAAGAGGGTCAGAGGGAGAAGCAGACTCCCTGCTGAGCAGGGAGCCCGATGCAGGACTCGATCCCGGGACTCCAGGATCCTGACCTGAGCTGAAGGCAGTCGCCCAACCAACTGAGCCACCCAGGCACCCTGTATACAGAATTTATGTGTATTGTTAACTATGCATTTTTCCAGGGCCAGAAGGGTTAGAGATTTTATCGAATTTGTAATAGGATCTATGACACAACCTCCCACCCGCAAAGTTAAGGGATATAATCATGTTTAGGAAACTTTATACGCCTTGAATTTTTAAAAATTATGTTAATATTACTGGTCTTGTTTAACCTTATTATATATGAATTATACTAAAATGTACATAACTTTTTTTTTAAGATTTTTTATTTATTCATTTGAGAGAGAGAGAGCGAGAAAGCCAGCACAAGCAGGGAGAGAGGGAGAGGGAGAAGCAGACTCCCCGCTAAGCAGGGAGCCTGATGCGGGGCTCGATCCCAGGACCTAGAGATCATGACCTGAGCTGAAGGCAGACACTTAACCATCTGAGCCACCCAGGCGCCCCTAAAATTACATAACTTTTAAGTATTTTTTAAGTCTTAGGAATGGTATACTGAAGCACTAATAAGTAGCCAAAAATGTTCCTTTCTTACACTTTTAAAAAGTTTATGATAAAGTTCCTTTAATTTGATTGAGTAGGGAGCATGGTGCCTGTCACACACCAGTTGTACAAATCAGCTTAATGAATGAATTAATGGAATGGTAATCGACTGTGTATGCAGTTTGAAAAAATGAAGTGTTTCTATGATGTGAGCTATGCTTTATTTTGCAAAATCAAGGGCATTGTGTAGAGAACAAAGCAGTTTATTATGCTGCCATCATTAGAAAGGTAGAGCGGACAGATAATTATTTTTGGGAAAAGAATCTGATAAGAGGACAGAATATTGAGAAAAATAATAGCAAAACCCCTGGGTAAGTGGACAATTGTACAGGGAAACCAGGGCAAAATTTTTTGAGAAATATCCCTCCCTTAGCAAAAAAGAGCCACCATAAGCACCATCCTTAGGAACCTCTCTACAGTGCTTTTTGTTGGCTTCTGTATTTTACTGTGGACTTAGGTCAAATAGTATAAGTGGAGTTAAAGTTAAAAAGGGACTGAAGATGTCAATGTACTTGTTTTCATAAATGACCAAATTGATAAGTTTAAAAATATTTTCAGTTCCTGACGAACATAGGTGCAGAAATCCTCAGCAAAATATTACCAAGTCACATTCAACAATATATTAGAAGGATCATTCACCACAATCAAGTAGGATTTATTTTGGGGATGCAAGGATGTCTCAGTATTTGCGAAATCAGTCAGGGTGATACACCACGTTAATAGAACGAAGAATAAAAATCAGATGATCATCTCAATAAATTCAGAAAAAGTATTTTGCAAAATTCAACATCTGTTTTATGATAAAACTCTCCCTCAACTGTTAGAGTCTTAGAGGGAACATAGCTCAACATAATAAAGGTCATATATGAAAAACCCACAGCTAACATCATACTCAGTGGTGAAAAACTGAGCTAAGACAAGGATGTCCACTCTCACCACTTTTATTCAACATAGTACTGGAAGTGCTAGCCACAACAGTCAGACGAGAAAAATAAATAAAAGACATTCATATTGGTAAGGAAGAAGTTAAACTGTAACCTTTTGCAGATGGCATGAAAACCCTAAAGACCACCAAAAAACTTTTTAAAAGTAATAAATGAATTCAGTAAAGTTGCAGGGTACAAAATTAATACCTAGAAATTGGTTGCATTTTTACACACTAATAATGAAATAGCAGAAAGAATTAAAACAATTTCATTTACAATTGCATTAAAAAGAATAAAATACCTAGAAATAAGCTTAAGGAGGTGAAAGACCTCTGTACTCTGTATGATGAAAGACATTAAAGATGACAAAGAAATGGAAAGATATTCCATGGTCATGATTAAAGAATTAATATTGTTAAAATGTCCGTATTACCCAAAGCAATCTACAAATTCCATATAATCCCTATCAAAATACCAATAGCATTTTTCACAGAACTAGAATAAATAATTCTAAAATTTATATGGAACCACAAGAGACCCCGAATAGCCAAAGCAATCGTGAGAAAGGAGAACAAAGTTGGAAGTATAACAATTCGAGATTTCAAGATATACTGCAAAGCTATAGTAACTAAACTGTATAGTATTGGCACAAAAGTAGACACACAGAATAGTAGAACAGCATAGCGAGCCCAGAAATAAACCTGTGTTTATATGGTCAATTTATGACAAGGCAAGAATATACAATGGGGAAAGTCAGTCTCTTCAAAAAATGGTGCTGGGAAAACTGGACAGTTACATGCAAAAGAATGGAACTGGACCACTTTCTTACATCATACACTAAAATAAACTCAAAATAGATTAAAGACCTAGTTCTGAGACCTGAAACCATAAAACACCTAGAAGAACATAGGCAGTAATTTCTTTGAGATCCACCATAGTAACATTTTTCTAGATAAAATTCATGAGGCAGGGGTGCCTGGCTGGCTCAGGCAATAGAGCATAGGACTCGATCTCAGGATTGTGAGATGAAGCCCCACACTGGGCGTGGAGCCTACTTAAAAAGATTTAAAAAATTATAAGGCAAGGGAAACAAAAGCAAAAATGAACTATTGGGACTACACAAAAATAAAAAGCTTTTGTACAGTGGAGGAAACCAATAAAACAAAAAGGTAACCTAGTGAATGGGAGAAGATATTTGCAAATGATATATTCAGTAAGGGGTTAATATCGAAAATATATAAAGGACTTACATAATGCAACACCAAAAAACCAACGATACAATTAAAAAATGGGCAGAAGACCTTAATAGACATTTTTCCAAAGAAGACATATAGATGGTCAGTAAACACATGAAAAGATGCTCAACAGCACTAATCATCAGGGAAATGCAAATCAAAACCACAATGAGTTATCACCTTTCACCTGTCAAAATGGCTACAGTCAAAAAGGAAAGTAAGTGTTGGCGAGGATGTGGAAGTTTCTGTGCACTGTTGGTGGGAATGTAAATTGGTAAAGCCACTGTGGAAAGCAGTGTGGAGGTTCCTCAAAACATTAAAAATAGAAATACCATATGATCCAGTAATTCCACTATTGACTTTTTACCCAAAGAAAACAAAAACATTCATTCAAAAAGATACATGCACCCCTATGTTTATTGCAGTATTATTTACAATAGCCAAGATATGGAAGCAACCCAAGAGTCCACTGATAAATGAATGGATAAAGAAGATGTGGTATACACACACACACACGACTATTACTCATCCATAAAAAAGGATGTGATCTTGCCATTTGTGACAACATGGATGGACGTAAAGGGTATTATGCTAAATGAAATAAGGCAGAAAAAGACATACCATATGATATCACTTATATGTGGAACTTAAAAAACAAAACGAATAAATAACCAAAAAGCAGAAACAGACCCATTAATACAGAGAACAAACTGAGGTTGCCAGAGGACAAGGGATGGGAGGATGGGCAAATGGGTAAAGGGGAGTAGGAGATACAGACTTACAGAAAAAATAAGTCATAGGAATAAAAGGGAATATTTTAAAAATAAGTCATAGGAAATACGGTCAATGTTATTATAATAGCATTGTACAGTGAAAGATGGTAGCTACACTTGTGAGCATAGCATAACTTATAAACTTGTCAGTCTCTGTTTTGTACACCTGAAACTAATGTAATATTGTGTTAACTGTACTTCAATTAAAAAAAAATTAGGGGGCACCTGGCCGGCTGAGTTGGTGTAGTGTGTAAGCCCCACGTTGGATGTAGAGCTTACTTAAACAAGTAATAAAAAATAGAAATTATGGTTTAGAGGAAAAAAATTTGAACTCATTGCAAATTTTTGCTAGTTTTTAAAGGTACTTCTGCAATTTCACTCTTAATACGGAGCTTTGTTGAATAGAAAATTACACTGTATCCTATATGTGTATATTCTGGGAAGGTTAAAATTAGATTTGGATATAAACATAATCTTTTGCCACTTAGTCTTCAAAAAATGCCTTTCTTATGATATTACTGGTCATTTTGTGTGTGTCTGCCTTGTCTGCTTAACAACACTGTAAAGTTTTTGAAGGAATTGAAATTTTCTTTTAGTATTTTTTTAACATCTATTTTGGGACCTGGAATAAAACCACTCTCATTTTGTGCCTTGAGCCATGTCCCAGATCAAGGGTAATATTTCTTTTTATGTGTTTAAAAAAATCACTGTCATTTTTATATTGCTGGGTTAGGAAGCTGTTGTTTTAGCAGGTATTTTCCTAGTCCTTCTGGCAGTTGGTTTAGGAGAAAATTGTGACCTCAGCAACAGTGCAAATGACCTTTTCTATAGCAATGGAATTTTACAGGTGTTCATTTTTTTCTTTGAGAATGTGGTACCAGTTTTGGGATTATTATTATTAATTTGTATTAAGTTTATAAATAGGTATATATTATTATTGAAGTATAAACAGTGCTCATTGAAGAAATTTTGGAAAATATATGAGGATATAAGAAGAAAGTCACCTATAATCTTCCCTGCCTTCTCAGAAAATGTAGTAACGTTTAAAGTTTTATCTTCCTGCTTGAACTGGCAAAACTTGAGAACCCACGGGCCAACCAGGAATTTCTATAAAGGCTCAGTAGTTCTCATTTGCTTTAATGTAGAACTCCTTGTTTTCCTCTCTTTTTTTCTGATTTCAGAGAGGCTTTTCTTGATTTTCTAAAATTAATATCTATAAGAAATGAGTTGGTTAGTTAATAGAGTTTGTATATATGAGTACCTTTCAGATGTGCCTTTCTAATTTTGCAATTTTGTTCTTTTAATGCTAGTTTAACTGATGAAGAGTCGCGGAAAAATTGGGAAGAGTTTGGAAATCCAGATGGCCCTCAAGGTGTGGTAAATAATAATTACAAATTACTGGTGATATGGTGTGGATATATATATATGTGTGTGTATGTGTATATATATATAATGAAAATATTAATAGATTGAGCAGAATATTTTGATTTTCTTAGTTTGTTAATAGGAAAATTATAACCTCAAGGAGCTAAATAGATATGTAAATGAGCTCTCATTAGCTAATTTTTACTTTATTTTTCTTTCTAGCAACCAGTTTGAAAGATAGAACTTAGATTAGGTTGATGAGAAGTGTAATCACTGTAATTATTCATCATTTCCAGCTAGCAGTTGATAAAAGTTGGATGAAAACAATCTGTTTTTCTTTACTGACTTTAAACATTTTCTTGTATATTCATAGTGTTTACATTACCCAGGACATATAAAAAAAGAATTTAGATTTAATAAGAAGGAATTCATGTACTTTGGTCAAGTTTCCCCCCCCCTTCTGGAAAAATCCATTAACTTTTATGTAATGGGAACACACATAATATAATCTTTCTTAAAGCTTTTATTGGGCTAGGGGGAGTTGGGAGGCAGAATTTTGGGATATAACTAAATAATAAAACTGGAAGTTGAGATTCTTCAGAAATAACTCTTTCTGTTTTAGCCACAAGCTTTGGAATTGCCTTGCCAGCTTGGATAGTCGACCAGAAAAACTCAATTTTGGTGAGTGCATGTATGTAAGACACATTATAATGTGTTAGATATAGCTTAGTAATATAAAGGGAGCTATAACAAAATACTGCAATGCCGTTTTTAACGTAACTGTGTATTGTGAAAACTTTTTACATAACGGAGAAAAGAATTGGTTCTCATTATTAGGTTGCTATTTGGGCAGTGTGTTCTAAATGTAGTTTAAAACCTTAAAGCTGTGATTTCTTTTGGAGGTGGTTTCAGGTCAGGTCTTACCATTGGTTTGGAGAACTATGGTTTTATATGGTATCCTAAGTCGTACTCAAAATTTAAATTATCCTTCATTTTACATTTATCCAAGCTAAATTAATGTTATAACATGTGCTAAATTAATGCTATATATATTCCATATGGTACTTAGGGAGGCAGTAGGATATCAGACTTTTTTTTTTAAGATTTTATTTATCTGAGAGAGAAAGAGAGAGAGAGATGAGGGGCATACGGGAGGGAGAAAGAATCTGAAGCAGACTCCGCACTGAGTGTGGGGCCCAGCGTGGGGGCTCAGTCCCATGACTGTGAGAGCATGACCTGAGCCATAACCAGGAGTTGGACACTCAACCAACTGAGCCACCCAGGTACCTCAGGATATCAGACTTTTAATCAGTGATAGATGCTGCAACTCTAAAACGTCAGGAATTATCTTAACCTATTGTTCAGGAATAGATGTTTCCCTATTTCACATTTCTTTTTTTTTTTTTAAAGATTTTATTTATTTATTTGATAGAGACACAATGAGAGAGGGAACACAAGCAGGCGGAGTGGGAGAGGGAGAAGCAGGCTTCCCGCTGAGCAGGGAGCCCGATGTGGGGCTCTATCCCAGGACCCTGGGATCATGACCTGGGCCGAAGGCAGACCCTTAACGACTGAGCCACCCAGGAATCCCTATTTCACATTTCTTAAAAATGATTAGGAGCTGTCTTTGAAGCAATAAAAAAGAAAATTCATATAGTCTGTCATTTGTTTTGAAAATGGCTGTTTAATGTTCTTTTATGGCTGATGAACATTATCTTCAGGGATATATGGTTTCGTATATAAGAGTGTCTGTCATGGGGCACCTGGGTGGCTCAGTCGTTGAGCGTCTGCCTTCGGCTCGGGTCATGATCCCAGGGACCTGGGATCGAGCCCCGCATCGGGCTCCCTGCTCCGCGGGAAGCCTGCTTCTCCCTCTCCCGCTCCCCCTGCTTGTGTTCCCTCTCTCGCTGTGTCTCTCTCCATCAAATAAATAAATAAAATCTTCAAAAAATCAATCAATAAATAAATACCATTAAAAAAAAAAGTGTCTGTCATGCTTAGGATTACTGTGGGAATACTGGAGAAGAGAGATAGTTAGCTACCTGATTTGGGATCAAGTAGTAGGAGAAAAATCTAAGACCAATAGATAGAAATTACTTGTAAACAGAACATTATGAAGTTGTTCCTTGATAAGGAACTAGGCTTCTGTTACTTATTTCTGAGACACTAACTACTTGCGAAGGTGTGCATCTATAAGTACCTGACTGGATGGAAAATATCATTTATAAAGCTGTTTTGCTGGTGTTATCTACAGAGCAGATTAAAAGGTAATTTATTGTAGTGGATAAAAGCGTAAATTTTTAGAGTTGAAATGCCTGGATTCCAGTCCTGGCTCCACCACTTGCTAGTTGTGTGACTTGGGACAAGTCATGTAACCTATGTGTGCTGCAGGTTCTGTATTTGCAAAAGGAAAATAATAATGGTACCTTTCTCATAGAGTTTGAAAATAAGGTTTAAATGAAATAATACATGAGGAGTGCTTTTGATAGTGCCTCTCCCAATGTAAACCTAAAAATAAGTGTTCCTGGTATTATAATTGACCTGTGAAAGGCATAATTATTTTCTTTTCAATTCTAGGTTTTACTTGTATATGGATTAGCATTCATGGTTATCCTTCCAGTTGTTGTAGTAAGTTCTAACTCTTTTTTTTTAACAATTTTTGGAAAGGGAATTGGTGGTATGCTTTGGAATCTCCCTGTAAGATTGCAATTTGTATTAGAATATAATCCATTGATCCTTGAATTTTAAGAATCTTAATTCAACTATACTTTAAAAGTCTTCTAAGGTGATATCATTTGAGTATGTTAAAGTATATCTCCTCCCAATACAAAAGTTACACAACTGAAATAATACAGGTGTATTTAGAGTTTAGAATATCTTCCTGCATCACCTCCCTCAACTTCGTTTCTTCGTTAGAGATAATCACTGATAAGTTTGGTGTTCTCCCTTTCAGATTTTTAAAAAAATGTTTATTTATTTATTTTTGAGGGGGAGGGACGGGGGGAGAGGGAGAGTAAGAATTTCAAGCAGACTCCCTGCTGAGCATGGAGCCCTGAGATCATGACCTGAGCCGAAATCAAGAGTCGGACGCTTAACCAACTGAGGCACCCAGGTGCCCCTTTCAGATATTTTTCTATGGATTGTATATATATATGCACTTTAAAAAAAAAAATGTCTTACTGTATGTATTGTTCTGTGACTTTTTTTGCTTCCTATATTGGGGGCACAACATACAGAGCAACCTCATTTTTAAAAACTATTGCATAACACCTCAATATGGAGATAACATAAAGTTTATGATTTTACTGTTTCTTTTGTGACTGGTGGTTTTCTTTCTGGTCTTATAGTTTCTCTGAGTCCCCTAGTGAGACTGATAATTAACCTGTCTTGCCTTCTTCATAGGTTTGTTGTGTGAGGATCCAGCTATATGGAATCATGTGAATGAAAGTAGTATATCAACTGTAAAATTGCTCCTGCACTTATTTATCAAATATTTATTAAATACAAACTGTCAGGAACCAGCTTGTTGCTTTTATAGCAATGGGTTGTTTTGTTTCTGTTTTATCTTCAGCTTCTAACTGAACCATAAATGTTTTAATCATATATATGTAGTGAGGTAGGTTGGTGTTTAGGTGTTGGGCAGTAAAAATACTTGCTAAATAATTTGAAATATGTAACAAAGCATTTTTCTAAAATTCAGGTATTGTTACTTGTTTTATGAACATTTAGAAAATTTGACCAGAAACATATTCTGCATCAAACCTAATATTTACTGTGGTTTTGATACTTTATTTATTTTTTAATTTTATTTGCATTTTAGGGCTCTTGGTGGTATCGCTCAATACGCTATAGTGGAGACCAGATTCTAATACGCACAACACAGATTTATACATATTTTGTTTATAAAACCCGAAATATGGATATGAAACGTAAGTAAATTTAAGTAGCTGTGATAGTAGATTATTTTCCGAGTCATTTATGTGATATATATTCAACTGGAGACATTTCATTTCAGTTTTATATTCTGTTCATATAACTAAAGCTGGAGAAGAATGCTAACACCCTTTATCACATGTATTTTTTTTTTTTTTAAGGTTTTTTTTTATTTTTTTGACAGAGAGAGGGCAAAAGCAGGGGGGGGGGCAGGCAGAGGCAGGGGGGAAAGCAGGCTCCCCACAGAGCATGGGGAGCCTGATGTGGGACTCGATCCCAGGACCCTGGGATCATGACCTGAGCCCAAGGCAGTCACTTAACCAACTGAGCCACCTAGGCGCCCCCATGTATTGTATTTCTGTTATTCCCATTTACTCAGCTATATATATATATATTTTTTTTCCCCTAGAAATTGTATGGTAAAGCTTCATGTGGGTTAATTTTGTAATAATACTAGCTAATATTTCTTGAGTGTTTGTTGTATACTAGGGATTATGTATGTGTTAACTCAATCTTTATTTTGCTCCCATAAGTAAGTTACTGTTTTTAAGCACATTTTATAGATGGGGAAACTGAACTTAAGGATACTTACAGTAAGTGGTAGAGTTAGTATCAAACTCAAGCAGTCTGTTTCCCAAGCCCTAAATCAGTACGTTATACTGTATTAGTCTCAATAAAATAGGTAGAGGTCTTGGATGTGTTGAAAGAAAATTGTCAGAATATTTAATTCACAGATTCTTATTTCAGAATTTCTTTATGGAAAAAAAAAGTTCCATTTAAAATACTTTCTTTGATTCCATAAAGCTAACAGTATAAATTTTATCCTTGGAATACATAATGTTGCATTTCAGAATCACTGCTCTGCAGAACTTACAGACATATCATAGAAAAACCCTGCTTCCCCTCCTTGGGAGAAAAAAAGGAAGATAAAAGTTTTAAAAAGTTTTAGATTGTGCCTCACTGTAGAATACATTTTTGTTCCAAAACCTAAATGGAGTTTTCTGTAGTTTGGATTTGGCCAGTTTTATTAATTTTTTTGGTAATGAGAAAGAGACTTCTCAGAATCATGTAACTGTGTGAACAGATCTTTTATTTTTGGAGTATTTTTGGAATGAGCAGATCATTTATTTCTGAGGAATAAGTGGTTGTTACTCTCCCTTTTACACACATATATCACTTTTCCTTATGTTGAATTGAGATATTAATACAGAAACCACCTTATGAAAGTGTTTCATGTTTATGGTGTGTTTTAGTGTGTTTTTTTGCATCAGTGGTCTTGATTTCTGTTTTATTTCTGACAGTGACACTTAGCCTTACACAATTCTATGAGAAAAACATTGTTAAGCTGCTGGTGGGCTTGGTTATACATCCTTGGTTACTTTAGTGTTGGCATCATTTATTATATAGCTATTTTAGGAGTAGTTGTTTCATGAAACATTTGAGGGTAGTGATGGTAGTTAGTAGCTTACACATACTACTGTGCTTACTGTGTGTCAGGCACATTTGAAGAAACTGAAGCCCATAGAGAGGTGAAGAATATTGTTCTGGGTCATTTAGTTAGGGAGTGAAACTCTAGGGTCTATGTTCTTAACCTCTGTACTGTCCTGCTTTTTGTGAATACATTGCATGCATTTTTTGCTGGAAGGTGAGATTGATGACTGCAGTGCCAGTCATCAAACCTAAAACTCTTTTTAACTCATTGTTTCTCAGCCTTGTTTAACTATGGAACCCCTCTTTTTTCCACTTAAAAGTTATTAAGATCACGTGGGATACTTAATAATTGCTCTGTAGAAAGCTTCTGTGGAACACATGCTTAAGTCTAGAAACAGATGCTATTTAAACTGATTTTAATGCATCCAGTGCTTTGGGGCCCTTGATTTGATGTATATTTCTATTTACTTGTGATAGGTAATATTGTACATATTTTAAAAAGTGAAACGTTTCTTTTTTTATGGGAAAAATGAATACTTGTTAATGGAGTTTGGATGATTTTTAGCTTTCCATGCAAGTGGAAAATTGCCTCAGTGTAGGATTAATGAAGTATCACAGGAGAGGAAGTTAATAGGTGAGCAAATGTATTTATTTACCTTCATATCACTTTTGTTTTCTTAGGTCTTATCATGGTTTTGGCTGGAGCCTCTGAATTTGATCCTCAGTATAATAAAGATGCCACAAGCAGACCAACAGATAATATTCTAATACCTCAGGTTAGGCCTAGCTCCCAGATTCCTTGATATAAGCATTTAGGTATTAAAGTTAATGCTTTTTTAGGTATATATTTTTTAATAATTATTTTATTTACTCTAGCTAATCAGAGAAATTGGCAGCATTAATCTAAAGAAGAATGAGCCTCCACTTACCTGCCCCTATAGCCTGAAAGCCAGAGTTCTTTTACTATCTCATCTTGCTAGAATGAAAATTCCTGAGACCCTTGAAGAAGGTAGGATTCTAATATCTGCAGGGTTTTTTGTGTTTTTTTAATATTTATTTATTTTAGAGAGGGAGCACACGAGCTGGGGGAGGGGGAGGATGGGGGAAAGAATCTCAAGCAGACTTGGAGCTGAGGATGGAGCCTGGGGTGGGGCTTGATCTCACAAACCTGAGATCATGACCTGAGCTGAAACCAAGAGTCAGATGCTTAACTGACTGAGCCACCCAGGCACACCTCAGCAGGGTTTTAATAGTACAAAAGCAGTGGATTTAATTAGACCTCATGGTGCAGTGTTTTGGCCCTGTTCTTTTTTGCTCAATCAAATAATTGCTCAGGGACCTTTTAAAAAGAAAACTTTATGCTACATAATTCACAAATATTTTGAAAGTCTAAAGTAAGTCAGATACTTTGACAAATGTTAAAATTTAGTATTTCAAGGTGAGAGAAGACTCTGAGAAATGTTTATTCAGTTGCAGATTATATAGTAATTTCTAGTGAGTTTTTAAAAAAGATTTTGTAAGCTTTTTAAGCTTTTTGGGGGAAGAAAAAATGGATTTCACAACAAATATCTCAGTCAGCCACCACTACTACCATCACCTCCAGCAGTAATTGCTGATAAAGGATTTAATTTTTATTGAAAGCTTCCTAAATTGCTTGAAGCCACCTCTCTATGTAAAAGAAAAGCAGTGGATTGGGACAGTGCTGTTTCCAGGGATGTCATGAATTTGAGTGTCATTTCTTCTTTACTTGCGTTACTTCATTTGAAGTTTTAAAAGAAAATTATTATACCTAGGGAATAAATGTTCTTTCTGAATGAAGCTCCTCTTCTTCTGTCCCTTTTTAAAGCCAATAATGAAATCAAATGCCTCCAAAAACAAGGCTAGCTGATGCTCAGTAATTGGTGATAAGATAGGATACTTATGATGGAATGAAAGATCACTATTTAGGCATTTTGTTGGAGTTGCAAATTAACCAGTAATTCTGATTTTTCTAATATTCTGTACAGATATGAAACCATCTCCATTTTTTACCAATTAAGTAACAGGGAACAAATATTTTTTTAGGTTGAGTACTAACCCCATTGGATGATCTTAATAGTTAACCATTACATGCAGTAAAAATGAGTCTGTCTCCTTCCTCTTCCTCCCCCCTTCTCTTTCTGCATTGAGTTAAGATTTATTCTCAATCTTAGTCTTTGGACTTATTCATAGTTATAGAAACTTAGGTGCACAAGAAGAAGATTCTTAAGGTTCTTAAATATAGTAAGATTAGAATTAAGTTTAAGACTATTCTTCCAAAAAAGGGAGTTAACTTACGAAGCACAACACCATAATATTAAAAATTTGCCTTTGAAACATCTAATCTGATCTAGGGTTTTCTGACTGATTTTTGACAGTGATGCTTAGGAGAAACTGTTGTGTTCAACCTTTAAAATTCTGAGGTCATCTGAAATATTTATGGGACAACTTGAATTTAGTATTAGTCTTGGACTATAGATGATAAAGATGTTTCAACTATAAAAGTGGAATGATTTGTTTCAGGTTTTCTATTGTTTTGCAGATCAGCAATTTATGTTGAAAAAATGCCCTGCCCTACTTCAAGAAATGGTTAATGTAATCTGCCAGCTAATAATAATGGCCCGGAGCCGTGAAGGTGAGGTGGAAATGTAATTAATTATGTTGTACTTTTTCTTGCAAGCTCCTGGAGATTATACTTACAGTTTTAGGATTTTTGAGTGCCTACAGTAATTCTGCCTATGTATTATATAAGTTGAATCAGCTTTCCCACTTTTATTCATGGTTTTTCTTACTTCTTTCCCGTATGTTCCATTATGTAAAGTCTTTATCACAATTCATGTTTTTGAATTTATTTATTGTTTTATTGTTTGTTGTCACTTATTGTTTGTAAAGATTTAAGATACCTTTTCCTTCCTTTGAATATTTTTAGAGTTAGATTATTCTGTATTTTAACAATGAGTTTGAAATAATTAAGTGATGTAATAATGACTCATCTGACATGTAGTGTTTTTTGCATGAAGGGAAAGAAAAAAGAATGAGAGAGTTTGTGGTCATTAATGGAAAGGGAGACCCTTAAAGGAGATAATGGTCATGGTTTGTTGTTATGGCTGATATCAGTTCTTGGCATGGTATCAGTATGTTATTGATACGGATAATTTACTGTTTTGGGAGGTGATGCAAAGAATTTTTCTGTTAAACCAATGTTTGTTGCTGGATAAAGGCTGTTGCATTTGAACATGTTTGTATATTTTTGGTATCTTATAACTTCTTTAATTTAAATTTTAGGTAGTTAACATACAGTGCAACATTGGTTTCTGGAGTAGAATTCAGTGATTTATCACTTACATACAACACCCCGTGCTCATCACAACAAGCGCCCTCTTTAATAACCATCACCATTTAGCTTATCCCCCACCCACCTTGCTCCATCAACCCTCAGTTTGTTCTCTATCATTAAGAGTTTCTTATGGCTTCTCTCTCCTTTTTTTTCTTTTCTCCCCTTTCCATATGTTCATCTGTTTTCTTTCTTAAAATTCTGCATATGAATGAGATCATGTATTTATCTTTCTCTGACTTATTTCACTTAGCATAATATACTCTGGCTCTATTCACATCGTTGCAAATGGCAAGAGTTCATGCTTTTTGATAGCTGAGTAATATTCCATTTTGTATATGTACACCACATCTTCTTTACCCATTCATTGGTTGATGGACATTTGGGCTCTCTCTATAGTTTGGGTATTGTTGATAATACTGTTGTAAACATCAGGGTTCATGTATCCCTTCGAATCTCTGTTTTTGTGTCCTTTGGGTAGATACATAGTAGTGCAATTGCTGGGTCATAGGGTAGTTCTAGTTTTAACTTTTTGAGGAACCTCCCTACTGGATTTTACAACTTTTATTTTATTTTATTTTTTTTAAGATTTTATTTATTTATTTGACAGAGATAGAGAGAGAGAGCACAAGCAGGCAGAGAGGCAGGCAGAGGGAGAGGGAGAAGCAGGCTCTCCACCGAGCAGGGAGCCCGATGCGGGACTCGATCCCGGGACTCCAGGATCATGACCTGAGCCGAAGGCAGTCGCTTAACCAACTGAGCCACCCAGGCACCCGGATTTTACAACTTTTAAAGGAAAATCAACACTATGATCTTAAAATTTGAGGTGTTAACGATATTCATATGAGTCATGTTTTCGTGATGAGTTGTGTACTCCGGAACACATAAAAAGTCCAGCCTTGTTTTTTCTTTTATTCCTGTTCTTTCTAAGAAAGGGAGTTTCGTGCTCCAACTTTGGCATCCCTAGAAAACTGCATGAAGCTGTCCCAGATGGCTGTGCAGGGCCTTCAGCAGTTTAAGTCTCCCCTTCTGCAACTCCCTCACATTGAAGAGGACAATCTTAGGAGGGTTTCTAATCATAAAAAGGTAATTCTTTGCCTCTTTAAAATCAGCTTTAAACAGTTTGTCATGTTACTTAAAGGTAGCACGAATGAAAAGTGTTCTAGAAGTGTTTGCTATGACTTTCTTAGATTTAGAATGTCTTAAATTACAACTATTCCTAAAGTGGTTCTGTTAGCATTTTCTTGCTTAGGGAGGTGTCTTATAATATAAATTTACCTACTGTAAGTGATTTTACTACTTTGGAGGTCAGTGCATTTTAGTAATTAAGACTTTGTTCTTTATATTATTTTACCAGAAATAAATGTACAGAGTAAAAATGCACTGAATGCTTTCCAGTCATTTCATGCCTGGCTTTTAAGGTTGGGCATGGTTTATTGGTTGAATAAGAACAAAAAAAATTAAGTTTTCAAAACATAAGTAGATCAAATAAAGATGCTTCTAATTTAGATAATGCAATCTATTGTAAAGATCTGCTAATGAATCTTAAGATATGGCAAAAATGTGTATAAATGAAAAAACTTGAGGAAATATAAGAAAAATTATAATTCTGATAGGAGATTTTAAACATTATTTTGCATACATTAGACAAAGTGGGCGGAAGATAGACATTGGATTTGATAGTATATTAAGGTAGAACTAATGTGTATTAGAGATTCCCATAGGAGTTCTCTTTCCTTTCACGTAATCGTATTGCCCTTATAAATTTGTTCACATTTTGAATTGAAAACTGTGTAATCAAAAAGTGGGCATTCCACATTCCTCATGATCTAAGCCCTGTCTGTGAAAGTAAATATTAATAACTAGTACCAAATGCCTGGAAATGAACACTCTCCTAAGTATCCCTTTAGCCTAGATGGATATTACTGCAATAACAGCTATATTTAGAAAATAACAAAAATGAGAATATTGTGTAGTAAAACCTTAAGGATGCAGTTGTACTTGGAGATAAATTCATACTCTTAAAGGTTTTTATCATTAAAATTGAAAATATGGGTCAGCAAACTGAGCATATCAAATGATAGTTGTTCTTGATTGGGTCAAGAGTCTATGAATATTACTGTTTTTTTTTCCTCCTAACTTTATTTTTTCTAAATTTAAAAAATTACCCTGTATTAACTTTGTAATTAAAAAAAAAATCCTAAATTTGAATTTCTTTGGATAAAAGGCCATGAAATGCTATAAAGTTGTATTTTTTGCTTTGAAATGTGTGTGCAGATCTTCCTCAGCTTACAGTGGGGTTACATCCTCATAAAGCCATCGATCGTAAGTTGAAAATATCCTAAGTCAAAAATGCATTTAATACACCTAGCCTACCAAACATCATAGCTTAGCCTAGCCTACCTTAAACATGCGCAGAACACTTATATTAACCTACAGTTGGGCAAAATCATCTAACACAAGCCTGTTTTGTAATAAAGCGTTGAATACCTGTCTCTTGTAATTTATTGAATACTGTACTGAAAGTGAAAAACAGAATGATTGTATGGGTACAGAATGGTTGTAAGTGTATGGATTGTTTACTCTTGTGATTGCGTGGCTGATGGGAGCTAGGGAGCTACAGTTTGCTGCTGCTCCCCAGCATAATGATAGTATTGTATCAAATATCATTAGTCCTGGAAAAGATAAAAATTCAGAGTATGGTTTCTGCTGAATGCATTGCTTTTGCAGCACTGTAAAGTTGAAAAATTGTAAGTAGAACCATTTTAAGTTTGGGACCCAGTATAATCTTAGCATTTTTCTAAAAGTTACTGGATTTTGTTTTAGTGAAACATGCTAATTTTCTTTTTGTGAAAAATTCTATGACTTTGGGATTTATTTTCTTTCTCTCTCTCTCTCTCTCTCTCAAAATTCAGTACAAAATTAAGACTATTCAGGATTTGGTGAGTTTAAAAGAATCAGATCGTCACAATCTACTGCACTTCCTTGAAGATGAAAAATATGAAGAGGTTATGGCTGTCCTTGGGAGTTTCCCATATGTGACTATGGATATAAAATCACAGGGTAAGTGGGAGGTTTCCCTGTTGAACATTTTTTCTCTTTTTGATAGATTGGCTTTTGTTTATGTGGCTTAAGGTTCTCAAAACATTTGATATCATAATGTGTAGCTAGACTTTCCAGAACTGTAGTTTGTCAGATTGGCTGTGATGGAATATGATACATGCTTAATAATATTTTTTTTAAAGATTTTATTTATTTACTTGACAGAGAGATAGCGAGAGAGGGAACATAAGCAGGGGGAGTGGGAGAGGGAGAAGCAGGCCTCCCGCAGAGCAGGGAGTCCAGTGCGGGGCTCGATCCCAGGATCCCGGGATCACGACCTGAGCCGAAGGCAGACGCTTAACGACTGAGCCACCCAGGTGCCCCCATGCTTAATAATTTTGAGAATACTGATAGAATCCCATAGAATCTTACTTTTATTATCCTCAGAATGGGATTAAGCTTGAGGACTCTCTGTTCTGTAGTTCAAGTTTTAGGAATATCTTAACTTTTCAAAGATTGAAAGATTTTCAGGTGTACTGAAAGATACTTGAAGTATATATTGTTAGTGTAAAAGAAATAGCTGTTTAGTTCTAAAATTGAGTTTAAAAAGTCCAATTTACTTTAGTAAGCCTTGGAAATTACCATGTTAGAACATGCCACATTTCATGTGTTTTTCTCAACCTGTCTCTATCTTTATGTCCACTGGGGTGAAAAAACAGATTTTTCTACCTACACAATTGTCCTGTGAGTGTCCATTTTAACAACTGAATAATAGTATCATACAGTGGTTACAGAATTAGAGATTATCTACCCATTCCTTCATTGTGACAGTATTCTGAGTTTTGACATTTACTAAGTTCCTGTTGTGAGAACATTCTTGTGGGACCAAGAATACAAGGATGTGTTAGGAATGGTATCTGTCTTTAAAGAGTTTATAGTCTAGTTGAGGAAGTAGGACATAAACATAGGATTAAAAACAAGGAAACATAAGGCAAGTGTTAAGTGAATGACACAGACATTGTGCCATTGATTCATTCAACAACTATTGAGTGCCACCCATTTTATTGGGTGTGGTAAGCAGTGGTAAGCAGTGGTAAGACAAAGCTTCTGCCTTATTGAGTTTGCATTCTAATGGAATTGAAAAGAGATAAATGGCTCTCAAAGACTTGGTGTTTGAGAGGTAAGGTAAACTGCAGTCTGGTTTCAATTTGGCTGGAGTATAGGATACATGTAATGAACACTGGGACTGCTTTGGTGGGGAGTTTGGATTTCCTTGTGATCTCACTGGGAAGCTTCATGATGTATTTCATTCCATAGTATCTTGTATAGACAATTTATTATATTTTCACAATGCTATCCAAATGTGTAATATGAGTAATATAGTTAAAGGAGGGAGAGTAGAAGAATTTTAGAAGCAGGAAAGGAGCATCTGCCTGATCCAGTGCTGGAGATGGTGGATCTCTTTCCCACATTGCTTAGAGGCTGTACAGAATCTCCTGTAGACTTTTTCTCCACTTGAAAGTCTCAAATGGCAGGTAGATATTGTTGTAGCTGTTAATTCACATGCAGTGCTCATGCATGTGAGCATACAACTGTGCAGTGTTGACGAATGTGTAGCCCAGGTTTGATATGAGATAATGGAGACTTCAGATTGAAGAAAGGATATTGTATCCTTCTTTTTTAATAATAATAATTTTTCTTTTTTAGAGCGCGAGGCAGGGGGCGGGGGTGATGCGGGGAGGGGGGAGGTGGGGAAGGGGAAAGGGAGAGAGAATCTTAAGGGGCCCCATACCCAGCGTGGAGCCCGATGCAGGGCTTGATCTCCATACCCTGAGATTGTGACCTGAGCCGAGATCAAGAGTCGGATGCTTAACCGACTGAGCCACCCAGGTGCCCCAGGATATTGTATCCTTCTCGTTGCCCAGCTGTTGCACCTCAAAGCCCGTAATGGAGGAGAAAGTAGTTAAGAGTTTGTTGGAGGCCGTTCTTTTCCCACTGGTGGTGTGTTAATGTAGGCCAGAACAGAGTATGCTAATCTAAATCTGTGTGAAATAAACATCACAAACTTAGAAAAATCTTAGGCAGAAATACATAGTGAAGAAAACTCTTACAGATAAAATTTGGAGGAAAAATGAATTTGAATAAGATATGTTTGATAAGTTATTTCATTTATTAATTTTAATATTAATGTTTATTAATTTTAATGTTGTTTATTTTATTAGCTTTTGGCAATATGTAGCAAATGCGGTTTTAAAAAAGAAGGTGCTTTTTACTATAAACAAAACTTCGAAGTTCTTGCCTTAAGAAATAAATGTAATGTGACTTAGAATACTAGTTCTAATTATTTTATTTCTGACAGGCAGACTGGCATTGATCATATAGGTAAAATCTCGTGAATACAAGGTTTGTACAATTTAATAGAGTGACAGATTTTTATATCACTATGAAAGAAAGCTGTGGTACAGTAGGCCTCACATTATACTTTGTTTTAAAAGACCAGGGTTTGAAACTTGGCAGTGCCAATATAGCCATTATGTGACCTCAGGCATTTTACTTTAGTTTTGAACCTCACTTTCTTCTAAGTGGAAATAGTCTTCAGAGAGGTATTTTAAAGATTAAATGAGTGCATTGTTGAAGGCATCTGGTGGAGTGTTTTTATATAGAGTAGACAGTCAAAATATTTTTTATTAAGTTTAAAATATATTTGAAATACTGAAGTACCAAATTGAATTTTATCATTTACTCTGATTTTTTACTCTCATCTTGTAGTATTGGATGATGAAGATAGCAACAACATCACAGTAGGATCCCTAGTTACAGTGTTGGTTAAATTGACAAGGCAAACAATGGCAGTAAGTAATCTCTTTTTATTTTTATGCTTTAAGAGTTATGTGTTAAAAAAAAGAGTTACGTGTTAAGGGGTGAAGGGGAAAAGGAGGTCCAGACTTCTGATGATGGAATAAGTCATGGGATTCAAAGTATAGCACGGAATATAATTAGGATATTGTGACAGTGTTGTATGGTTACATAGCATAACAGAGAGAGTTGTTGAATCACCATGTTGTACACCTGAAACTAATATAGTGTGAACTATACTTCATTGAAAGAAAAGGAAAAAGTTATGTGTCAGAGTTCTTACATTTATTTTCTCATTTTAAGTCACATATTCTCAAAGTCAAAACCATTATAGTAGTAAAATCTAATTTTGTGAGTCCTATTTAGCTGTTTTTTTTTTAAGATTTTATTTATTAGAGAGAGAGAGACAGTGAGAGAGGGAACACAAGCAGGGGGAGTGGGAGAGGGAGAAGCAGGCTTCCCGCCAAGCAGGGAGCCCTATGTGGGGTTCAGTCCCAGGACCCTGGGATCATGATCTGAGCTGAAGTCAGTCGCTTAACCAGCTGAGCCGCCCAGGCAGTCTGTTTAGCTGTTTTGATATTTTAAATTAATATTCGTAGTTTTCCCCTTAGTTTTTACATACAGAAAACCCTTGGAAAATAGATTAATTCTTCCTGTGATGATTTGTTAATTCCCTGTAAAAACATTATAATAATAAGGTAATGTGAGTTTAGTATTTAAACTCTACTATACAAAGATTAATTATTGATTGTTGTGAATTTCATTACCTGTTCCTTCTTGGTCAATTCTGATTTTACTCTTAATTTTTTAAATTATAGTGAAAATATTTTTTTCTAATTATGTGAAAAATTAATGCTGTCTGGGAAAAAACTTCAGGCATTGCAGAAAAGTATAGGAAAGGATTAAAATCACCTAAAGTCCCGCCACTCTGAGATTATTGATTTTGAAGCTCATCGCTTTAGATACCCTAATGCATGAATACCTGTGGGGTTAAACGGTGTTTTCATGATCATGGATTCCTTCTCTCACCCACCTCCCTCAGGAAACCCCTTGTCAGTCCCAGGCGACCAGAATTTAGTCTTGTGTGTATCCTTTCATATCTTTCTCCATGCTCGTATTTACTGCCTGGGCCTTTACACTGTATGTATATATACACCCTGGTACTTTCCTCATTCTCTTTGATTAAATTCAATCACATTGTATATGTTTCCTGTATATCTTGTTTTTCTTAGTTTCTATTACATATTTGTATTACTTCCCAAGTCAGCTATTACCTCTCAAGTTAGAATCATAGTTGTAACTCGTTTTTAATTGACTGTACTATTTTTAACTCTGCATATTCAGCTAGTGGAAGATTTTAGCCTGTTCTACTCTGGGGCCTGTGAATATCTGCAGGAAACATACTCTGCGTTTAAACCCCATCTCTAAAACCTCTGGTCGGAAAAGCATACTTTGTAGTAGGATATATCAAATCAAAGATGTTGATTTTATGGTAGCAAGTGATAAGGAAGCATTTGTGTCATGGACTCTGGATGAGAAGTACCCCCCAGGAGAAGAGGAAACTTCAAAGCCAGTGGCTAGGATTGGGCATAGAATCCAAATTTATATTACCTACATGCTTCGGAATTCCCAGCCTGAAAAATGAGTGAAAATTGGCCTTGAGCTCTTGACACTTCTGGGATAATTGGTAGGGGAAAAAAAGCAAAATTGCCCTGGAGGAAGGGAAAGAATCAAATATTTATCTTCAAGTTCTTGTATGAACCAAACCTCAGAGTAATTAAGTATTAAAACCCAGCTAATAAATGAAGAAATGAAGCAGAGATGGTAGAATTAGACTAGGGATTGGCAAACTTTTTCTCTAAAGGTCTAATTAGTAAATTTTTAGGTTTTATGGGCCACATGGTTTCTGTAGCAAGTACTGAATTCACAAATGGGCATGGTTGAGTTCCAATAAAACTTTATTTGAAAACCAGGCAATGGGCCATAGTTTGTGGACCCCTGAATTAGGCTAGCAGTTTAAAGCCTGAGTTATCATTGTTTTTACTTGTTAGCTTTAGTAATTCCAGGGAGTTTATTAAACACAACCAACATCACTTATTATCTTCTAGTATAGATTCTCACTGAAACCTTACTGGAATTTAAATCCTAACTTTATGCCTTCTATTCTGATCCTAAGTGGATTATATAGTGGCTATGTCTTTAAATTTTATGGATTTTCTCGGTGCTCCACCCCTTAGGCATTTTATTTACTTATATATGTAATTAATTTTAAAAAAATTAAAAAAAATTTGTTTTTCTTACTTAAACTGTACCCCCAATATGGGGCTTGAACTCACAACCCTGAGATCAAGAGTCTCACACTCTACTGACTGAGCCAGCCATGTGCCCTTCCATAGTTATTTTAAACTATGAAATATTCTTTTTTTTTTAAGATTTTATTTATTTATTTGAGAGAGAGAGAATTAGAGAGAGCACGAGAGGGAAGAGGGTCAGAGGGAGAAGCAGACTCCCTGCTGAGCAGGGAGCCCGATGTGGGACTCAATCCTGGGATTCCAGGATCATGACCTGAGCCGAAGGCAGTCGCTTAACCAACTGAGCCACCCAGGCGCCCTAAACTATGAAATATTCTTGACTTTATAATGAGTTTATATATCTTAAGTCATTGCATTTGTACTTTTCAAAATGTATTCAAGACAGATGTGAGATATTTCAGAAGGTAACTTTTGAAGTATCATTTAGTAATCGCTGAATTTGCACACATCATTTAGTAATTGCTGAAAGTCTGCTGTTCTTCCTCCCTCCACCAATTGTCATCAGTTAAAAAACTTATTGGTCATCGATTTTGAATGATTGCTTTATCTGAAAAATAAACATAGGTTGATAGACTTTATATTTTTCTTCTCTCTGCCTCTAGGAAGTATTTGAAAAGGAACAGTCGATCTGTGCTGCAGAAGAACAGCCAGCAGAAGATGGGGTAAAACTTGATTTTTCTTACTTATCTTTCCTGGTGAAGGAAGTGTTTTCTTCTGTTCTCTGATTGATTTATATTGTTGTGGGAGAGTAATTCAGTTTGTGAAAGCATTTAGTTTAGCCATTTTCATCTAAAAATTATTCTGACTCCCAAATGAGACTGTTGCTATAACTTCTGAGTGTGTGTGTGTGTACTGTTATTTATAGCAGGGTGATACTAATAAGAACAAGACAAAAGGAGGATGGCAGCAGAAGAGCAAAGGACCCAAGAAAACTGCTAAATCAAAAAAAAAGAAACCTTTAAAAAAAAAACCTACACCTGTGCCCTTACCACAATCAAAGCAACAGAAACAAAAGCAGGCAAATGGAGTTGTTGGGAGTGTAAGTTTATTACTGTTATTATCTCTGTCTTTATTGAATTATAACATACACTAAAATGTTCCCATCCTATGTGTAGCTCCTGAAATTTTATGTATGTATGTACCCATGGTACCCAGATTAAGATAGAAAACCTTAGCACCCTAGAGAGCTTACTTGTGTCCCTTCTTAGTCAGTGACCCCCTCCATCTCCCTCCATACCTTCCAGTTTGGGCTGTTATTACCACAGATTAGGTTTGCTTATTCTTAAACTTCATGTAAGTAGAGATATGTTTGTCCGCTTTCATTCAACATTATGTCCGTGACACGCATCTGTGTTGTGTGTATGTGATAACTCCATCTTAAGAATACACTCCAGTTTATCTGTTCTGCAGTTAATGGACATTTGGGTCATTTCTAGTTTTTGCCTGTTATTGAATAAAAATGCTGTGCTTATTCATGTACGTGTCATTTTGTGGACATTTCATTTTTCTTGGTTATGTACCTAGCAGTGGAATTTCTGGGTCATAAAATAAGTGTATATGGTTAGCTCATTGAAAGAGCCTGTTTTCCAAAGTTGTACTGTTCTATGTTTCTACTAGCAGAATATGAGTTCAGTTGTTCCACATCCTCACTAATGCTTGGTTTTACCATTCTTTTTTATTTTAACCACTACAGTGGATCTGTAGTGGTATCTCTGTGTGTGGTTTGTATTTACCTGGTAACTAATGATATGGAGCATCTTTTCATATACTTAGCAGCCATTTGAATATCCTCTTTCTCTACTGGGTTGTCTTATGGATTTGTAGGATTCCTTTGTATATTCTGGATATGAGTCCTTTTTTACTCTCTTAATGGAAGCCTTTGGTGGTACCTAATTTTAAGGAAGTCTTTCATTAATTTCATGGTTATTGCTTTTGAGTCCTGTTGACATTTCTGCCTATCAGAGATTTTAGGATTTTATTTATTTATTTGAGAGAGAGAGCACACGCAGGGGCAGAGGGAGAGGGAGAAGCAAGCAAGCTCCCAGCTGAGCAGGGAGCCCTACATGGAGCTCCATCCCAGGACCCTGGGATCATGACCTGGGCCGAAGGCAGATGCTTCATTGAGCCACCTAGGTGCCCCACAGTATTGAGTCTTTTTACTCATAATCATGGTTTATCTTTATTAACTTGGATCTTCCTTAATTTTTTCTCAGCAGTGTTTTGTAATTCCCAGTGACAGAGGTATGACGCATCTTTCATTAGATTTACCCTTTTGTATTTGATACTTTCTGGTGCTGTTGCATATAACATTAAAAAAAAAATCCGTTCTTCAGTGTTTATTGCTGGCACGTAGAGATACAGTTGTCTTCTAAATATTGACCTTGTATCAAGGAGTCTTGAACTGACAGTATGGGCATACCTTGTTTCATTGCACTTCAGTTTCTTGCACTTGTCAGATACTGCATTTTTTACAAATTGAAGGTTCGTGGCAACCCTCTGTTGAGCAAATCTATCAGCACCATTTTTCCAGCAGCATTTGCTCACTTTGTGTTTCTGTCACATTTTGGTAATTCCCTCAATATTTTACACTTTGTATTATTATATTCGCTATGGTGTTCTGTGATCAGAGATTACAGCTCGCTGAAAGCTCATGTGATGGTTAGCATTTTTTAGCAATAATGTATTTTTTAATTAAGGCATGCACATTTTTTAGACAGAATATTGCTTGCACACTTAACATACTATAGTATAGTGTAAACATAACTTTTATATGTAGTGGGAAACAAAAAAGTCACTTGACTTTATTCCGATAATCTCTTTACTGCAGTGGTCTGGAACTGAACCTGCAATATCTCCGAGGTATGCCTGTAATTCTGATCATTTGTAGGTACTTTTTAAAAGATTTTCTGTGTACACAATCATGCCATCTAGGAATAAAGACAGTCTTACTTTTTTCTTTTTAATCTTTTTGCTTTTTCTTCCTTTCTGTCTTACTGTAATGGCTGAAACTTTCAGTGTAGTAATGTTGGTTAGGAGTGAGGACGGTGGTCACCCCTGTCTTCTTGTTTATCTCCAGGAGAAAGGGAACAAACTATTAAGTGTGATGTTAGCTATAGGGTTTTTGTAGATATTCTTTATCAGGTTTGCTGAGAATTTTTATCATGAACAGTACTGAACTTTATTAAATGCCATTTCTCCATTTGTTGAGGTGATGTGATTTTTCTCCTTTCTATAATGTAGTGAATTATGTTGAAGCATTTAAAAATTTTAAACTGTCCTTGCATTCCTGGAAGAAATTCATTTTGTCGTCGCATATTATCCTTTTTCATATTTATCTGGATTTGTTAATATTTGTTTAGGATTCCTACATCTATTTTTATGAAAGAATATTGTTTTGCCATTCTCCTTTCTTATAATACCCTTGCCAGGTTTTGTATCAGGTTTATGCTGGCCTCATTAAACAAGTTAGGAAGTATTCTTTCTTTCTTTTTCCTGGAAGAGTCTGTGTAAGATTGGGTTTGTTTCTTATTTGGAAGAACTATCTAGAGAAGCCATCTGGGCTTGGATTTTTTAAAAAGGGTTTTTAGTTTTAGAGTCCATTTCTTTAACATATTCTACATTTTTCCTTATATCAATTTTAATAAATTACATTTTTCAAGGAATTTGTCCATTTCTTCTGAGGTATCAAATTTATTGACAAAGTTATTCATAATATCCTCTATTTGTAATTTCTTTTGGAGCTGTAGTAATTTCTCTTATTCCTAATATTGGTAATTTATATTCTCTTTTTCCTTTGATCAGTCTTGCCTAATAAGAGTCTTATCTCAGTTTTATTAATCTTTTCAAAGAACCAACTTTTGGTTTTGTTTAGGTTTCCCTTTATATATCTGCCTTCTCTTTAATTGATTTCAGGTCTGTATTATTTACTTCGAGTTTTTTTATATTTAATTTGCTGTTCTTTTTCTTCTTGAAATGGATTAGAAATATTTTGTCTGGGACATTGGCTTTCCTTACTACGTTATACTCTATCAGCTATAGAAGATAATATTAAATTTTCAAAGCAGTGCTTTTCTATGAGCTTTCCATTTCCCCATCTCAAATAAAATATATTGTGTCAGTCGGGTGCCTGGGTGGCTCAGTTGGTTGAGTACCTGACTCTTGTTTCGGTTCAGGTCATGATCTCAGGGTCATGAGATCGATCCCTGCATCCTTGGGCTCTGTGTTCAACAGGGAGTCTGCTTGAGATTCTCTCTCCCTCTGCCCTCCCTCTCCCCCCGCCCCCGCTGATGCCATGTGTGCGTGCTCACTGTCTAAAATAAATCTTTAATAAAATATATATATATAGTATGATTGATGTTTTGAAAGATGAGCCATGTTGCCATTGCAGTAGTATACTTTGCAAATAAAGATAAAATATTTTTATTTTACAAACATGGAAAATAAATAAAATAACTAACAATAGACAAATAAGCCAAATGTTAAAGTCTTTAGTCTGACTACCACATATGTATAAATACGTGTGTTTATAATTGTCTAAAATTCTGTATGAATAGTGAAACTATAATCATGAGCTAATTTAATTATAATGGCAATAATTAGCTTCAGGGACTCAGAATTCACTGAGATATTCAGAACTTCTGTGGTTGCTTTTTTCTTTTAGGAAGCTGCAGTAAAGGAAGACGAAGAAGAAGTTTCTGACAAAGGCAGTGATTCTGAAGAAGAAGAAACCAATAGAGAATCCCAAAGTGAAAAAGATGATGGTAGTGACAGAGACTCTGATAGAGAGCAAGATGAAAAACAAAACAAAGATGATGAAGCAGTAAGACTTATAGGTTTAAATAATTAGAATTATATACCTCTGATAGTTTTGGTTTTTGTTGTTTTTTCATTTGTTTACTTGTTTGTGTGCTTGTCTTAATACCAGTATATTTTATAATCTTACAGTACTTTGTAAGAATATGTTTGTGGGATGGTGGTCAGAATTATAAAGAAAAATAGTTTCTAACAAGGATTGGACCTCTTAATTTTCTTAAATCTTAAATTGCTGTTAGTATAGGTTGTGGATTTGAGGAGAAGTCAGTTTGGTATCTTACAGTAATTTTCAACATTGGAGTTGAGTCTGCAAATGAATTAGGAAAGGTGGGTTATGGTCTAAGCAGTTACTTAGAGGAGTCTTTCAAGAGTTCTAGGTAGTGTTTAGAGTAAAGAAATATTACTGTGGGCTCTAATGTCAAGAGGTTGTTTAAGGAGAAGACTAATATTTATAGAATGCCACCTTGTTTAAGAGGTATATAAGACATTAAGGAAAGGAGGAGTCTCGAAGGAACTTACTAAGGTTGTGAGGGTAGAGAGAATAGGAAAAAGTCTCGTGGTGTGGCATTAAGTTGCACCTGATTTATAGATGGGCTATAGAAAAGAGGGTTTGGTGGACAAATAATGGGTCCTTAGAGACTGCTACAAATGAACTGTAAACTGATCAGCCATTCCTTTATGTTTGTGGTGTTCTGTTTTTTTCTGACTGGGCCATCAACCTAAAAGTTACCCTTGTGGTTTAGGAGAGAAAAGGGGATTCCCTGAATAGCCTGTGAGGCACAGGTAGAGGCCGAAAAGAGGATAAAAAAGTAAAGGGCAAAGGGTAAAAGTATAAGGAATTGCAGGCATACCTAGGAGATAGTACAGGCTTAGTTCCAGACCACCGCAATGAAACTGACATCACAATAAAGCGAATCAAATGAATTTTTTGGTTTCCTAGTGGATATAAAAGTTATGTTTACACTATATTGTAGTGTAGTCTATAGAGTATGCAATAGCATTGTCTCAAACAGTATACACGCCTTAATTAAAACATTCTTTACTGCTAAAAAATGCTAACCATCTGAGCTTTTAGCGAGTTGTAACCTTTTTGCTGGTGGAAGCTCTTGCCTAAGTGTTGATGGCTGCTAACTCTTCAGAGTGGTGGTTGCTGAAGGTTGGGGTGGCTGGGGCATTTTTTTAAGTAAGATGACAATAAAGTTTGCTGCATTGACTGTTCCTTTCCAAATCATTTCTCTCTAGCATGAGATGCTGTTTGATAGCATTTCACCCATAGTAGAACTTCTTTCAGAATTGGAGTCAGACCTGTCAAACCCTGCCACTGCTTTGTCAACTAAGTCTTTGTAATATTTTAAATCCTTTGTTGTTGGCATTTCAACAGTTTTGACAGCATCTTCACCAGGAGTAGATTCCATCTCAGGAAACCACTTTCTTTGCTCATCCATCAGAAGCAGCTCCTCATCTGCTCAAGTTTTCTCATGAGATTGCAGCAGTGCAGTCCCATCTGCAGGCACCAACTCTAATTCTAGGTCTCTTGCTATTCCTACCACATCTGTAGTTGCTTCCCTCCCGGAGTCTTGAACCCCTCCAGGTAATCTGTAAGGATTGGAATCAGCTTCTTCCAAACTCCTGTGAATACTGATATTTTGACCTCTTCCCATGAATCATAAATGTTCTTAATGGCACATAAAAGGATGAATCAGAAGATTTTCAATATACTTAGCCCAGATCCACCAGAGGAGTCACTCACTATTTGTGGCAGCTATCACCTTAAAAAATACATTTTATTTCTAAACTAGTAACACTTGAAAGTGATAATTCCTCCTTGATCCATTTGCTGCAGAATGGATGTTGTGTTAGCAGGCATTAATGATTAATGAAAACAATATTAATCTTACTGTGCATCTCCATCAGAGCTCTTGAGTGACCAGGTGCATTTTCAATGAGCAGTAATATTTTGAAAGGAAATTTTTTTGAGTAGTTGGTCTCAACAGTGGGCTTAAAATATTCAGTAAACCATGTTGTAAGCAGATGTGCTGTCATTCAGGCTTTGCTCTTCCATTTAGAGAGCACGTGCAGAGTAGATTTAGCATAATTCTTAAGGGCCCTAGGATTTTTAGAATGGTCGGTGAGTAATGGCTTCAACTGAATGTCACCAGCTGCAGTAGCTCCTAACAGGAGAGTCAGGCTGTCTTTTGAAGCCAGGCATTGACTTCTCTCTAGCTATGAAAGTCCTAGATGGCATCTTCTTCCAGTGTAAGGCTGTTTTGTCAGTATTGAAAATCTGTTATTTAGTATAGCCATCTTTATTAATTCCCCTAGCTGGATCTTGTGGGTAGCTTGCTGCAGCTTCTACACCAGCACTTGCTGCTCCACCTTGCATTTTCATGTTATGGAGATGGCTTCTTTCCTTAAACCTCATGAACCAACCTCTGCCAGCTTCAAATTTTTCTTCTGCAGCTTCCTCACTTCTCTTAGTCTTGACAGAATTGAGGCAGGTCCTTGCTTTGGATTAAGATTTGGCTTAAAGAAATATTGTGGCTAGTTGGATATTCTGTCCAGACCACTAAAACTTTCTCCATACATGCAATAAGGCTGTTTCGCTTTCTTACCTCTCATGTGTTCACTGGAGTAGCACTTTTAATTTCCTTCAAGAATTTTTCCTGTGCATTCACAACTTGGCTATTTGGCCCAAGAGGCCTAGCTTTCTGCCTGTTTCGGCTTTAAACTTGCCTTCTTCACTAAGCTTAATCATTTCTAGCTTTTGAATTAAAGTGAGAGGTGTGCGGCTCTTCCTTTCACTTGAACACTTAGAGGCCATTGTAGGATTATTAACTGGCCTGATTTCAGTATTGTGTCTCAGGGAGGCCCAAGGAGAGGGGGAGAGATGGGGGCAACAACCCATTGGTGGTACAGTCAGAACACGCACGTTTATTGATTAAGTTTGCCATCTTATGTGAACATGGTTTGTGGTGTCCCAAAACAATTATTATGGTACATCAAAGATCAGTGATCACAGATTACCATAACAAATATAATAAAAAAGTTTAAAATATTGCAAGAATTAACCAAAATGTAACACAGAGACTCAAAGTGAGCAAATAAATGCTGTTGGAGAAATGCCAGCAATAGACTTGCTGAACACAGGGTTGCCACAAAGCTTCAGTTTGTGAAAACCGCAATATCTGAGAAGCACGGATGTGCAAAGTGCAGTTAAATGAGGTATGCCTGTAATGTGGTGGGGAGTTTGCCCTTGGGAGTGGTGGGGAAAAACAAGGAAGACTTTTTAGCAGTTGCTGGCCCCGACTGTTTTTGTACTTTGGGAATTAAATTGATTGCCAAGAAATTAAAGCCTATTAAGAATATTATTCCTCCAGGTGTGCTTTGAGAAAGAGTTGACATATTCCTTTCTGAGTATAGTATTAGGATTAGTAGAGGTGACAGACTAGTTTCTTTAGATACCAAAAATACATTCATTCAAGTGTCAAATAATTATACAAACAGTTATTCGTTATCTGTCACATTGCAAGCACTGTGTTAGATGAGAGGAATGCAAGCCAAATGTAAAACAGTTTCTGCCCTTGAATGATAGTAGGCTAGGGGGGAAGGCAGACTTGTAAATAAACATTGAAGTACAAAAGAGATTATGCACATTTTGTGCAAGGTACAGTGAAAGCACAAAGGAGGGAGTGATCAACTCAGTTGAGGGAAATTTCTGGTATTCAGGAGCTCATGGTTTAGGCTTTAGCAGCTCCCGAAGGAATTTTCCAGGTTAGAGAAAGAGAGAGAAAACAAAAATCCAAACATGGTTTCGGAGGAGTGAAATAGCTTGGTGAATTCAGAGAAGTCAAGGTAGTTTAAAGTGACGAGAATAGAAAGTGCAGAGAGAGGCAGTGACAGGAGACTGGAGTGGAGAGATTGGCCCAGGTCAGGTCAGATTATGACTGTATAGTTCGTGCTAAAGGGCTTAGATTTGATTTATGAAATGATGCGTTATAACAGTTTTGAGCAGGGAAATGATCAGGTTTGTGGGACTGAACTCCGTGGTATTGTCAGGAATAATATCTAGAAGAAGATGGAAACTCTTCAATGAGAACATTTAAAAACATACTTGATTTCAAGTGTTTGATTTTTACTTTACTAGGAGTGGCAAGAATTACAACAAAGTATACAGCGAAAGGAGAGAGCTCTCCTGGAAACCAAATCAAAGATAACACATCCTGTTTATAGTCTTTACTTTCCTGAGGTGAGTTATTCATGACTCAGTGTTTTCCTTGTTCCGTTTACTTTCTCTTCAGGTATTTTTCAGTTGCCTTTTATCCCTCTATGTTGTATACTGGCTCAGATGTGCTGAAGATGATCTATTCTTGATAGGCAACATTTTGAAGGATACATTTCAGTATGAATTAGATTTAGTGAATGTGTCGTTTAATGGGAGGATTGTTAACTTTTTAAGTATTTCTGTGGTTTCCTGGGCTTCTGTCCTTTCTGTGCCTGGATGACTGAAGGTTGTGCTGAATGATAATTTCTCTTTAGCAGTTCAGGCAGTCTTGCAGACAAATGCATATTTTGTCCTCATCATAGGACTACATGGGTTTTGTGAATCCCTCACTTCTATCAAGTTTTAGATAGGAAGAAAAAAGTTCTTAAATTTTCCCATGGGTTTTCTCTGATGGGCCTATACTGGCCACCTGGAGCCACTACACTTGCTCTCTCTTTCCCTTGTAATTGCCCTAGTCTGTGGGAATAGGCAAGCCCATGGCTATGGGACCAGCTAAGTTCAGTAAGAGTTGAGAGTGGCTGAGCCCCAAGCTCAGGACAGACGGATCAGTGCTGTTTGGTCTCTTGTCCTTGTTTAGTTTGTGGTTGAGGCCTGCTCAGCTGTTATCTCCTTGAGTTTTTTGTCTTTCAGATGAATTTGGGATTTGCATGGCGATTTGCTTTTGCCATGATTCTGTCTATGGCCAGAGGTCAAGAACTGGTTGCCTCTTAGTTCAGGGAAGCTATTCCACAGACTGCCTCACAGCTTTGCCATAGAACCTTCTGCTCAGCACTCATGTTTGGCAGGTGATTTCATGTATAAATCTGCTTTTTGCTTTAGAATGTCAATCCAGAGTTGCTGGGGGCTGCTGAAGGCAAATTCCCAAGTAATTTGGCTTTCCTAATAATAAATGAATGGCTCTGCACAGACTATTGTTTTGACTTGGAAAGAAGTGAGCCCAGGATTCCATGTTAATGCACTTGCTGATCTTCTGGCATGTCCTGAGCTTTAGCCCATCTGTTAAAGGCGTTTTGCCCATTGCAGTGGTAGCCTGCCAACCCCAAGGCTCCCGAAATCAAGCGAGTAAATTCCACTCATTGATTGGTTTTAAAAGTGCCATGGGATGTTATAAGCTGCATAATTTGTACCCTTATAACAGTTCATTTTAGACCATGCTTAGTTAATAAGCAAAACATCCATTCACTGCCTTAGAACATTTTAGCCTTGAAAATGCCTTTTTCTAATTTAAGCTACAACTGTACTGTAAACATCTCAAGGTACCATTTATCAGATAAAATTTACTTAGGATTTTCCTAACATCTGTCTACCTTCCTGTGTACCTACCGAACTACCCTAACAACCACACTACCCACTTAAATTGCTTAAAGTTTTATGATTATAATTGACTTACATGTTACTGAAACTCATTCATTATACTTAGTATGTTAAGAACGGTGAGGAATCTCACACCACAGAAAAACTATTGAAAGTGCAAATAACTCGTGCTACAGTGTATTTTCCACTTTCACTATGTGCATCAAAGAGTCTAGGCACAAGTACAATGCCATGGATTGATTCACTAGCTTCTTAATAAATATTTTTGAATGAATCTCATTTTAATCAAGTAACCTGGGAGAGCAGACGGAAAGGCATTCTCTTAGTGGAGAGGTGAAGAATCGCACGTTCTTGAACATCTCCCTCTGGTAATGAGATTTCTGACAGTGAAATGTCAGAACTCTTAAATGATTAAGGTGCCTACCTCATTTCATTAATAATCATGATTAGCATTTTTTTAAAGATTATTTATTTGACAGAGAGAGCGCGTGCGCTCGCCAACACACACAAGCAGGGGGAGCAGAGGGTGAGGGAGAAGCGGGCTCCCTGCTGAGCAGGACCCTGGGATCATGACCTGAGCCGAAGGCAGGCGCTTAACGACTGAGCCACCCAGGCGCCCCCATGATTATCATTTATTACAATCAGTGTGCTAGACATTCTGACATATCTTTTGCTTGTATTATCTCATTCATCTTAGCAACACAGCATGAGTTAGGCACTCATCATTTAACAGAGAAGAAAAGTGAGATTTAGACATGTGAAACAGTCCGTGTCTGTGTGGCTTTAAAACAGGCATTGGGAAACGACAGCCTGCAGACAAGTCTGCCTCCCTGCCTGTTTCATGAATGAAGTTTTACTGCAGCACAGTCACACTCATTCTGTTCATGTTACAGTGGCAGGGTTGAGTAGTTGTGACTCAGACTCTGGCCCACTTTTAACACTGTGTGTGTGCAACACGCACAGAGACAAACATACGTATATACACATATACCTGTTGTGGTAGTCCCCCTTGGGTTAAGCAGAAGTTAGATTAATCATGCACTTGTGATTTATATTCTGCTTGTTAATGTTGTTGTAGTGCTTTGTAGTTTACAAGAGTTTTTAGTTGACAGTGTAGCGTTCTTAGATCAAATTTTAATGTCTTGTGGATAAAATAGAAAGTGCAAGTGATTTTGACTTAAAAGGACATTTTCCCTAGGATACTGTTTTCAGTAAAAAGTTATTTTTTTTATCTTTCTTTTGGATAATTGAAAATTTACAACAGTCTAGTGTTGTTTTGGTTGAGTATTTAGAACATCCTAGAGTTTGTTGTATTTTTTAGCTCCAAAACATTTTTCTTTAAGCCATTTTGGAAAGCTGTCTTCCCTGACCAATTCTTAAGCAGTGGATACCAAGAGATGACTGAACAGTTACTAATGTGTCCTGCACAGCAGTGCTCACTGAGCATCCGGACTGCTTGGGCTGCTGCTGCTTTTTTTTTCCCTTAGATTTTATTTATTTATTTATTTATTTATTTATTTATTTATTTATTTGACAGAAAGAGACAGCGAGAGAGGGAACACAAGCAGGGGGAGTGGGCGAGGGAGAAGCAGGCTTCCCACTGAGTAGGGAGCCCGATGCGGGGCTCGATCCCAGGACTCTGGGATCATGACCCGAGCCGAAGGCAGACGCCCAACAACTGAGCCACCCAGGCGCCCCTGCTTCTTCTTCTTCTTCTTCTTCTTTTTTGTTTTTTTTTTCAATACTTTCCTGTCTCCTGTCAGTTCTTCCTGCTGTCATTGTGCATTCTGGTGACAGTTTCTTTACTGAGCTTTTTCTATTCCTAATCTTTTATGAGGTACAACTAAAAACGCTGCACTTATTAAAATCATGTGCAGTGAAAGGTATAAATAGACTCTTAAATCTAAGATGCTCTCTTATGAGTAATATGTTTTAATGATTTCTGATTTGGTTTCCCAAGTCCCTTCCACTCCTACTTTCTGGCTTTTGCTTATTACTAGGTAAGATTACTAAGATTATTTGCTAGATGATATTTTGTAGTAGTTTATATTGTTTTATTTTTTAGGCTATCTTTTGTCATTTAAGGTTAATACAGGGGTTTTTAATACAGAGGCCCATCATTAGGGTTTTTTTTTTTTTAAGATTTTATTTATTTATTTGAGAGAGAG
>NW_027397068.1:27527049-27698788 GCF_003265705.2 Callorhinus ursinus | reverse complement strand
GCTTAACCAACTGAGCCACCCAGGCGCCTCCCATCATTAGGGTTTTTTAAGGGGCCATTTGAAACCCCAAAATTACATGCAGAATTCTTTTGGACAGCAGATCTACAAATGGTTAATAATGATTTATTCATTCAGTAAATATTAAATATCTATTTTGTACCAGGCACTGTATCTGTGCTGGAAATACTGCAGTGATAAAACCAGAATAATACCTCTGAAAGGAGACAAGGCAAAACAGTTATCTCTCTAGTTCTTTCTGATAATATAAACTCTTTTCTCTTTGCAGGAAAAACAAGAATGGTGGTGGCTTTATATTGCAGATAGGAAGGAACAGACGTTAATATCTATGCCGTATCATGTGTGTACACTAAAAGATACAGAAGAGGTAATTATCCAACAACATTATTTCAGTATTTACAAATATATGGCATCTCACCATCATGTTGCTTCATAAAGTCTTTCTTAGAAATCAGTTTATCATATTTGGCTTATTTTATTTGTTAAGGCACATTTTATAACTGTTCTCTGGTGTCTTTTGGGAGTAGCCGATTGGAAATTTACACAGTGTTGTTAAAGGTAGGCAACTCTATCAGTCTTAAAAACTTGTTTTCAACTTATTTTTGGGAGTTTTCACTGTTAGTGTCTAAGAACTTATGCCTTTTGTTTTCCTGTCCAGAATTTAATTATATTTTACAAAAATGTACACATTGGATTAGTGCTAAGATAAATACCTTTGGTCTTAAAAACAAATTTAAGAACTGATAATTAGATTTTTAGAATGGAATTTTGATTATGTGGCATTATTCATTGTTAATGTCATCACTAATATATCATTGTGATGAGTATATTTTATCTGTTTTTCATTGTTTCATGCTACTTTTCTAGAAAAGTTCTTTCTGCCTGGATTTGGTAGACAAGAGCAAGGTTTTTTAGAATTTCAAGATAGTTCTGTGATGATTTTTTTTTTTTTAAGATTTTATTTATTTATTTGACAGACACAGCGAGAGAGGGAACACAAGCAGGGGGAGCGGGAGAGGGAGAAGCAGGCTTCCTGCAGAGCAGGGAGCCCGATGCGGGGCTCGATCCCAGGACCCTGGGGTCATGACCTGAGCCGAAGGCAGATGCTTAACGACTAAGCCACACAGGTGCCCCTGTGATGTTGATTTTTAATCCAAAAGTATTTTCCCCCCTTTATAACCAAGTAGTAAATGTATGAAGTAGTTTGTTGTTGTTTATTTGACACTTAAAGTTAGTGCTAACTTAAGGGTATTTCTTGGATAGAGCAGATTTCTTTTCTTTTTTTTAATTTAAGTTTTACCTAGTTTTGAACAGATAATAAATTCACCTAGTTAATATTTCAGAAGATATACAAAAGTGCACTCATTGAAACATCCCTGTCTCAGTCACCCACTTTCCTTCCTGGAGGCCATCAATGTTATAAAATTTTTATGTAGTCTTCATGTGATACTGTATGTAAATTACAAGCAAATACACATGGGTATTTTCTCCAATACTACATATAAAATAGCATACACCTTTTTCTCTCAATGATATAACTTGGAATTATTTCCAAGTTACTGCAGAAAAACCTTCCTCATTTGTTTTTACAGCTGCATTATACTCTTTTATATGGTTATTTATTTAGCACTCTACAATTTAATGGACTTATAAATTATTTATTTTGCTGCAGTGAATAACCTCATATGTCATTTTGCACATGTACATTTATAGGATAAATTCATAGAGTTAAAATTAATGAATCAGACGCTGTGTATATTTGTAATTTTGGTAGGTATCGCTAGATATTTATTTCTCTATAGGGAGAATGAATGTTTAAGAATGCCCTTTATCTCTCAGTATATCAGACATTTTGAATGTCACTGTTAATCAGAAAGGTGAAAAATGGCATCTTTGTGTTATTTTTTCCCCTTTCATCTTTTATTTTAAAAAGTTTCAAACCTATAGAAATGTTGCAAGCACACTACCATGAACTCCCATAGATCCTTTATCTACACCGATCAGTGAACATTTTGCCTTATATTTAAGATAGTTTGTCTTTCTCTGCATGTGTGCTTGTAGATATCATGACATTGTAACCCTAAATACTTAAACATGTATCTTGTAAGAACAAGGGCCATCTCCTACATAAGCACAATAAAATTACTATATTCAGGAAATTTAACATTGATATGGTATTTATGTAATGTGCAGTCCATATTTAGATTTCCTTAAATGTCTCACTAATGTCTGTTGTAGTTTTGTTTTTAAATTCAGGATCCAGGGCGCCTGGGTGGCTCAGTTGGTTAAGCGACTGCCTTCGGCTCAGGTCATGATCCTGGAGTCCCGGGATCGAGTCCCACATTGGGCTCCCTGCTCGGCGGGGAGTCTGCTTCTCCCTCTGACCCTCTTCCCTCTTGTGCTCTCTGTCTCTCATTCTCTCCTTCTCAAATAAATAAATAAAATCTTTAAAAAAAAAAAAAAATTCAGGATCCATTCAAGGATCATGCATTGCATTTGGTTGTCATTCTTCTTTATTCTAGAACTCTTCTTGGCGTTTTTGCTTTTAAATTTTTCACGCCATCAACATTTTTGAAGAGTCCAGGCAAAATATTTTGTAGAATATCCCTCAGTTTTAATTTGTCTCATTGGTTACTCATGATTATATTCATCTTAAATATTTTTGGCAAAAATACTACATAAGTGATACAACCTTCTAATGAGGCACATTATATCAGTTTGCCCCACATTGGTGATGCCATGGTTGAACATTTAATTAAGGCTTTTCTCTACTATAAAAGGTATTTTTTTCCTCTAATCTTTCAGGTAATACTTGGACACTGTGTTAATATCTTGGTTCTCTACTAGTCTTTTACCCACTCATTTTAATACACATTGATGATTTTTGCCTTACTCACTTTTTACTATGCTGGTTTTACTCCGTATAGTTTTAAATTTTGTATCTCTCTTAAGAGTGAAACTGAACATCTTTCAGTGTATTTGAATTGTACTTATTTTTATGTCTGATTGTGACCATTGTTCATTTTTGTTGGGTTATTGGTCTTTTAATTGGTTTGGGGAATTATTGTTGTTTTAAATATTATATCCCTTAGTGATATTTGTTGCAAATATTTCTCCCCAGTTTGTTTTACTATTGCAGTTGTTTTTACCAAGTAAAAATACAAACATTATTTATTTGGGTTTTTTTTGGTAGTGTGATTTAGTAATTTTTTCTTTTATGATTTCTGTGTCTTATGGTATACTTAGGTCAAACTGTGAGATTAATTTTAAAAAATGATAGTCCCATGAATTTTCTAGTTTGTTTTTCCTAGTTTGTTTGTTTTAATGTATAATCTTGCCTACAAAATCTGGATTTTGGAGATTGGAGGCAGATCACCAGAACATCCAAATGCTATCTTAATAACTTATTCTTCCTTTGTGTAAGTGGAAATGAAACTTTTTCTTTTAAGTTTTTATTTTAATCACCTGATGCTAATCCACATGCACTTCTTAGTCCCCATCACCTTTATCACTATTCCCTGCCCACCTCCTCTCTGGTAACCATTGGTTCTCTACGGTTGAGAGTCTGTTTCTTGGTTTGTCTTTCTCTCTCTCTCTCTCTTTTTTACCCCCTTTTCTCATTTGTTTTGTTCCTTAAATTTCACATGTGAGTGAAATCTTAGGGTGTTTGTCTCTCTCTGACTGACTTATTTCACTTAGCATTATACTCTCTAGCTCCATCCATGTCATTGCAAATGGCAAGATTTCATTCTTTTTTATGGCTGAGTTAATAGTCCATTGTATGTATATTTCACACCTTTATACATTCATCAGTTGATGGATATTTGATCTGCTTCCATTATTTGGCTATTGTAAATAATGCTGCTATAAACATAGGGGTGCATGTATCTCCTTGAGTTATTTTTTTTTTTAAGATTTATTTATTTTGGGGCGCCTGGGTGGCTCAGTTGTTAAGCGGCTGTCTTTGGCTCAGGTCATGATCCCAGGATCCTGGGATCGAGCCCCACATCGGGCTCCCTGCTCTGCGGGAAGCCTGCTTCTCCCTCTCCCACCCCCTCTGCTTGTGTTCCCTCTCTCTCTGTGTCTCTCTCTGTCAAATAAATAAGTAAAAAATCTTAAAAAAAAAAAAGATTTACTTATTTTACAGAGAGAGAGAGAGCAGGGGAAGGGGCATGGGAGAGGGAGAGAGAATCTCAAGCAGACTCCCTGCTGAGCACAGAGCCCAACATGGGGCTTGATCCCACGACCCTGAGACCATGACCGCTTTTTGGGTAAATACCCAGTAATGTGATTGCTGGATCACAGGGTACTTCTGTTTTTAACTTTTTGAGGAACCTCAGTTCTGTTTTTCACAGTGGCTGCACCAGTTTGCATTTCCCACCAACAGTGCAAGAGGGTTCTGTTTTCTTCACATCCTTGCCAACACCAGTTGTTTCTTATGCTTTTGATTTTAGCCATTCTGACAAGTGTGAGGTGATATCTAATTGTAGTTTTGACCTGTGTGTCCCTGATAAGTCATGTTGAGCATCTTTTCAGGTGTCTGTTGGCCATCTGTATCTTTTTTGAAGAAATGTCTGTTCATGTCTTCTGCCCATTTTTAATTGGATTACTTGTTTTTTGGGTCTTGAGTTTTATAAGTTTTTTATATATTTGGATACTAACCCCTTTTTTTTTTTTTGAAGATTTATTTATTTGAGAGAGCAGAAGGGGCAGAGGGAGAGGGAGTGAAGCAGACTCCTGGCTGAGTGAGGAGCCTGACACAGAGCTCAGTCCCATGACCCTGAGATCATGACCTGAGCGAAAATCAAGAGTCGGACACTTAACCAGTTGAACCACCCAGGTGCCCCATTGGATACTAACCCTTTATCAGATATATCATTTGCAAATATCTTCTCCCATTCCATAGATTTTGTTGATTGTTTACTTTGCAGAAACTTTTTTTATTGTGATGACGTCCCAATAGTTTATTTTTGCTTTTGTTTCCCTTGCCTCAGGAGACATATCTAGAAAAGAGTTGCTATGGCCCATGTCAAAGAAGATACTGCCTATCTTCTCTTCTAGGACTCTTGTGGTTTCAAGTCTCACATTTAGGTCTTTAATCCATTTGAATGTGTTTTTATATACGGTGTAAGAAAGTGGTCTAGGTTCTTTTGGACATGTTGCTGTCCAGTTTTCCCAAAAGCATTTTTTGAAGAGACTGTCTTTTCCCACCAGATATTCTTTCCTGCTTCGTCGAAGATTAATTGACCATATAATTGTGGGTTTAATTTCCGGATTTTCTATTCTGTTCCATTGATCTACGTGTCTGATTTTGTGCCGGTACCATACTGTTTCGATCACTTCCGCTTTGTAATATAACTTGAACTCTGGAATTGTGATGCCTCCAGCTTTGCTTTTCCTTTTCAGTATTACTTTGGCTATTCAGGGTCTTTTGTGGTTCCATACAAATTTTAGGATTATTTGTTCTGGTTCTGGAAAAGTGCTGTTGATATTTTGGTAGGGATTGCATTGAATGTGTAGATTGCTTTGGGTAGTGTAGACATTTTAACAATATTTGTTCTTCCAATCCACGAGCCTGGAATGTCTTTCCATTTCTTTTGTGTCTTCATTTTCTTTCATCAGTGTTTTATAGTTTTCAGAGTATAGGAATAGACCTCTTTAGTTAGATTTACTCCTAGGTATCTTATTGTTTTGGGTACAATCCCATTTTTTGTAAATGGGATTGATTGCTTAATTTCTCTTTCTGCTGCTTCATTATTGGTGTATAGAAATGCAACAGATTTCTGTACATTGATTTTGTAGCCTGCGACTTTATCAGTTCTGGCAGTTTTTTGGTGGAGTCTTTTGGGTTTTCTATGTATAGTATTATGTCATCTGCACATACTGAAAGATTTCTTTCTTTCTTACCGATTTGGATGCCTTTTATTTGTTTCTGTTGTCTGATTGCTGTAGCTAGGACTTCCAGTACTATGTTGAATAAAAGTGATGAGAGTGGACATCCTTGTCTTGTTCTTTACCTTAGGGGAAAGGTTCTCAGTTTTACCCCATTGAGGACGATGCTAGCACTGGGGTTTTGCATATATGGGTGGCCTTTATTATGTTGAGGTATGTTCCCTCTACACCTACTTTATTGAGGTGTTTTTTTTTTGTTGTTGTTGTTGTTGTTGTTGTTGTTGTTTCCTTTTAAGTAGTCTCCACACCCAGCATGGAGCCCAGTGCAGGGCAAGAACTCATGACCCTGAGCTGAGATCAAGAGTCGGATGTTTAACTGACTGAGCCACTCAGGTGCCCCTTGTTGAGGGTTTTTATCATGAATGGATCTTGTACTTTGTCAGATGCTTTTTCTGTGTCTATTGGAATAATCATATGGTTTTTATCCTTTCTCTTATTGATGTGATGTATCACATTGATTTGTGAATATTGAACCAACCTTGCAACCCAAGAATAAATCCCACTTCATCATGGTGAATGATTTTTTTAATATATTGTTGGATTCATTTTGCTAGTGTTGAGGATTTTTGCATCTATTTTCATCAGAGATATTGGCCTGTAGTTCTCTCTTTTGTGTGTTATTTTTATTTGGTTTTGGTATGAAGGTAATGCTGTCCTCATAGAATGAATTTGGAAGTTTTCCTTCCTTTTCTATTTTTTGAAATAGTTTGAGAATAGGTATTAATTCTTCTTTAAATGTTTGGTAGAATTCTCCTATGAAGCCATCTGGTCCTGGACTTTTGTTTTTTGGGAGTTTTTTGATTACTGATTCAATTTCTTTGCTGGTTATCATTCTGTTCAAGTTTTCTATTTCTTCCTGTTTTAGTGTTGGTAGGTTATATGTTTCTAGGAATTTATCCATTTCTTGTAGGCTGTCCAGTTTATTGGCACATAGTTTTTCATAATAATCTTTTATAATTATTTGTATTTCTGTTGTGGTGATGGTTATTTCTCCTCCTTCATTTGTGATTTTATTTATTTGGTTCTTGATAACTGGGTAGAGGTTTATCAGTTTTATTGATTTTTTTTTTTTTTTTTTAAAGAACCAACTCTTGGTTTCAGTGATCTGTTGTATTGTTTTCTTTCATCTTCTGGGTCATTAATTCATTCCTCTGCTTCTTCCACCCTGCCATTCATTCCATCAAGTGTGTCTCGTTTTGTTTATTGAGCTCCTTATCTCTGCTATTGAGTGTGGTCTGTGTTAATGGTCTCACTGATGTCTTCCACTCTTTACTCAAGCCCAGTGAGTATCCTTATGATCATTGCTTTAGGTTCTCTATCAGGCATGTTACTTATATCTGTTTTGCTTAGATCTCCTGCTGTGGCCTTGTCCTGTTCTTTCATTTGGGAGAGAGTCCTCTGTCTTTTCATTTTGTCTAAGTCTCTGTGCCTATATCTCTGTGTAGGAAAGTCGGCTATGTCTCCTGTTCTTGAGAGTAATAGCTTTATTTAGGGGAGGTCCTGTGGTGCTCTGCAGTGTAGTGTCCCTTGTTCCCTAAGGCCTGGTGCTTCAGAGAGTATCTCCAATGCGTGGGCTTTGCTTTTGTGTTCTGCCTGCTTTATCTTTCAGGCCAGTTGTCTGCAGAGGGCCCCTTTGCCTGTTGGTGGGTGGTGTTTGGTCTGTGGCCTGAATGTGGCAAGTTTTAACTAGGTGTGTTCTGGTCTGCTTGTGAAACAAGTCTTGTTGCCACCACCGTGGGAACTGAGGCCCTGCCAAACTTGGGGCCCACTGTGCTGGGACTGAGGCAAGTGTAACTGGGAGGGGTGGTTCCACTGGAGTGCAGGTGTTCGGGGGGCTTGGTGTAAGCAAGTTAGGTAGTGAGAATTGGCACTTCCGCTGCTTCCTGCAGGTGGCCCTGTCTTATGCTGAGAGGTGGGGGTGGGGGTAATGGCCCCGGCCAGGGGTCTCTCTGTGATGCCCTCTGAGATGAGTGAATACCTTCCCCACTGTGAGCCCCATGCGCTTTTCAGGTCACTGTTTCCACGCTCTATGTCCATGGACTGTTTTGCCCTGCCTTTTCTGTGAGAGCAGCCCCAGTATCATCTGAGCTCTCCCGGAGCCAAGCATGCTGACCTTTAAAACTCCAGGCTTTAAGCCCTGCTGGTTGCAAAAACTCAGGAAATTTGGGTCCTCTTGCTTTCCAAGCCAATTGCTATGGGAATTCCTTTTCCCCATGCACTCCCCTATGTGCTGGTTTGTCTCTTGCTCTTCTCTGCAACTGCAGCTCCCTCCCTACCACAGTGGCCATGATCCATTTCTCTTCCAAACTGTGTGTCCACGCTTGCTACCTTCTTCGACATGGCCTCTTCTCTCTCTTCTCACAGCCCTTCGCTGTGCTGTTTGTTCTGGCAGTCTTCAGTTCAATTGCTGGGGCATTTAGGATGATTTGGTAGTTATCTAGTGGTATTCATGGGATGATGTGAGCCTAGGGTCCTCCTATTCCCCTGCCATCTTCCTTTCCCTGGAATTGAAAGTTTTAAGAGTTTGTAACTCTTTGTATATATGGAGTTTGTGATTTAATAGGAAATAAGTATCTTCTTGACCTTTTAAGGCACTGGGCATGTTTTTAAAAATTTTTTTTACTTGAGTATGGTTGACATGTTTTTTGAGTATAATTGACATACACTGTTACATGAATTTCAGATTCAGCTTGTCTGTGTTACACTGTGTCCGCAGTGAGTATAAGCTATAGCTACTGCCTGTCAGCACACACAGCCCTTACAGTGTTGTTGACTGTACTCGTTTACGTGACTGGCTAATTCCATAACTGGAAGCCTGTGTTTTCCATTCCCCTTCACCCATTTTGCTCATCCCCTCACCTCCCCCCCAACATTCTCTCTGTCAACCATCAGTTTCTTCTCTGTATTTATAGGTCAGATTCTGTTTTTTGTTTGTTTATTCATTTGTTTTTTAGATTCCACATATGAGTGAAATCATACGGTATTTTCAGCATTGGGCATTTGTAAAGGAAAACTCACTTCTCCTGTGTTTCTCATTTCCTCACACTACTGTCACACTCACAACACTGTTGACACTGGGTGTGTGGGTTTGTACCCACACCAAGCAGTTCTCTGTCATCAGCGGAGTGTCCTGCAACTTCACTCAGTGCTGGCACTGTTTATCTGGAGTCAGCATCAGATCCCACAGGGTAAGGGCTCGGTTCCGTAAGACTTCCCCGCCCCCCATGTGCTTCAGATTTACAAGTCTCAAGTTGTCACCTGTACTTCTGACCAGATGGCTATGAAGTAGGGTTCCCATGATACCCTCCTTGAGTCCAATAATTTGCTAGAATGGCTCATAGAACTCAGGGAAACACATTTACTAGTTTATTATTAAAGAATATAATAAAAAACCTAGATGATGTTGTTTCTTCCATTTCTCAAAATACGGATTTTAAGTGCTGTTTTTTTTTCTTCTAGGTAGAACTGAAGTTTCCTGCACCAGGAAAGCCTGGAAATTATCAGTATACGGTGTTTCTGAGATCAGACTCCTATATGGGTTTGGATCAGATCAAACCCTTGAAGGTAAGAATAGTGACTCTTTTTAATAAATATGGTTGCCTGTTTCAATAAGTGCTTAATATACTAGGAAAGCATTTCTAGTTCTGAAATGTAGAGTAATAGAGGGAAAAAGATGTTTTCTCATACTTTATATATGATACACTCAGTGGCTTGCCCTTTTAATAATAAATGAGTTAAAGGAGCATAATGCTTTAGAACCTCGAATATAAATTATTAGAATGATTTAGAATGTTAAATATAAATTACTTAAATTATACTCTTTTTTTAAATTTAATTAATTAATTTAAAGATTTTATTTATTTGAGAGAGAGAATGAAAGAGAGAGAGAGAGAGCACACAAGAGGGGAGAGAGGGAGAAGCAGACTCCCCGCTGAGCAGGGAGCCCGATGCAGGACTCGATCCCGGGACTCTAGGATCACGACCTGAGCCGAAGGCAGTTGCTTAACCAACTGAGCCACCCAGGCACCCTTAAGTGATACTCTTAATGTGCTATAAAATGCTATGACTTTATAGGGCCTCACCAACTGGGTTCTGGGGTTTTTTTGTTTTTGTTTTTTAGAAAAGTACATGTATTTTCCCACAGATTCTTTTGGAGTGTTTATTAATTTCTGAGATTAATTTGTTTTTTATCATCTTATACACTTTGTATAAGTATCATTTGAAGCACGTTCCTATCAGTGTTTACCAGTTTCACTTGAGGTTTTTATAAAAGGCCTTCTGTTATGTAAACGTTGTGTTGAAGTGTTGTTACATGGTGTACTGGAGTCCCAGAGTAAAGGGAGCTGGGAAAGGCAGGCCTGTTTTTTTCCCACGAGGGTACCATATTTCTTTCCATTGTCTATAGAATTTTACTTCATGAGTATGGAGGCTGCAAAATACTTTTTTGAAAGTCACACTTGAGTTTTTCTTCTCTCAGCAGACTTATTAAGACATAAGACTTACTAAGACATAACTCAGTGTTCTTGCTCAAGAATCACAATTATTAATCTTTCATTGTACAGAATAGTATAGCTTCTATAGAATTAAAATGTCAAACCGTATTTGAAATTTAACTGCATTCGCATATTAGTAGATTACCTTTTTATTTCTGGGATGAATGTCTATTGTAAATAAATATGTTAAATTTAGAGTTAACACCTGTAGAGTCTATTTCTTTATAATTGCTGTGGTCACAGAAAATTTTTTCTTTATCAGATATTTCTTCCCTTTTTCCTCCCCAAATTTCTGATGTCTGCATTTAATTCTTCTTTATAGTTGGAAGTTCATGAGGCTAAACCTGTACCAGAAAATCACCCGCAGTGGGATACAGCAATAGAAGGGGATGAAGACCAGGAAGACAGCGAGGGCTTTGAAGATAGCTTTGAGGAGGAGGAAGAAGAGGAGGAAGATGATGACTAAGCAGTACTATGAATGGACCACAGTATTTGCAGCTTTTTGCTGTTTTGGAAGTGTATAATAAACCAGAAACAGTGCAGAACTGATGTTGAGGGAGGTGTTAGTTCTTTACTAGAAATGGGTGCATAATATAACTAGGCAGTGGTGATGCCTTGGTACAGTCTGAAAAGTGCTTAAGGCTTGTTAAAGCCTTTCAAGTATGGGATGGTGCATTTATTTCATCGGCAAATGATAATAAACCCTTTGTTATAACTGTCCAGAAATGTGGGCTATGTATTATCAATTTATGGTCCCAGTAAAAGTAAAGGTACATGAAAACCAATTTATAAGTGAGCAGTTTTTCTTTGTTTAGCTTTAGTTTTCAGCAAACATGAAAGTATGGTAAACACCACACATGTTTTTAGGAACATCTGCTCAAGTTTTAATCTTTTAATAAGCTCTGTCATTCATTTATTGACATTTTGCAGTGACACAAGACTATTTATAACAGCTCCATTCATAGCTTTAAACTTTTTATTTTTACCTGTCTTGGTCATAAGTTGGCATTCTGTCACATTCCACATAATATAGAGGGCTACATTTGGGGATTTTCCTTTTCTTAATTGCCCAGAGTTATCAGACAGATTATAAAAAATGGCGTTTAATGGCTTAAAACATTTTTAAGCCTCTATTTTAGCAGATCAGTGCAGGATCTAATTCTTTTTATAAGCTATGGGTCTAAAAATGATTGTGGGACCATATGTTCTCTGATGTTGGTGACTCATGTTATTAAACCTTTTTAAAAAGGTTCACTATAAAAGCTGAAATACATTCTTAGCTTTTAATCCACCTGACTCAGAAGCCTTTTAAGGAAAAAAAAAACCACATAACTTGCAAAGGAGGCATTTTTTTTGTATTCATTTTGGACTCCTGTCAATAAAATAGAAGTTTGACTCATTTTATGTTTGTAATGGTGTGTGTCTTTTTACTTCCAGAGAAAGGATATAATAGGATAATTCACTCTTTCAACTAAAAATTTAATAATGTACATTACTGCAGAAGTGATCGCTATTTCTGTATGGTATAGAAAAATCCATGTGTGGGAGGAATTATCCCCTCACACATTGCAACCCAGAAGGATAGTGCTTATAAAGAGTAGAAATGTATACATGATGAATCATTCAGGTAAAATGAATATTTTTATTACTAGATACTGAGGAGAGGCATATGTCTGTAATATTATAAGACTGATTGTAATAATCCTTGCCTATCAAAATCTCCATAGGCCAAAGTACTGTTGGAATACTAATTTGTGACCTTATTGATTTAAAAGGTTGCCACATTCCATGCAGAATTGGTATTTTGTTACTGCAGTAGTTGGAAATAAAATTTGAAAATTACCAAAAACATGAATGGTTTTCTGGTTCTAAATTTAGGATATAATTTCTACAACATACTCAAAACAGTTTCTTCATTGGAATCTCCATCACCTGTTTGTCAGTTTGTTTAAAAGGTGTTAGTGAGACTCTTCCTTGGCAGGCAGTAGCCCCCCTGCGGATTTGTTTCATTTTACAAGTAGAGGGTGGGTTTAATTTTTGAGTCAGGTTTTCCTGGGGAGCTCCAGTGTCAGGTGAGACAGCAGCCGGTCAGCTAAGTGCGATAGACGGGAGTGAGGCCAGCCGGTAGCAACAAGCAAAAGGGGGTTTGAGGAAACCTGTGACCAAACCAAACTGTGTAATGTGCACATCTCCTGGTTTTCTTGAAGGATAATATTCAAGAAAAGTATTTCTATTCTAGTGGCTATTTTGTCTGAGGTTTTATTCTTTCAAACAACTGGCTTTCTGTGTTTGAGACTCCAGAGAGGATAATTTCACAACCCAGTAACTCACCGCAGTGCTTAAAAAAAACAGGATCACCTTGACCTTAGAAAATCCCACCAGTCTGTTTTCCTTTACCCTTTGTGTGATACATACATACTTCCCAACCACACAAGTGCATTACCCTCTAAATTAGTACTTTAGGTAAAAAAAAAACTTTCCATATTGCAAGAGCGAAAGAACTGAGCCTTCAGTTTATAGTTCCCGTCTCTCCAGCAAATCTCAAAACTCCATATCCCTTCTCTCGATCAAGATTTGATAACAAACCCTGGTTTGCATTTAATCTAATGGAAACTCTTAGTGTAGTTTCAGTTTTGTTTTCATGAGGAAACTGACATTTTGTCAACAGAATAAATGAACATATAGATGAAAACATTCAGTGTGTGTACACAAAGTGAAACTGGTTATGAAATTAAGTTACTTAAATTGTGTAATATTTTAATCTCTTTAAATTGGTGAAGTACCTATTAAAAGGTAACTCTTCCATGAGAAGACCACAATTGAAAGTCTAGCAGTTGTTTGTCATGTGTGTATCTCAGTCTCAAAAGTCAGGTGTTTGTGTCCTTTCTAAAAATTTTTAAGTTTTCATGAATATTTTTTAAAACTAAGCACTTTGAACAAGGTTCTCTGTAGAGAACAATACTCTTCTAGTTCTCCCAGCTTGCACTGAGGGGTGGAGGATGAGACTGTCCACCGTGCTCCACTGCATGGCGGGAAGCTCAGACCTCGGGTGCAAGCAATAAGGGTAGGGGGATGCCAAAGGACTGATGGGGAAGGAGTGGGGAGGATGTTGAGGAATGTAATGAAGCTCGCTGAGTGCGTCATTGACCGTGACGTTTATCTAGTTATTTGCTTCAACAAATCAAAACCAGATGCAGGAGTGTTCTTTAGCAACAATTATTTCAAATGTGATTCAGCACTCTACATATTTTTTGAGTGGTTGCTCATCATTCATCATATATTCACTTGAGTTTCTTTGTGCCTGGGTCTATGATTGGATACCGGAGTTATAGAAATAAAATAATTCATGTTCCAAGGACTCACTGGTATTATGACAGGAAGATGTGTGGCAATCCATTCTAATCCATTTGCATTAGCTAATGGCCATTGTTTGGAATGCTTTTTTTTTTTTTTTAAGTCTTTTCCACTGTAGGCAGAGGAATTTTGTTTTTTAGATGCTAGGCATTGGCTCTTTATTTTTTTAATAAGCGATTCCTCATCCTTTATTTTTAAGTATTTCTTTAAAGCATTTTTCTCCCCAAATATTCTTACTCAACTCCATGAAATCCCCTAGTTTGCCTTAAAATGAAACAGCCATCAGTGAACCATAAAGTAACATATCACTAGCTGTGTTGTGATTAGTCCAAATATGTCTTAAGTTAGCATCAAACATCTTCACACATTTAAACTAGATACTAGGGCTATTTTGCAAAACTTTGAAAAGCTGTGATCTTGTACATTTTTCTGTAACCTGAGCTAAGAATCCAAATACAGCGATCACTGGCATGCTTTAGGACTGTGGTTTCAGGTGGGGGTGTGTTATATCCCTGGGGTATGCAGATAAATCAGTCCATTGGGAAAATGTTAAAATGGTTATTTGTATTTACTCTCATCCTTTTAAATTTCTATTTTTGTGTGTTTTATAATGTACATAATATATTGTACAATTGTACACATATAATTCGTAAATAAATACATTTATTGGTTCATTATTTTTTTCTGATTTCAGTGCATGATCGAAACATTTGGATACGTTGCTTTTAGGTATAGATAGGGTGGCATTTAAACTAAAATGATTTGGACCTTTAGCACTCAATATTTGAATTCACAGTGTGATGTTACTCTACTGGGAGTTGGCATTCACTCTGTCTAGCCCTACTGTAGTCCCCAGGAGCAAAGTGACACTTTTCTAAGATGAGAACTGAGTAGGTTTCGTGATGGGGTTAATAGATGAGGGTAGAGTTCTAAGCAGATGTCGTCCGTGGAGTGGAAGTGGGGCAGGTAGAGGCCAAAGACGGGCTAACTGCTGGGATGTCCAGCAAAGGCTACAGCTGTTAAGAGGTCCCTGTAATCTGGCTGCCACAAATTAAAGGTGAGTATGGGAAGGATTGTCCACTCTCTTTTCAGCACTAGGTAGTTCAGCATTAACCTGTCAGGCTGCATATGCAAAGGGAGCTGTGTTCTTTTATCTTTCTGAACACCTGAGGTTTACCCTTTAAAATCTGGAAAATGGTAGCAATAGATAACAGAGATGGGAGCAGTTTCCATAAAGAGCAACTTCAAACTATTTGCCTGTAGTTTCCAGCCTGGTTCCGGTAGAGGGCGATAGGGCTATAATTTTCATTAGCAAAGAATGGTTGAGCTTGTGGGACTAAACCAAAATTAAAGACATGCTTTGTAATTTATTTCTGTTTCCACCTTTTAGGATTACCTTCTTTCCCTTTACTCCTTTTTTAGCCTTATCTAACCTTTGTCTTTCTTAACATGTATCCTTTAATACATTATATTTACTTCTCGGTTTTCTAGCTGGAAATACTAGGTCCCTTTGCAACAAATTCCAGAAAATCCATATTTATTCATTGTGCTGGAATTGTATTAGATCGTTTGCGTGAGAGAGGTGGGAGATTAGGTAGGACTAAAAGATCCTTTTATTCTATAAAATTTAAATTTTGGGGTTGGTTGGTATCAAGAACTATGTATGAAGGGTCTGAGACACTGCAGGCTAACAAGTTAACCCGCCACGGTGTCATGGATGTTAGCAAAGACAGGAGAATCCCGGGTCAGAAGCACTGCAGGCTGCGTGAGCTTCATGTTCCCCATCTGCTCCTCTGGTTCTCCCAAGTTCCATGGGGGCTCCGCAGAGCAGATGTTGCACAAGAAAAATACTTGAGTCACAGCTGAGGAATTTCTAGCTCAGGAAGCCTAGTCTTTTAAAGGGTATACAAGCAAAGCTGTCCAAGAGGGAGATATTCTCGATTCCAAGCTAGTTTCCTACATAAACGAAAAGTCTGGAACAAAAGCTCTGTGCCTCTGCTCACAAGGTGCGCCGAAACATGAGATCCCCATGGAAAATTGTCTCAAAAGTTGGAATTCAAAATACATAGTACCTCTACTTACAGGGAGTCTTTGGACCTTTGGTTAAAATTGAGGAACCTCTGAAATATTCTCAACAGTTGTGCTGGCACCTATGATCATCCTTTGAGGGAAGATTTATTTTTGGTTTTGACTGTGAAAAGTTGCCCAGAGATTATGCAGATGAATGGGGAGGGTAATCAAATTTGCTGATAGACATTTTGATCAAGAATTAGGCATGTGACTAAAATACAATGAGAGACTTTAAAAATCTTGATCATTAAACTGCATTTGAGACATCCAATGATATTACCAGGATAACTCTAGCCTCCCTCATGTATATGCATTAGTCTGCATCTATAGCTTTGGAAAATTAGTCTACTTACTTTATAATCACATCCAAAGTTTCTCCAGCTTTTTCAAAAAATTCCAGTGTAATTAACATACAGTGTTACATTAGTTTCTCTCCAGCTCTTTAATTTCTTGATTCTCTGCCACATTCCTAGGATGTCAGTCACTGGCTGTGCCACACATCAATTTCCAAGTTTCTCCAAAAGCCTACAGTTCCTCTTCTTGATGTGACAACATACACAGAGAGAAAGGGGGAGCAGCAGGAGGGGCGCCCCAGCTGAAGGGAGGCAAGGCACCCCTTCCAAGTGTCTTGGAGTTGCAGCTCGCTCCACAAGCCCCTCCCGGTTCAGAACTCTGCAGTTAGTCTTTTTCCCACCATCCCAGGGAGCTCTTGCGGCACTACCCACCCCTTACTCAGGAAACACTGATGGGGGCCTATTATCATGGAAATCATAAGGATTAATGTGATTTCCAGCAAAGTGCTTTTGAGAATTGGAGATGAAGCTATAGTGTTGTGATTCACAGCATTATTTCTTTATACACTGAAAGCCCCCACATCTTTCAAGTCTGCTGACTTAATGACAGGGTATCTCAGTAAATGTCAGGAGTGACACGTCAGGAGCAGCACATTTCAGATGGGAGTTCGGGTTCGGTAATACTAAAACGGAATTTTGAGTAGAATTTTGAATGTGTGTTAAAAAGAAAAATCTTTAGAGCTAGGAAAAAAAAAATCTTTAAAAAGCCTTCCTCCGTCTCGCTCAGTCTGATTTGTCAGGTTTTGTTTTGCATTTGGTACGAGGGTACTTAGAATCTGATCGAACCGAGGGCCTGCCTCCTAAGCCCTCCACGGAAGCGAGCGGGAATGCAGGACTGGAAGCGAAAGCCCTGGGCTCTAGCGTTGGAGCTCCGTCCGTCCGCGGGGCGCCACCGGCCTGGGAAGTTAGGGACGGTGCGCGCGGAGGTGCTGGGAACCGTAGCGATGCCCTCTGCAGCTGGAGGAAATGGCGCTCCCAGTCTGACCCACAGCGGGCCGGGCGTGGATGGAGGGAGAGACAGAGAAGAGAAGTGACCTGTCGCAGCGAGGGACAGAACTGGAGCGGGGACGCAGGCACGCTTCCGGACAGGGTGCTGCGCACGGGGCGTCTCCCGGCGCCACGCCGCTTCCTAGGGCTGAGCTACCCCCCGGAGCCCCATCGCCGAGCTCCTCGCCTGCGCGGGCCCCAGGGGCCTGGGGCTACGGGGAGGGGCTGTTGCTTCCTGGCCCGGGTGCTCGGAACACAGAACGGAAAGAGAGGGAAAAGATCCCCGCCCTACACTCTACAAGGGGGAAAAGAATGAACAATAAATATAATTGATAAGCGCTGTAAATAGTACATTTGAGCGTGGTAAGTGTAGTGGTAAAAAGGAGTAGAGAAAGGTAAAGAAGGTAGGGGGAGGACAGGTTTCAGCTTTCAGGGTCAGAGGGAGTCTCCTCTCAAAGCCGGCATCTGGGCCAAAACTTGAAGGGGTGAAGAAGTTAGTGGTGCAAGTGCTTGGGGGTTAGGGTGTTCCGGACCCGGGCTGTCAGGAGCGGCCTGGCCTGTGGGCAGAGCGCCGGAAAGGCCAGTGGCCACATCAGAGTCAATCAGGGGAGAGAGAATGAAGTCGCGGCAGGCTGGGCCTTGTAGGTCCTTGTAAGGACACCGGCTTCAACTCTGAGGAAGTGGGAACCATTGCAGGTTTTTGAGCAGGGGAGTAATGGGATCTGCGCGTGTCTTAAAAGGATCCCTCAGGCTGTTGTGTTTAAAACAAAGACAAAGGGGGCCCGGGTGGCTCAGTCTTTAAGCGTCTGCCTTCGGCTCAGGTCATGGTCCCGGGGCCCTGGGATCGAGCCCCGCATCAAGCCCCGCATCGGGCTCCCTGCTCGGCGGCGGGAAACCTGCTCCTCCCTTTCCCACTCCCCCTGCTTGCGTTCCCTCTCTCGCTGTGTCTCTCTTTGTCAAATAAATAAAATCTTAAAAAAAAAAAAAAAAAGACAAAAACCAGAGAGGGGCAGAAACAGAAGACCCAGTGAGAAGGTTATGGCAGAAATCTCCCGGGAATTTTGACCCACTTACAAGGCAACAGGTGCTGTGCGTTTGTCCACACGGAGGCTCTGAGAGGGTGGCAGCTGTGGAGGTTGGGGGCAGAGTTTGGATTTGGGCTGTGCAGATTTGAAGATAAAGCTGGCAGGATTTTCTAGTGAATTGGATGTGCTGTTAAGAGGGAAAGAGAGGAGTAAGGATGCTGCTAAGAGTGTTCCTGAGCAAGTGGAAGGATGGAGTTGCCATCAGCTGAGAAGGTAAAGGCAAGATGTGGAACAGATCTGGGGGAAAGACTACCAGTTCGTTTGAAATTCTTCAAACGGAAGAGTTAGGGAGGCAGCTGGATGTATGAGTCTGGAGTTTGCCAACAAAGTCTAGTTAGGAATCTAAATTTGGGGCTAAATGGCATTAACATGCTCAATGAGATCCCCAAAGAAACAAGGGCAGAGGTCTGGGCCCCGAGGGAGACTGACATTACCAGACTGGGGGGCAGGGGAGGCAGAGGAGGAGTCTCGGGAAAACCAAGAGTGTGGTGACCTGGAAGACACTGTGTCAGGAGAAGGGGTACCTCTGGTGTCACCTGCTGCCGAGAAGGCAAGTGAGATGAACATGGGCGTTAGCCAGGAAGAGGTGTTGCTGATCTCCCTAAGAGCAGTTGCAGGGGAACAGTTGGAGACAAAACCCTGTTCCAAGTGGGCTTGAAAGAGAATGGGAATTAGGGCAGTGTGGTATTGGGACAAAAGCAAAGAGGTCAGTGATACAGAATGGAAATCCAGAAACAGACCGGCGCAGGTGGACAGACTCACACAGCTGGTGTACGTGACAGGTTGGCATTGCAGTACAGTGAAGGAAAGGAAGGCTTTTTCAAAACACTGTGCTGGGACAATGGGACACCCATTCAGGGGCGGGGGGGAACGACGCATGGTCCCCTTCTCATTCCTTATGCAACAATTAATTCCAGGTGGCTTGGAAGTCTAAATCTGAAAGGCAAAACAATAAAAGCTTTTAGAATATAGGAGATATTTATGACCTTAAGGTAGGCTACAAAAAGCATGTCTAAAAAGGAAAAAAAAAAAAAACTGAGAAATTGAGTTACATCCAAATGCAGGACTTTTGTTCTTCGAAGACACAATAAAGAAATGAAAACCGGAAGTCCCAGCATGGGAGAAGTTATTCGTCACACACACAATTCACAAAGCACTTGAATCCATACTAAACAAAAGACTCCTACAAATTGGTAAGAAAAAAAAATACAACTCAATGGGAAAATTGGCAATAGGCTTAAAAAGACACTTTGTGTCACAGATTGGGTCCTTCAGAAGCAGACACTGAGAAGGGGTTTGTGGTGTCAGATATTTATTAAGAACCAAGATGTTTATTGTGAACAAAAGAGGGAGGAAGCAGAAAGGGGCAGAGAAAGGAGCTGAACTTTGACATAGACCTAGCAAAGCCTGGACCAGCCTAGGAGGGTGCTCAGGAGTGAATATTGCTCATTAGTATGTCTCGTGCCAGGATGTAAAGGCTGTGTCTTTATAGTCCTGCCTTGCTCAGTGAGCATGGGCTCCTCAGGAAGAGCATGACCTTGACAAGGTGGTTCTCTGTATCAAGGCCAACCCTGAAGGAACTGTTGGCTGGAGGCTGTCTGCCGACCACACTCCCTGCCGCTAGGCAACATGACCTTCCTTGAAGGAGGATCTGAGTGCCGTGTCTCCATGTCTACTCTGCTGCACAAAACACTGCATCTGAAGGGCAAAACAAATCCATGAAAAGCTGTTCAAGTTCTTTATCCATCAGAGAAATGCAAACTAAAACCACAATGAGATATCACGACCTGTTCACCAGAAGGCAGAAGTTGAAGAATTGGCAATACCAAGTGGTGGACACGTAGCACCTTGAAATCTCATCTGCTCCGGTAAAAATATAAATTTGTAGATCACTTTGTAAAGTAGTTTACCATTAGTTACTAAAGTTGAAGTTATGCATAGGCATGGACATAGTAATTATACTTTCAGGTATTTACCAACAGAAATGCATGCGCATATGTACCAGTAGACATGTATTAAGAATGCTCATGGAAATAAGTCAATCAGAGAAAGACATGTATCATATGATCTCACTGATATGAGGAATTCTTAATCTCAGGAAACAAACTGAGGGTTGCTGGAGTGGTGGGGGGTGGGAGAGATGGGGTGTCTGGGTGATAGACATTGGGGAGGGTATGTGCTATGGTGAGCGCTGTGAATTGTGCAAGGCTGTTGAATCACAGACCTGTACCTCTGAAACAAATAACACATTATATGTTAAAAAGAAAAAAAAGATAGCAGGAAGGGAAAAATGAAGGGGAGGAAATCAGAGGGGGAGACGAACCATGAGAGAATATGGACTCTGAGAAACAAACGGAGGATTCTAGAGGGGAGGGGGTGGGAGGATGGGTTAGCCCGGTGATGGGTATTAAAGAGGGCATGTACTGCATGGAGCACTGGGTGTTATATACAAACAATGAATCATGGAACACTACATCAAAAACTAATGATGTAATGTATGGTGATTAACATAACATAATAAAAAAAGAATGCTCATAGAAGTTCTATTCATAACAGTCCCAAATTAGAAACAACCCAAATGTGGATTGATAATAGAATGGATAAATAAATTTTTCTATGTTTATATAAAGGTTGTGATGGGCAGCCTCTGAGATGGTCCCCAGTGACCCCCTTCCTCCTGGTGTTCACATCCTGGGCTGGTCCCCTCCCACACTGGACCAGCTTGGTCTCTGTGATTAATAGCAAACAGCAACAGTGATGGTGTGTCACTTCTGAGATTCGGTTATAAAAAACACTGCAGCTTCCATTGTGAGAGCTCTCATTCCCATATTCTCTCTTAGACTATTTGCTCTGGGGAATCCATGTCATGAGCACGCCTATGGAGAGGCCCACATGGCCAGGATTTAATCTCTTGTCAACAGCCATGTGAGTGAATTTGGAAGTGGACCCTCCAGCCCTAGTTAAGGCTTCAGAGATTATAGCCTCAGGCAACAGCTTGACTGCAATGACTTGAGAGACTATAAGCCAGAACACCCAGCTAAACCACGAATGATTCCTGACTCTCAGAACATAGGTCGTATAGTAAGTGTTGGTTTCCAGCTGCTAAGTTGGGGGTAATTTGTTACACAGCAATAGATAACTAATGCAATGGGATAATATAAAGTAATGAAAACAAATGAAATGCAGTTACATATGTCAACATGGGTGAATGTTACCAACGCAATATTGAGTGAAAGAAACCAATAACAGAAGACATTTTTAATTATCCCATTATTTAAAGTTCAAGAAACAGGTAAAACTAAAGCACGATATTTAGGGATGCATGTCTAGATGGTGAAACAGTCAAGTCAATCAGGGAAGTGGTTTTCATAAAAGTCGGGATGATGGTTACCTTTGGGGGCAGAACGGGGTCAGAAGTGAGAGGGGGCAGGAGGAAGGCTTCTGTGCTCTTGCTAATGTGCTATTTCTTGACCTGGAGGGTGATAGCAAGGGTATTTGTTTTGGATAAATCATTAAGCTTTATGCTTTTGTTCTTAACCCCCCACTCCACCTTTTTGTCTATGTGTCAGTTTCACAATGCGAAGGCAAACAAAGAGGGTGGGATGAGAGAAATTAGGGACAGAGCACAGACAACTCTTCAGAGGAATGTTGTTGCAAAGAGGATCAAAGAAATGGAATAGTAGCTAGAAGAGAACTTCTAAGATTTCCAAAACAAGACTTTCTTTTTTTAAAGATTTTCTTTATTTATTTGACAGAGAGAAACACAGCGGGAGAGGGAACACAAGCAGGGGGAGTGGGAGAGGGGGAAGCAGGCTTCCCGTGGAGCAGGGAGCCCTACACTGGACTCGATCCTGGGACCCTGGGATCATGACCTGAGCCAAAGGCAGACACTTAACAACTAAGCCATGCAGGCGCCCCTAGAATAAGGCTTCTTAAAACATGAAACAACAGTATGTTTTATGCAGAAGGAAATCATCTACTGGAGAGGAAAAACTGGTAAGACAGAAGAGGGATCTTGCTGGAACCAGGTTGTGAAGTAGGTGAGCGACAGTCGGGCCTGAGCTAGGGGTACTGCGTCAGTCAGAGTCCTCTGGAGATAGAAACAAGAGAATGTAGCTACACCTATACACTCTATACAGTAAGCTTGTATCTGTATCTATTAATAAACCTATATCTGTATTTATCTATCGACCTATCTTTAGATTTATTTTAAGGAGTTTATCTATAGTTTATTTTAAGGCTCACATGATAGGCGAGTCCCAAGCCTCCAGGGTGGGCTGGCAGGCTTGGCAAGTGGTATATTTGAAAAGACGGGATTCCCCTATCACACATACTCAAGGTGATCCAACTGGTGGGGCTGGCAAGCATTAAGCTACCGAATCCCTGTAGACGAGCCGGGCAAAGAGGTCCTCAGGAGGAATGAGGATCTTCCCCGGGTGGACAGGCAAATGCGGGCTTAGTTCGGCCAGCTGATGTGGGTGACCTGGTAGGTAGGTGCTTTGGGGGAGTTGCAGCTGTTCCCAATCCGTGAAGACACTGAGAGAGGTGCCTTCGGTGGAAATGCTCCCTTTCTTCTTCCCTGCCCCCGGGAGGCAGGAGCCCATTCCACCCCCCAGCCTTACCCCCAACTCCCCAGTGCTGGTGCTCAGCGCCCGGGTCCGGACTGCGGCGCGAGCGGGCGAGCCAGCTGCGGCCGCCAGGGGGCGTGAGGCGGCCGAGGAGGGCCGGGCTGGCCGGCAGGGCCGGGGATATCCGGGGCCCCTTACTGGAGCTGGCGGGCCCCAGCGGGGTGGCTGGAGCTCTCTGCTCCGCCGGGCCCCCTCGGCCGCGGGCCAGGCCCCCCCCCCCCGCCCCGCCGCCGCCCAGCCAGGCCCGAGGGCGGCCTCGGGCCTCCGCTGGTTCACCGACCACGTCTCCTGTGCCTCTTGCCAGCCCTGAGCTGCTCTCCTCGGACCCCTGGACGCCAAAGGTGGTCCCCTGCCGCTTGCACGTTTGGCCTCTCAGATGCTAGAGCTGGCGCCCTGCCTCGTGCGGGGCCCTCCCCCTGCCCCCGGGCCACCCTGGAGGAGGGGGACAGCTACATAGTTCACGCCTCAGAGGTGGCCCAGTGAGCTTTCAGGACCTCTCGCTAAAGCAGGGCGGATACAGCTTCCCTCGCCTAACGGAACCCCCCTCCTCCTTAGGACCCGCCACGCACCTGGCTGAGCTGCGTCCCACTTGCTGGGCGACCGGGAGCAGGGGGGCCAGATGCCCCGCACGCACGGGACGGACACATACATACGTATTTGGGACAATACTTACCGTATTATCTATCTAGTTAAATCTATCCATATCTATATAGTTTAAAAAAATCCGATTTCTCTGTTTTGTTTCAGTTAAACCCAAGTACACTATCCCCCCCCCAAGCCATCAGCTTTCTTAACAGATTTTAGAAAAAGAAGGAATTTATCCTTTTAATCATGGCATTCATTCAGCTAAAGCTGTGGCCCTTTATGTCTGTGGAAACTTTCCTTTCAAGGAGCTTAATGTTTTTATGTTAATTTATTTTTATGGGCGAATCTGTAGTTTGCTTTCTGACCGGAGTCCACGCTGAATAGGAGCTGTTCAGTGGGGCAGATTTTGGAAATCATGATAACATCTGTACACCACCCTGAACAAGGCCCTGTGGGAGTCTCCTGGGGACCTTACTTCTGGGTAACCATTTCGCACCCACTCTCCTATGGGAATGGGACACACACACACACACACACACACACACAGTCTATGTGTCCATTACATTTATATTTTGGGTCAAGAGACTCTGCCTTGTAAGGGACAAAAGCCCTTACAATATTCCTAATAACACTCCTTGGCCCTTGTGGAGCTCATTTCCTCATTCCACTGTGGAATGCCATCCAAAATCAAACTGGCTCAAATGTAGATATGCTCTCCCTTGATCCTGACCTGCTTGGTCTGGGGGGACAGGAAGCCAAGAACATCAGTTTCCTGGGACAAAGTACCACAAAACTGGATGGCTCAAGCAACAGAAGTGTAGTGTCTCACAGTTCTGGAGGCTAGATTCCCAGAATCAAGGTGTCAGCAGGTTATTTCCTTCTGAGGGCTATGAAGGAGATCCAGGATCTTTCCTTGGTTTGTAGATGTGTCTCTTCACATTTTGTTTTCCTCTATGTATGTCTGTCTCTCTGTCCAAATATTTCTTTTTAATAAGGAGACCAGTCATATTGGATTAGAGTCCACCCTAATGACCTAGTGACCTCTGTCAAAGACCCTATCTCAAATAAGGTCATGTTCTGAGGTACTGGGGGTTAGGATTTCAACATATCTTTTTGGGGGGAGGGACACAATTCAACCCATACACCAGGAAACCCTGATGAGGGAAGGTGCACTTCACTGGTGTCTGAGAGATGACTCTTTGAGGGATCCCATCAACACCTCAATAGACAAGTTTGGCTGTCAGGCTGGAGTTTTGGTCAGGAAGCTTCTAGAACCAGGAAGTGATGACTTCATGGGAGAGCTCGCTGTTCCTGTTGGACACCTAAGCTTGGTCTGAGAGGCCAGCTGAGCTCCCAGTAGCAGAGGTGCTTTCCTCTCTACAGGAGCCTCAGGGAGGGGTCCTTGTCTTCACCATATCTGGTGGTGAAGCCCACTTACCTTCTTATCTGGGCAAGAAGCCCACTTAGCTTCTCTCACTGCAGGTGGGAACAGGACTGTGAGCAGAGCATTCTCCACAGACTTGTCCAACCCACGTGGCACCCGAGTTCAATGGGGAGCTGGGAATTGGTCCAGGAAAGAAAAACAATGGCAGGCATTTGGAGGATTTGAGGTAAAAATTTAATAACATGTGTGGTAAATGTTAATAGTAATTTGGGTCTCATAAAACCCTGCCTTCCCACACTGTATCCCCTTACTCGGACAATAAAACTCTAATGTTGTGTCACACACAATTGAAATCTGAGGATTCAAAATAATACCTTGCCTATTTCTTTCTAAGGGAGCACAGTCAATGAAGAGTTTCAAACTTAGATTTTGGTCACTTATCATTCTCATAAGACTTTTTTTTTAAGAGAGAGAGAGCATGTGCACACAAGTGGGGGCTGGGGGGAGGAGCAGAAGGAGAGGGAGAGAGAGAATCTTAAGCAGGCTCCACATCCAGTGTGCAGACCAATGCGGGACTCGATCTCGCAACCTGAGATCATGACCTGAGCCTAAATCAAGAATCGGATGCTTAACTGATTGAGCCACCCAGGTGCCACTCTCATAAGAGTTTATTTTATTTTATTAAAGATTTTATTTATTTATTTGACAGAGAGAGAGAAAGCACAAGCAGGAAGGGCAGTAAGCAGAGGGAGAGGGAGAAGCAGGCTTCCCACTGAGCAAGGAGCCTGATGCGAGGCTCCATCCCAGGACCCTGGGATCATGACCTGAGCCGAAGGCAGCCGCTTAACTGACTGAGCCACCCAGGTGCCCCTCTCATAAGATTTTAATACTCTCTTTAGTAGTAGGAAATCATGCAAGCGAGAAAATCCCAGTCCCTCTATTGATTCATGGAGAAAACAGACTCAATCCTTCTGTCATTTCCAGGGAACCATCAAACTTTCCAACAGCTGCTAAGTCCAGTGTGAAAAGAAGCTAATAGCACATGTGATCTCCCAGCATTTCTGGCCCCATGGGAAAGAATATTCAGGCTCCAACAACACTAACCTGATAGGCAGGATCATCATGTCCTGCCAAGTTAGGAAAGATTTTTTGACCCCCTCCCAAGCCTAATTTCAGATGGTCCTTTTTGCGAAAGTGAGATCCTTTGAATCACTATGTTGGGGATATGATTTCTTAGTCTCTCCAAAATATATAGTGTGTTGGAGGTGTGAAATTTGGCATGTGAACATATGGGATGGAGAATTGACTGCAGGGAGGGAGTCCCCCTGCTGTGACTGCCCACGCAATTTGGGGCTTCCGAGGTAGTTGTTTGGAAAATGAATTAGATTCTGTCCTTAAAAATAAAGTTATTTAGCAAAGTGAGGAAGCCTTGATCCAGCTGCGGAGCCACAGGAGCAGCTGGGGGCTTAGCACCCTTCTGCACACCTCTAAAGACATTTGAGGCTTTTGGTTGCTAATCAGTACCTGCAAATCATTTTAATCATCAGCTTCTTGTTACATTGTGAGCACATTAATAATTTTTTCTCAATGCATTTAAGGGAAAAAGAGATTGCCAGTAGAAGCCTGTTTAATTTGATCACCTGTGCCCATGGGCACCAACACCCTTTCTTCCGCCTTCCTTCCTTGGCACCCTCTGGCTATGACCTATATCCATCATGCATATGTGAGTCAACCCTGTGGCACAAGACCTGCTCACCCTCCTGTAGCCAAGTGGTGTTTTCTTTCTGCTCTTCATTTCCTCTTCTCCTCCTTAGACACACGCACATCTGTTTCCCATCATTTAATTATTCTGTGTCACAGTTGACATTTTATTTTTCAGTCTTCCTCTGTCTACCATCATATCTCTAGTTTTCCTTTAGCAAACACGTACTCATTTCATTCTGATACTGTGTCCTGATAGTTTTCCCTACTTGGTTTGCTACTGTTGTTTGTTTCTTTTCTTTTTCTGATGTTTTTTTTTCTGTTGCTTTGGTTTTTTTCTCTCTCCAGGGCCAGGGAAACCTGGGTACAGGTGCCAGAGCTGGTCAAGAGGACATTGCCAGCAGCCCGGGGTTATACCTGCCCATCTCGGGTGAAAGTGGGGTGTGATAAAGACCCCTTCCTCCCCCCTCACCTCCAGGCCATTGCAGGAAGTTTGGGTGGGTCATCCCCACCTAGCAATATGTTCAGTCTCCTTCTTCCCCAAAGTTGAGTGTGCCTATGAGTACGCTGCTTTTCAACAGTCCCCCTTTGCCATGTCCCCTGTGCTGGGGACAACAGTCCCGACATCACTAGCAGGGTCTGCAGGCAGAGGAGGGAGGTCGAAGAAGAAGGCAGTGAGTGACAGAAGTGTACCTGTGTAGAGGGAGTTGTTTTCCTGGTTTACTTTGAATAAGGCACTTCTCTGTACTTTGGAATATCTGGTGGTCAAAGGGCATGCTATTGAAAGTTTTAAGATTGTTGCAAAACAGGTTACTATAAGTTTGGTGAAGTCAATGTTAGATTCCTTTTTTGTTTTTAATTTTTGGATTGACGATCTTCTAAAAGGGCACAAGAATGATGCTTTTGGCAACTGTGTGAGAGTCTCCTGGCTTCCTCAGGGAATGTAATATGCCTTTTTTCTTTGGCTGCCTTCAAGATTTCCTTTTAATACTTTATTTTCGGTGTGATTTTTTTTTGAAGATTTCATTTATTTATCTGTCAGAGGGAGAGAGAGAGAGAGAGAGAGAGAGAGAGAGCACCAGCAGGGGGAGCTGCAGGCAGAGGGAGAAGCAGGTTCCTCCCCCCCGCCACCCCCCAGCAAGGAGCCCGATGTGGGACTCAATCCCAGGACCCTGGGATCATGACCTGAGCTGAAGGCAGATGCTTAATCAACTGAGCCACCCAGGCGTCCCATAGATGTGATGTTTTTGTTTGTTTGTTTTCTGCTTCGTGTTTCTGAGCTTCTTGGATTTGTGGTTTGGTGTCTGTCATGAACTTTGGGAAATTCTCAGCCATTAGTTCTTCCAATATTTCTTCTGCCTCCTTCTCTCTTCTCCTTCTGGTATTCCAATTGCATATATATTAGACCATTTGATATTGTCTCACTTAAAATACAGGAACATAGATTCATTATGGCTAAGAGGATGAAAAATAAATACCTTGCAAACACTAAAGAAAGCTGGAGTAGCTATATTATATTAATATAGGAAGAAGTAGACTTCAGAACAAGGAATATTTTCAAGGATAAATAGTGACATCGTATAACGATAAAGAGTTTAATCCTCCAAAAAGACCTAACAATCCTAAATGTGTGCATACCTAACAACAGTGCTTAAAAAAAACACAAAGCAAAAACTGCTAGAACTGAAAGGAGAAAGAGACAAATCTAATTAGAGATGGAGACCTCAATGATTCATAAAAAAAGAAGGCAAAATCAGTAGACATAGATCTGAATAATATCATTAACCAACTTGACCTAAGTGACATTTACAGAATACTGTACTCAACAATAGCAGAATACACATTCTTTTCAATTGCACACAGGATAGTCACCAAGATAGATCATATCCTGGCCCATAAAGGAAACTGTGACAAACATTTAAAAATGGAAATCTCTTCTTGGCTTCTGGAGGTGCAGCCTGTGGGCAAGAGTGGTGGGGCCTCCTAGAGAGTGTGCAGGGCGCTCCTGCTGGGCTCAGGGGTAGAGGGCAGGAAGAAACTCTCACAAAGCATATTCTTGGAGCACAATGGAATTAAACTAGAAATCAATAACTGTAAGATATCTGGAAAATCCCCAAATAATCAGAAATTAAATAATACACTTTTATGGAATCCATGGACAAAACAAAACAAAACAAAAACAAGCCTCAAGACAAATTGAAAAATACTTTGAACAATATAAAAATGAAAATTTATTATCTCTAATTTGTGGGTTGCAGCTAAAGTAATGCTGAGGGGAAAATGCGTGGCACTAAAATGTTTATGTTAGAAAAGAAGCAATGTCTCCAATCAATAATTAAGCTTCTACTCTAAGAAACTAGAAAAAGAAAAGCAATTAAAACCAAAACAAGCAGAAGGAAGGAAATAATTAAGAGCCTAAATTAATGAAATCGAAATAAAGGGAAAGGCTTCCTCCCACCCACCCTCCCCCTAGAAGAATCCCATGTCTCTAGTACATTAGTGGATGCAAACAGAGACGTGTGGAGGAAGAAGAATATATCAATTTACTCAGATCAGACTGTGAGTGTTAGCTCTCTCCCACCTAGGACCTCTGTGAAAACTAGATATTATAAATGTTTTTAAAAATATTACAAGCAGGGCACCTGGGTGGCTCAGTCCATTAAGCATCTGCCTTGGGCTCAGGTCAAGATCCTGGGTCCTGGGATCAAGGCGAGCCCTGCGTCAGGCTCCCCGCTCAGTGGGGAGTCTGCTTCTCCCTCTCCCTCTGCCCTTCCCCCACCCCATTTGTGCCCCTCTCTTAAAAAAATTATAAATTATCTATGTCATTTTAAAAGCTAGCATCTATTGGGAGCTCATGACATCCCAGGTACTCTTGTTGGCACTTTAAATATTAGTTTATGTCATCCTTACAAGTAACTTATTTCTACTCCCATATTATAAATGTGGGAACCGAAGCCCACAGAAGTTAAGTAATCTGGCAAAGGTTATTGACCTAGTGAGTGACAGAGTCAAGATCTGATTCCAAGCAGTCTGGCCTCAGAGCTCAGATGTAAAGGAGTGGTTTTGCTGGGACTGTGAGGTCCATGATACAAAAGGCTGTATTTGTTTCCCCTGGGCCTGGCACCCTCTGACATACAATAGCTCTGGATTTACAGTTTAAGACCACTGTAGAATAAAAATAGAAACAATAGTGACTTTTTAGAAAGGTAACTTCAAAGTTGCAAAGAGACTAGGTCTTAAATGTTCTCACCTCAACAACAACAACAAAAAAAGCAGCAGCAGCAGCAGAAATAACTATGTGAAATGATAGGGGTGTTAGCTAAGCTCTGGTGGTAATCATTCTGCAATATAGAAATGTGTCAGATCAACATGTTGTACACTTTAAACTTACACTACCTTATAAGTCAATTATGTCTCACAAAACAAAAAAGGTGATGACTACAACTCTACAATTTAAACTATACATACTGATATTGATCAGTATAGATGATCCTTCACTTTATTGTTTGATGCTATATAGTGGGGAATGGAAGACAGATGGTGTGTTTGGGGATTGAGTAGATAGGTGGGGAGTGAAGTTTCTCTGATAACATCACAAAAGTCCAGAAGAGAGCAAATAAGTCAGTCTCAAAAATCTTCATATCCCTTCTTCATGGTAACTTCCATTACGCCCGCTCTGAGGGGCCCACACAGAGATTAGGTAACTTGCCCAGGGCTCCTTTGCCAACATGCAGTGGATGAGGGTCCCCCAGAGCGGATACCCCCGCTCACCTTCTTTCCACTATGAATTGTGGTGGAGTTGAATTCACTGGGCTCTGCCCCACTCCCTCCTTTCAGGTCTTAAAACATCTTCACCTCCAGCAGACTCTACCGGCTGCTCTCATTTTAATCACAACTCTCTTCCTCCTCACCATCACTCTGGCATTCTCTAGCCCTCTTCCAACTGCTCAAATGTTTCTCCTTAGCACTAATCCCTATTCAACATGTACCTACTTTACTTATTTACTTGCTTATTGTCTGTCTCCCTGCAGTAGAAAGTAAGGTCCCTGAGGGTAGACATTTTGGTCTGTTTCTTAAGCTGAGCCTAGAATACTTCCTGACACTCAGAAAGTATTCATTCCATATTTGTGGAATGAGTGAATGAGTAAAGATTCCCTGTCGTTTCACCTACAAGTTGGGAGAAGGACATTCAGAAGCCAAGACTCTGTGAACATCTGATATGCTAGATAGCTCAAAAAGTGCCATGTTGATGAGAAAATCCCTGCTTATGACAAGGTGTGTGCTCGGCACATAGTGGCTCATGTTATTTGTCTCAGATCAGGACCCACTGATAAATCTGACACAGCCTCTGCTATTAAGGAACTCTCTCCCACTCATTCAGAGTTCAAGGGATATTAGATGTTCATAAGTGTGTAACAAATTAGTATTTCTCATTCATTCATGATCATTTAACAAACATTTATTGAGTGCTTACCCTATGGCAGGCACGGTTCTAGGCGCCACATTGTTCATTGGATGTCACCGAGAAAAAAAGTCCAATATTCGACTAGAGAGCAATGGTTAAGTATCTTCATAAAGAATCTGTAATAACATGGCATTTGTATTATAAGTAAAAAAGCCATAAAATTAAGTTTACATTTCTTAAAATTTTGTTTACAACTTTTATTTTAATTTATGATTACATTTTATTAAATTTTTTTAAAAAAATGGCAACTCTCCTTAGGTGAAAAAATATCATGCTCATACTTTTTGTGAACTCTTCCATTCTCAGGGGTAGAGAATCCATGATTGTTTTTTATGTTAATGAGCATGCTTAAAACGTTTTATTTAATGCTTTTTACAATCAAAAGTATGCATGCATATATGTATGTATGCATCTATTGAGAAAGATTAAAAAGGGAAATAGTTCTATAAGATTTATATCAAAAATACTTGCTTCCTGTTTCCCGTCCCTTCTCTCTAATGACAGCCATGGTTTTAGCTGTTGCTTCTGATATTTGCCTCCGAATTTCTAATTAACATGCACATATTATCATTTCTTGATTATTTTCTGTTTTAGATATAGTCGATTGATTTCTTACTTTGGAAGGTGTGTGTTTAGTTGAAAACCTCATCTTACTTTTTCCTCCCTCCATCCTCCCAATAAAGTTATAGCACAATTTTTGGTGAAATCAATACTTAGTGATAATATTATTTTGAAAATGTGTATATTATCTAGAATTGAGCTACATAGTATACTAGGGTTATGTTTTCTCTTTCTCTGAGTTAATAAGTCTCACTCTCTTTTTTATTTGTTCACTTGGTTTTCCAAGTAACTCTCATAAATTTATCCCCAGATTACCCACCTGCACTGTAACACTTTCATTATGTCCAAACATTACCTGGCCTCCTACTTTTATTTTTTCCCTTGGAGACATTCCTCTAGGATGGACAATTCACTAGGTCCATTGATAACTTTCATTCTGAAATTTCTCCTCACCATTATTCTGGAATGAAGCATTCCTACCAACTGCCTTGTGATGCTCTGTCCATCTTCAAATACTCCTGCACCAAGCCTTAGAGGACACTGTGGAAGAATTAAGGACAAGCCAGACCTGACATCATGTTTCTCTTACCACCCCTGGTATATGAGTTACTTGACCGCCATCACAGACATGGTTGAGCCAGAATCCCTGCTCTGAGCCACTGAGCTTCACATAAAACTTGTACATTTCTTGTTAAATTTTCTTTTCATTTTAGTTTTTGCTATTTCTATCTCCTTTAGTGTTCGTATATGGGCTGTACCCTTCCTACAGTCTGGGAAAATGAGGCCTCTCTCTCCAGAGAGTCCCCCCAAACTCTCTGGGTTTTGCTCTTAGTCCAAAGAGGTCATTCCTAGTCTCCATCACTGGAAGGTCAGTAAAGGGCCCGTTTTTAGATGGTGCTGCCCTGTCCCGCTGCTACCTGAGTCCCCTCAGTGTCGCTTGAGCCCCAAGCTGTGTGATGCTTGCTCACCAGCTCCTTCAGTTCCCCCCTGGTCATTTTCCCAAGGCTTGCCTGTACCCCTGACATGGTCCAAGAGTCCAGAACCGACCCTCCCACAATTCCCTTCAGGCAGGGCCTGGCTCTCAACTCCTACCCCACGCCACACCACACGCACACATGCACACATGCACACATGCACTCGCAGCCGAGGGGCAGACTGCAAAGTCAGATTAAGGCAATCACAGTATTCTCTTAAATAACTCATGTGGAGAGTACCGGTTCCAGTCAAGTCTTCCTCTCCAGAAGATCCCTCCCCTTTATTACAGGACACAATATAGCTAAATACACATTCCACTTACGTGGCTCTAGCCCCTTTGTTAGCTGGCTGTCTTTCTGCCCTTTAAATTCCTGATTTTCACATCCTGGAAAAGTCCAGAGTCTTCCTGGTATGGCTACCTCCTCCCCCAGGCTTGATAGTTTCTAAATCCCTTTGGTCTCGGCCCCCGGGCTTCTCATGAGCTATTTGGTTTCACCTGCATTAACCCAGGATGCAAAACTCAGCCTCTTCAACTGTTTCTACAAGAAATTCAACCACATCAACCACTTCATGATTCCTGTGGTCTTTCCTGAAGATCTGTGTCTGAGAGCGCTATAGGGTGAGGGTCACAGGCGCAAAGCCCAGCCTCCTACCATCTCCTCCCTACCCCCGCCCTGCGCTCTTCTCTTCTTCCAGATCTCCCCCTCCCCGCCTTCTACTAGTCAGTAGCTTCTTGCCGATTTAGGTCTTTTAGCATCCATTTCTCTTTCTTTTTGCTAAGAGTACTGCAACTATTCAGGCATCTAGCCCTTTCTTAAATAACTCATTTGCCTGGGGGAAAGCAGAACTCTTCTCCTTGCAAAGGTGAACTTAAGCCAATCAGCATATCCTGGTGGCACCGGTTGGTTCCAGGATGGGACTTTGTCCCCATGAGATGAGAAAGATGTTGGCAGGAGACTCTAGGGAAAAAAAAACTTCCTAGCTCCTCTGTGGAAAAGTACCAGGAGAGGCTCTCCCTTATGTTGGTTGTCAGTGGGAAAGGATTGCAGCCTGAAGGCAACTGTCAGCCATATTGTGACCATGAGGGAAGCCCGGCATAGGATGATTCAGACCATTTCTTTGGTGGCATTACTGAGTTGTTGGATCAGCCTCACCTCAGGCTCACTGGACACTCTGCCAATGTATTCTTTTTATTTTTAAGCCAGTTTCAGTTGTTTTTACTGTTACTTGCTGTCTTCCTCTTCCTTCCTCTTGCCCCAGACCCAGTTTTTTGGGTTCAGCTTCTACCCCAAGTGAGCTTATCAGAGACATGGTCCACACTAAAGTTGGTTATCCTTAAGAGGAATTCATCAACCAGTTGTTTTTTATTCACCAACTAGCTGCTTTTTTATTAAGGAGAGTGAAAAATTTCAGACTGTGTATCATCTGCATTCAGATGCAAGTTTTAGTAACTGAAAGGCCCATCTTGGAGATCTTCCCTCAAATAAAGGGAGACAGGGTGCCTGGGTGGCTCAGTCGGTTAAGCGTCTGCCTTCGGCTCAGGTCATGATCCCAGGGTCCTGGGATCCAGCCCTGCATCTTGCTCCCTGCTCTGCGGGAAGCCTGCTTCTCCCTCTCCCACTCCCCCTACTTGTGTTCCCTCTCTCGCTGTCTCCCTCTGTCAAATAAATAAATAAAATCTTTAAAAAATAATAAAATAAAGGGAGACAAAGCCTCAGGTGATCCATGACTTTATTCTAGAAACTAGAAGTGCAGGCAACCCTAACAGAAAATATCCAAATGAAATTTAAAAAAAAAGTAGTCTCTCTTGGCTGTGCCCCCTGCTATGTCCTTTCTACTTTACATGTGTGCGTGCACACACAGACACACACATACACAGACACACACACAGACACACAAAGTCTTTCTGTAGAAATTGGGCCCAGGGGTGCCTGGGTGGCTTAGTCAGTTGGGTGTCCGACTCTTGATTTTGGCTCAAGTCATGATCAGGTCATGATATTAGGGTCATAGGATCAAGCCCCACTTCAGGCTCTTCCCCCCTCCCTGCCCCCCTGCTCAAGTGGTTTCCCTCACATGCGCTCTCTCTAAAATAAATAAATCTTAAAAAAAAAGTTTCAAACAAACATGGCTCAGAGAAGAAGGGATCTGAAGAAAATAACATTTTAAAAGTATAAAGGAGGAAGAAGATAGGAAATAGAAATCATCCTTTTAACAAATTCGGATTTTTTTTCCTTTGACAGACATCCAAAGTCAATCACTTTTATCAGGGAAAAGGAATAGTGTCTAAAAGCTTATACTAACATTGATTAAGATTAGGTTACTGTCTTTAACCCCTAGTTTCTTTTATTTGTCAACAATAATTATTTGTTGACTATAGAAAAAGCACGTGTCTTATGCTGCAGTTATAGTGGAGTGTAAGACTGGTGCCCTGCCATCTTGGAATTTATGGCCTGGTGACCAAAGAAAAAGCCCCTGCTGTCGTCCCCCTCAGCTCTCCCAGCTGTCAACACATATCCTCACCACACCACCCCTGTTAACAGTCGCTGTCCCTGGGATGAGGGTCTCTGGGCTTGCACCTACCCAAACTGCCAGACCTTGAGACAAATATTTCCACTAAGTCAATCCCTGAATATCAGCCAGGGCCACAGGCCCAGAGCCACAAAGAGAGGAGGCCCCACCTGAAAGGAACCATGTTTTAGGCCCAGGAGAACTTGAATGATTCACTTTTTCCTTGGACAGAGTGATTTTCACTTAATTCCATCACCTTCCCCCCTTCCCTGACCTCTGGCGTCTTAAGCACGTGGCTTTACTTTTACAAGGCTGAGTATTACCAGCTTGGAGAGGACCCCACGGAGCCCTTGGGTGAGCCAGGGGCGTCTGCCCCTGATTTTGTATCAGCTGTGCTGAATATCCAGTGTGGCTTAAAGGTGTTAGAAGGTGGTAAGACCCAGTGTGGAGGACAGCAAGGACAACTTAGCGAGGTGGGGGCAGTCTCCATGCTTGAAACACTGCTTTAAGGCCGTGACTGAATGTGGCCTACAACCAACCACCAGGCAGAGGTTTTATTTTGATTTCATTGCTTAGAAAAAGAAATTTGAGACTTAAGATTTATGAGAATTATAAGCAAATATGTTTGCAGAGGTGATAGGAAAAATTCTGTTGCTAATCCATTGATTCACATAACTTTTTATTATCACCAAAAAGTAGGTCTTCCATTGTAGAAAACATAAAAAAGAAAGATTAAGAAGATACAAAGTACTCATAATCCTATCACCAAGAGAACATGACTGTTAACATATCTCCAGCATTTTGCAAATTATTATTTTTTTCTAAGTAAGATTCTATTCTGCATATTACTTTGTAACTTACAATTTTTTTTAGCAATTCTATATTGAGAGCACTTTTTCATGTCATTAAGTGTTCTTCTATGACATCCTTTTTGGTAGTTACATTGTATAATCCATGGTGTGGACACATGATACACTTACTTAAGTAAGCTCTCTGTTTTTCTTTTTTTTTTTAAGATTTTATTTATTTATTTGAGACAGAGAGAATGAGAGAGACAGCGAGCATATGAGAGGGGGGAGGGTCACAGGGAGAAGCAGACTCCCTGCCGAGCAGGGAGCCCGATGCGGGACTTGATCCAGGGACTCCAGGATCATGACCTGAGCCGAAGGCAGTCGCCTAACCAACTGAGCCACCCAGGCGCCCCTCTCTGTTTTTTTTTAAGATTTTATTTTTAAGCAATCTCTATACCCAATGTTGGGCTTGAACTCACAACCCTGAGATTGAGTCACATGCTCCACCGACTGAGCCAGCCGGGTCCCCCATTAAGCAATTCTTTTTTATTGGACATTGAAGTTATTTCCCATTTACCTTTACTAAGAAGAATAGTTTTGTTTTTGTTTTCGAAAGATCCCTGCTTGCATGGTTTAGACTGAAATCTGGCCCTGTGGAAGGTGGGGCTTTGGGTTGAAAAAGACTCAGGTTGGAGGAGCCCAGGAGTCTGGCATCCACATTTTGTTCTACCTGTCTTGTCTGACTCACCAGGTTAATCATTTGTTGCCTCGATTTCCACTTTGGCAAAATGGTGACATAAGCCTCGTGACTTCCGTAACCCTGAAACTTCTGAAACTCTTGGACATGTAAGGAAAAGTCGGTGTTGAGTGATGGGAAGCAAAGTCTTGTGGCCTCGTGAATGTGGGAGACTGGTCTGCCTTTGCTACATCAGGAATGGAATCTCGGCCTTTATGACTTCCCTGTTCTTTCTACATGCTCTCTCCCGCTCCCCCCATCCCAAACTGGCTTCCAAAGCACTGGTTTGCCAGGTCTTATTCTACTGAGAGAGAGGGTGCATCTTGTCCCTTGGTCGTTGTCATGGCCATAGCCACAACTACACCTGAGTTCTCCTACAACCCGAAGTATTGGCCTGTTCCAGCCCTGCAGATAAAGCAGTTCATCGGGCTGTAGAATGTCAGCACCATCGGGGACCACAAAGATGATCTAGTCCTCTACCCCTGTCCCCCCATGCTGTTTAAGGACAGTGATTTGACCAATATCTTTGGTTTAATGGCAGAACTGGAACAGGTGTAGTGCCAAGGAGGCCATGTGGCCAAATGATGAATCATGTGTCTTTGGGGACAGACTGGCTGGCTCAATCCTCTATCCAGCACTTCTGAGCTGTGTGACCTTGGGCAATGTATTAGCATCCCTGTCTCAGTTTCCTTATCTATAAAGTGGGGATGGCCCTCATAATACTTCATAGGGTTGTTACAAAAGAGGCAACTTATGAAAAAGGCTCCTACATAGTATTTCCCTAGTAATAATAATTACTTAATTAATTTCCCAATTATTATGCTAATATGGCTGGGTTTTGCAGCAGAACTGACACCCCTGCCCAGGACACAGCTCTCGTCCCCTGATGCTTGTGTTGGAACCATAGCTCTTTACCAGCAGCTGACAGGGATTACTCTTCAAATGGATACCACTTTGAGTAGGTTTGCATTTGGGATGCCCCCCGATTAACCTGCTCCCTCTGGCTGCCTCTTTCTAACCGCCAGCCCAATAGCATTTGTGTGGAAAGAGTGGAGCAAGCGGCCTGTGGTCGGAGACAGAAATGTAACCACAGCGCCAAAGAAAATTAGCAACGTGGCACAACTAAGTATCCTGATTGCAGCCCAGGGGTGCACAAGACTGAGAGGTATGTTAACTGGGAAGGGCTCCTTTGCCGCTTAACATACCCCTTGGCTTGTACGCAGCCATCCCAAATTTCTTTTCCTTACATGTTTAACTTAATTTTTTGCTTGGAATTAAAAACATTTAGGATTTTTACAAACATGGATTTAATTTCTTAAGGCCAAAGTCCTGGTGCATAAAAAAAAAAAGGAATTCCAGTAGATATCTATCAATTATCTGTCTATCATCTATCAGTTCTATCATTTTTTAAGCAAGCCATCTTTTAGTTAACTTCCATTTTAAGCCTCACTGCACAGCTGACCTGTAATGCCAACGCCTGTATCCCAGACACACTCGACTTAAGGACAGCCCACAAGAGCACCTCTGGGAGGAGGTGAGGAAGTGTGGACTTGAAGGATCAGAATCACAGACTCTCACAGAGCTAGGTAGGAAAACCGGAAGCTCCTTTCTTTTGGGCAGATTCTGCCAAGCTCCTTCCTCCCTCCCCCCACCGCCCCATCCCGTTCCTTCCTTCCTTCCGCAGGATTTGAGAACTATTTTGATTATTTAAGAAAGATTTATCCTATTTAAATCTAGCATCCCAGACCACTTGAGGCACTTTGCTGATCATCCTGTGGGATTGTGTTTGAGGCCTTGGGCACAAGACACACAACCACTGTGACAGAGGTGCTGGCAATTGGATCGTCCATTGGGTCCTGTTTTCCTTCCTCCTTCCCTTCCTTCTCCTTTGCTGAAACCAACTTATACTAAATGACCAAGGTGAAAAACTACCAAACTTGCCTTCTCTCACACAAAGCAAAACAACAAAATTAGATGATTAAATGAACTAAAGTAGTTAATTTTACCTTTTTCTTAAAAAAAGATTTTATTTACTTAGAGCAAGTGAGAGAGAAAGAGAGAGAACACGAATGGGGGAAGGGGCAGAGGGAGAAGCAGGCTTCCCGCCGAGCAAGGAGCCCGAGGCGGGGCTCGATCCCAGGACCCTGGGACCCTGACCTGAGCCGAAGGCAGACACTTAACGACTGAGCCACCCAGGTGCCCCTATTTCTTGTTCAATAAGTACAATGCTTTGACTTCAAAAAATTTTAATTTTTTCCTGTGTTCATAATTCGAGGAGAAAGATTTCTTATTTCTTTCTAATGTGACTCTGTGTATATATTCAGAAAAACCTCAAATTGTAATTTCTTTTTTTTGCTCTCAGTAACTGTCCAAGTTGTGGCCTAAGCCTTAATTGGCCCTAGTTCATGGTTAGTCCTAAACATTTGCTAAATTTGCTTGTTGTTCATCCCCAGGAGTAAGCCTGTGGGTGGCCACATATTGGTTGAATGGATGTTTCATCTTGTAGGAAAGACTTGGGAATAATAAATACTCCAGAATGGGCTGAATGAAATGGGTGATGGGGAGTCTTACTCCACTTTACTAAAAAAAAAAAAAAAAAAGAGAACAAGTCCCTTTACCAGTATAAATTGATTTGCCACAAAGAAGACAATGGGGTGTGGAGGCTAACTAGTAGCCTTTCTCCTGTGTGAGGACCGTTCTAGCCCACGTGGGCCCTGACCGCCGTCACGAGTGGAGACATGCTTCTGCGCTTACACACAGATCTGGAGCCCAAGTCCGGGCTCATCCACTGACCACGTGCGCTGCCTGCAGCTATCGAGTCAATGCATATGACTGTGCTGTGTCCACCTGTGTAGGCAACACTCTTCTGGCAAACACACAGTCTCTCCCGCACAGCGATGTTATTAGAATATTGTTGTTGTTGTGTTTGTTCAAAGTCAAATATTTACTCCCCCAGATCCCCAGTATCTTCTAAGCCCGGCGCTGGCCCACACTGCTGCAGACTGGGACAAAGAGATGATGTTACAGTCTGGTTTCTATGGCAACAGAAGAGGGGTAATGAAAACCGAAATGTTGGAAACACCCACTCTGACAATTGTGACATAATTCAGGTTATTACAAAGACGTAACTACCAAAGGAGCAGAATTGTCATTACCTTGCAGCTCATGTCGGCAAAAAGCTACACCGCACATTTCTCTGAGTTGGGCTGCTAAGAGGAAGGAAACACGAAACACACACACACACACACACACACACACACACACACACGCACGCAAGCGCCTCGTTTTCTGCATGTAAAATGTGTGTGTTCTTTAAAAGCCAGTGGTTGGCTGGTTTTCCGGACATGATGTGGTTGAAGCTGTCATCGTAATGGAAATTCATTGCTGTAGCTATGGTAAATCGAGTTTTCTGCCTGTGCTGAATGCATTAGTCTAATGAGATGTTTGCAGCCGGGGAGCGGGGCTGCTGGAGTCTCACTGTGAGCTACTAACACACGGGTGGAAGATTAGCTTTTGTAATACTCGGTTTGCATGTACCGAAAGTCATCTGTCTTCTGAGTCAACATTCCCGGCCTGGTCAAGAACCTGATCAGGGCTCTGGTGAACAAGCCGTAGGTAAGGGAGATGCACAATCGGAGGGTGTGCCATTGACATGGGATCCTTCTCTTTCTACTGTCAGCATGACAGGTGACCTGTTTCAGTGTGTCTGGCTTGCATGCCTACCTCCGTGGCAATGCCCGAGTGTCCTGCACTCAAACCACTGAGGTCAGCAGGTAAACTTCAGTTCCTCCTACTCAGAACAGAAATGTTTGATTTCTTAACCAGATCTCAGAGAGGAAGAGGTGTAGCCTAGAATTATATAGTTTTTAAATTTGGGGCAACTCCATATTCACTACTCTTTAACTCTGCATTGAAAGATGTAGAAAGTTGTTTTTTTCCCCAAATGTGAACTCAAATAACTGTTTTACTTTTTTGCATGATGATTTTGCTTTGCTTTTGTTTTGTTTTAATTCAAAAAGTGTTCTATGTCTTGGGATAAACATATTTACTAAAATTTAATTATTAAAATTGATGTGTTGTGAACTCGCAAGAGTACTTTTTAAAATTGAATTTTATTATTTATATCCCAGGTGGAATATTTTACATGTCTTCGTGTTTTTTTTTTTCCCCTTAATTTATCAAGACAGATGAGAATACTATTTACTGCTAGTAGCTGGTACTGGTTAGTTTTGGGGGAAAAAAAACCCCAGGTGTCTATGGAGTGTCAGGATCAGTTTTCCCAAGTTCGAATACAGTCACCTTCTTCCCAGATAGGGTGTTGTGTGACTAGAACCCGGTGGCACAAAGCTTCCTCTCCAGGTTGCTTGCTGAGTAGAACAGGACAGTGGATGAAGGCGGTGTCAGCTGTGTGGAAGTCATTTGACCGGTAGCTGATCTGCTAAGTCCAAGTTCTTTCCGCTCCCACGTAGTAGTAATGGAGAGCTGCCTCATAGTGTTGTCTCTAGATTCTGTGACGGTCTCAAGAAGGTAATCAGATAACTCAAGATAATCAGTAGCTTTCTGAGAAAGTGGCTTTTGGTTGGTCTCAGACACTGTGGTACTTGAGAAAGTGATCCTGGCGCTTCAGAATCGAACACTCTTGTGTTTTTCTTTCAACCAGAGGAACCATTTTTGAAGAGTGAGAGACATAGTTGTTTTGGGTTTTTTTTCCAAGACTTAAAAAAAAAATAGAATATTTGGAGTGAAAGCATAAAAATAACTATGAAGGAATTTACAGTGTGGTAAAGTAAACCATCCAGGGGCACAATATTTGTGTGAAGCATTTTTTTGTGTTTGGTAGAACTAGCCTGAAAAAATGAGGGGGCAGTTCCTGAGCAGTAGCAGCTGAGTGAAGATTACCTAGAAAGACAGTAGTGACTATCTCAACTCAAATAAAACGTTAACGTAGAAACTTCAGTTTTAGGGACTTTGTTTGGTGGCTCCAGATCTTTACCATTTAAACACATGTGTGTAAGCAGATATTTTTTTAAAATGTGAATATGTTTTCTTCAGCTCTTTAAACTGTGCATGTGCACAGTCTCTGTGTGATATTTTGGCAAATCTATCAGTCTGCTTGCTTTGTAGAATCACAAGAGCAAATCCCACACACAGAAACCCCCCAGTTCTTCTGTGCTTAACATGTTTAAATTTCTTTGTGTTACCAAAACGGCTTTTATTTTGCTGCAAAAAAAAAAAAGAAAAAAAAAGAAAAAAGAAAAAAAAATATGAATACAAAGAAAAGAATCAGAGACACAAGAGTAAATCGCTTTCGGTCATTTGTTTGCTTTTGGTGGTGTGTTTTCAAGGCAAGTGGAAACCAGCAGAAGCAGTTTCACTTTCTGGTTCCTGGCCCCTGGGGGCTGGGGTCGCAGGGCTCTCCAGCAGCAGGTAGGACTAGCAGACCAGCTGCTGGGAAGCAAGTCAACCCCACGTGCTGTCGTCCTGCCGCGAGAACTTTTCTACTGAAAATTCATGAAAGTCGTGACTTTTTCAACGGGAAGTCGTATTGGCTTATTCTAAAAATTCGAGCGATGCCCCAAAGCGCAAAGATCGAATTTAAAATTTTTTTTAAACTTGCAATGATGTGAAAATCACAAGCAGATGGCCTCCAGCCTCTCCTAATGGGGTGGGTGTATTTATGTTTCAATCTCAAATTGTGGAGCCCACAGACTTCCAACACATTGAAGGCAACATTACTGAAGTTCCCTGAAATCCAAAGAAGGCACGCTCAGAGAAGGGTACCTCTTCGTACGTTGGCGGGAGTGGGGTTCAGTTCCAGGCTGTTTTGCAGAGCGGGTGGATAGTTCGGCGCGGCGGGGGGACGCATCACACACACACAGACCCTGACACGCTTGGGTCCCGGCAGGGGTGGGGCGGGCGGAAGCTCGGAGCGCACTCACGGCGGCTCCCAGGCGGAGCTCGGCGGGGCGTCTTTCCTCCCTCGCCGGTGCCCCCCGGCAGCCTCGGCCGCGCGCTGAAGCCAGGTAGCCCGGGGCGTGCCCGCCGCAGCCCGCGCGTCCGAGGCCAAGCGGGAGGCGACGCCGGGCCGCGCCCGCCTGGGGGCTCCCCATGCCAAGCCCCCTCCCGTTTCAGCTGGCGCCACTCCTCTACCCCCAAGCCTCCTGCTTCGACCCGGGGACGGTGAGGGAGAGAAGAGAAACGACGGGAGGAAAGACTCTCTTCCCATCTCACCACCCAAGGGCATGAAATTCGGTCTAATGTTTTTGGAGCCCAAGTTTGTGACAGCCGTGCCTTTTGGTGCGGGCGTCCGTGCTTCCTCGTGGGGGGTGGGCGCCCTTGACCTGTCTAGGAGGGAGCTTTAAGTGCGTCCTTGGACATCTTAATTCAGCCAGCTCCCCAAAGGCTGGTTTGAGATTTACACGTTTTTAGTGTTTTTTTTGTTGCCTCCGCAGGCAGACAGATGAGGAGAGATGAGGGGGATTAATAACAGCCCCTGGGAGAAAAATCAAATGGTTTTGTACATATATAATGTAACAGAAGCCCACCAGTGTGTCTAGTAAATGACTCTAAATTTTAATTAATGAGTCACAAAAGCCACACCATAAGCTTTAAAAAATTACCCCTTTATCAATAAAGTGATAATTAACTTTCTCTGGAATTAGCAATTCTCTCAGCCCTGGGCAGTATGCAGCCTAGTAAGTTCTCTGGAATGCTGCCAATTTTAAACGATCGCTCTTTCGGCAAATCTACTGGATTTTAATTCAGACATCTATTGTGACATCTTCCAATGTGGTTCAGAGACCATTAGGATCAGCCAAATCAGGGTAAAATTTCTGAGGTTGAAGGAGTGGCTCAGAATGTTTGGATTGCATGGGGATCTGTCACTTTCTCTTTCTTCATTGTCCTTTTCTACCACCCCCCCAAACCCTCTGCCTCTGCAAGAGTGCCACACTCTAGTCTTTGCTATAAATCTCTGCTAGCCTCTCCGCTATAAATCGCTGTGGCGAATTCTGCATTTGTTGGTAGGCGCATACTAGGTTTGAGGGCTCTGGCTGCAAGCCCACAAGGTTCTAAGTGCTTTTCATTGTTGTATTCATCTCGGTTTCAGTGCTGGCAAGGGTTCTTCCCTAATATTTCTGCAAACTCTCACCCGCGGTTTGTCAGATGCTGAGATTTAGGTTGAGACGCAGAGGAGAGCTGCTGCAGGCAGAAGGGCCATTTTAGCTATACTCCTGGCCGATTGAGATTTGGCTTCTTCTGACACACACATATTAATGTCTGAAGAGGTACAGGAGCACTGGGCATTACAGAGCAGCTGGTTCCACACTGAACCCCCCCCCCAACACACACACACTCACTCACGCAGTCCTCAGTGCTGCTAGTCACTGGTGGGTGACGCTCAGGGGCAGCCTGATGACAGATGCTGTTTGGCCACAGTGGTTAGGAGGCAAGTGGCGATGAGTGCAAATCACTCCTCCAGAAGTCAGACCTCTCTCTCCTCCTTCTGGATCCTTCAAATGTTAGCATCGGTGGGCTTCTGCTTCTCTTAGCCAAGAGCCTGGCTAGGATGGCATGCTGGTGATAAAGTTTGCTGCTGGGTTCAGCTAGCAGCATCAACACAGTCAAGAACATCCTTCAGGAGGGTGAGACGGACGTGAGCAGCGAGCAGGAGCTGTGCATTGTAGAATCAGTCAGCACCTTCCAGTCAAAAGAGGCACTTTGCCACCACCGAGGAGATAAAACACCTCTTGGCATCTTGCAATGATGACCTTGTGGACTACTATTTTAGGACAGAAAGGAATTTATTACCCGGTGGCAGTTCTCACTTTGTATTAAGCTGAAAAGCATTCCACGGAGTCTCTGTGACGCCCCGGAGTAATGGGAATGTATCCGGAGATCCACACTGTAGGTGTCCCTGTGATGGCTGTTGTTACTCTTGGACCACTTGTGTTTTAGAGAGAATCTGGCGGCACAGAACCATGTGAACTTCTCTTGACTCTCCCACCAACTCAGGCATGTTCCACCTAAATTTTCATTTGTGGGGAAGCATGTGTGCATTTCTTTTTCAGCAGCTGCCTTGACTGATCGGCTAAAGGGAACCTGGTCCCAGTGTTGCTCATTTTCAAGAATGACTGCATACTCTGGCAGGCAGGCTATGCCAGCCCTTTGAGGAAGGGGCTTGGCTGAGGAGTGGTGCCTTTACTTTCTCCATAAGGCGTACAATGCAGAAACAGTGGAGTTGGCTGTTATGAGAAAATTGATGTGCCAGGGAAAAATAGTGTCAATGCTGTGCTTTGCAAGGTGGTGACGTTTTCTGGTTAGCCCCGTGATAGTGACTCAACGTTTGGGAGCTAAATATTTGGTAACAAAAGCCTTTGCCCTTTTTCTCTCTCTGTGCTGATCGTTACAGAGCAAAAGCCGTTATAGTTTCAAAACAGAAACATATGGCTTGAAATTAATCCTAAAGAAACATGCAGCTTTTCATGAGGATGGGTACTAAACTTGGGACCAAACACTGGGCTGGCAGAGCAAAGAGTTACCCTCGTTGGGTCCCAGTCCAGCCATCGGAAAATGGCACCTAACAAAGAGGTACTGGGATAAAACCCAAAGGAGAGATCTTATTCCATGACCCTTCCAACGAGTACTTGACCATCCCTCTCCCTCCTATATCTGCTGATGCCGTTCAGATGGGACTCAGTAATGGCCAACAGTAGCATATACGGCTGTCAGCTTATAGACCTGCTAGGTTTATTTCCTTTTGGGTGGAAAGAAAGGCTTTCTCTTTTCCCTTTCACATTTGTCCACAAGTCATCCTGGGACATCATCATTCTGATGAGAAAACCAGTGTCAAACATCAAGCACCAAGGAGTCTGTTTTTCCCTGGTGTCTGGAGCTGAGCCTGCGCCCTGCCACCAGACCGATGTTAAGATCACAGAGGCCAAATCTGAGGGTCTGCCCTGGATGCAGCCTTCGAGCTGGCAGGGGGGCTGGTGGCAGGATTTTAATCCTGTTTGACAGGCAACTGTGAACAAGGAAAGGAAGAACTGAAGAGAAAACCACAAGGTGAAAGCCAACTTTGGCGCATTCATGCTTTTTGTTTTGGAGGTCATGTAATGAACAATTCCTTTGGGCCTAGCCATTTCTAAACTATTATAAACCAATAGGAATTATTCTCATTTTTTTTTTAGATTGTATTTATTTATTTGAGACAGAGAGAGAGCATGAGCCGCAGAGAAGGTCAGAGGGAGAGGGAGAAGCAGACTCCTTGCCAAGCAGGGAGCCCGATGCAGGGCTCGATCCCAGGACCTAAGATCATGACCTGAGCTAAGGCAGACGCTTAACCGACTGCGCCACCTAGGCGCCCCATCATTCTTTACGGCCTTTTGAAAAAGAGGCTGACTGCTTTTCTTCACAGTCCTTTGGGATTTGGTACCCTCACTATTGGGGAATTATGGTGATATCAAGACTTACATCTAACAATTAGCTATTAAGATATGCTGTTCATCCCAAAGAGAATAACTCAAAAATGTCATGTAAGGCACTGGACTTATTGATCGGTAAAGAATGCTACTCTGGGAATAGATTTCAGTCATTTTTCAGTCTTGAGAAAGGTGTGCCATTGGTTCATGTTGTTGCCATTGTTGCCTGTGCTAGGGGAGTTTGCCTTGAGATTTGGGGGTCAATACAGTACATGGACATCTGTGCATTTCCCCTTATGTTGGGAATATAATATAATATATAATCCCTTTCAGATGCCATGAGATGCTCCAGCATATTTGATTGTATCCCTCTTAAGAGCTCATTTGTAAAAATGCTTCAAGTGAATAGGTGTAGAAAGCTTTACGTTTGGGTGCACAAATTACAAAGCATAGAAACAGTGGGGAAAGAAACCTCAACTAGTTCTAGTGTCTGAAATCACTACCCACAGTATGAAAATGTAGCATTTGTTTTGAGTGTTTGTAACATAATTAATATTAAGGACTTGACATAAATAACGAGGGCAAACTGTACGGTGCAATTATGTTGGTGCCAGATATGGAAATGGTTAATTGGTCCCATAGTGAGACCTTTACCGTTGTGTGTTGCCTTAATGAGACCAAGTGAATATAAACTCTCTCCAGGGAATTGAAGTTATAAAGTCAAGTTGGGTGTGATGTGTGTGACAATGTGTGGGAGACTGGTCCTTCCTTTCTATTGCCCTCCCTTTCAGTTAGAAGTCATTTGTCATGCGTCCGGAACAGAAATTCTCTGTTAGCAGAGTAAGGAAAAAAGGACATTCAGAAAACTTTGTCTCACACATGTTTCCAAATCAGCTCCTATCTCTGCTAAGGTCAAGTGCTGAGTTTCTACTAATTGGCTTGAGACCAGAGTGATGTGGATAAGCTGGAAATATAATCATTTAAAAATATATTTTTGGGCACAGGTTAGGTCACTGTTTTTATGGAATATATTTAACATTTTCATGCCTGAAGAAAAAAATTCCGTGGAACCAAAGACCTGGCTGGTCCTTGTAGATTTCTAACAGTGGATAGTATGGGTTACATGGCTTCCTGGACAAAGTTAAGCAAACTCAAGTTCTCCTTTGGCCAAGATTTCCTGTATTCTGTTTGTGTACTTGGTAGATTATCAGTTTCCAGGGGGTTTTCTTTCTCTTCCTGAGAATACAGATTTAGGACAGGATAAGAAGAATTTACATTGGGACCATGGAATCACTTAAGTTCCAGACCATGTTCAAGCCAGTTCACCCTTCTGTGGAAGCTGGAAGGTTAAAATGTAACCAAACTAATGAACTTGAGGGAAAAACAGCTGACATTTGAAGGGACAAGCTAAAAGCAAAAAGCTATACTCCAAGAAGTGGTCTTAAAGTGATTCTTAGATTCTTAGACTGAATGGATTGTAAAGGCCTTCCTCCCAGGGCAAGCCTCAGACTCTTCCCTAGTGTCTGCAAAGGATGCAGATAGCGCATCCTCCATTCTCAAGAGGCCGCCCCCTCTTCCACCGTTGGAAACTTCAATTGTGAGCAAGGGCATTTTTCCCTCCAGAACTTCCCCTAGCCTCCTCCTTCAGTAACTTCCTGCTGGGGTTACTTTTGTCCTCAGAGATGTAGAGAATAAATGTCAATGGAGCAGCATGGATTCTGAGTGGGAAAAGCCAGTTGAATGGTCACCAATGTGACCTGGGGCAAGTATGGTGGCAACCCTGGGCCTCCCTTCCTCCCTGTGGATGGTATTCCCTGTCAGTCCCCACTGCTGAGCCCCAGTGCTTTGAATGGGGCAAGTACTCAATAAATATTTGTTGCATGAGTGATTGCATGAATGATAATGTCAGCATGGGTGGAGACACCATGGTGTTGTGGAAAGAACATGCCCACTCTTTAGTGTCACCCCAACTTTAGCAGATCATGGGATATAATACTTCAGAAGTTGTTGGGAAGGTTAGTTAGGTTAATGTATATAAAGTTCAAAGGAAACAGTATATGGAAAAGGGCTTTGTAAACTGTAAAGTGCTGTACAAATGGTAATAAATACATGTTCCCATTTATTGTGCATCATATGCTCAGGGATGCCGAGAGAAGCACTTAACAAGCTTTATCTTATTTATCTAACTTAAACCACAGAGGAAGTCAATATGAGGGCTATTTTTATCTCCATTACACAGGTAGAGAAATTGAGGCTTACGTTAAATAACTTGTGGAGGGTCACATGGCCATGCGAGGTCTGCTGAGTCTTTCCTTCAGTGTTGAAAAGCCAATGGGGCGTCCATGTCTTTTCACCTGTGAGGGCTGAAGAGAAAGAGCTCTTTCATGCCTCAGAGCCAGCTGCTCTTGCCGGCTGGGCTGCTCCCAGGTCCAGCAGGTTCCAGAAAGGAAATGATTCCCTGGTGTTTCCACTTGGAAAGGCATTTGTGATCCACAGCGAACTTCTTTTAAAGCAGTAGGCTTTCAGTCCTGTCAGATTCAACCCTCATTTTTATTGCAAATATTTTTAATGCCCTGTTTACAATCCCAGAGTGAAGCTCCGAGATAATACAGCCCACCCACACTCATAATGGAAGAAAAACCAGTGTCATGTCATAACTGAAATATGAAGAGGAATAAAGGCAAAGCAATTTATAATTACTTCCGGTGCAGGCGCCCTGCTCTGGACACCATAATGAAGTGGTCAGGTGCTTCACATCCGCGGTCTCCAATGAAGCCTAAAATAGTGCTCTGGGCCACTCGGATAACACAAGCTGGCCCTGCTGCCAATGATGTGATTTTCTCAAATGGTAAACAACTCTTGAGATCCTGAACAAAACAGAGAACAGTCTTCCCTTGATTTATGAATTATTTGCATTCCTGGAAAATAAAGTATATATTATGGCTAAGTAGAAATATGTTTATATGTAAAATGCAGTTAACTCTAGGTTCACAAAAACGAGATTTTCACTCATGTGACCATATGGTGAGACAGTGCTTCATAATGTGGGACAGCTCCATTTGTCCAGCATCTCTGGTCTCTGCCCTCCAAGTACAAGAATGCTCACCCCGCCCCCAACATTGTGCCAGCTAAAACCATATCCAACACATTTCCAAAATGCCCCTCTGCAGGGAGTGTTGCCACCACCACTGAGCACCTGTGGATCAGAGCATGCCAACCTGCCATGAATTTCACTTTCTCTTACCTCCCCAAATGCCTGATTAATTATAGTTTAAGAAAGATGGTGCTGTTTTGCCAGTTCCCTATAGGATTGCCGAGTAGAGGCATTTCAAATATCATGGCAGAAACTCGGGGGTATCTTTCCCATTCTGTGAAGATGCTTATAGTGGATTTTCTCTAAAAACTGTAGCTTTGAGCCTGAGAAGACCTTTTTATCATGTTTCATTCTCTTTCAGATTATGCCTAGGTTTTATCATAAATACAGTATTTTAAAAACACCTTGGTAAAATCCTCACTATTCTCTGGGTTTGCTTAAAAAGCATGAACAGTTACTAAGGGACCATGATGATGTTGGCTCTGTACTAGTTATTCACACCATAGTCTTGGAAAGTATCATTATTCTACTTCACAGACAAAACTTCAAGATTCAGTGAATTTAAGCAGTGAGTTTCAGTGCCTCAAGGTCATCCAGTAAGTTCTGTAATTGATTTCAAAGCCAAACCCATGCCTTTGCTCCTGTATCAATTTGGATATATGGTATAGACTTTTACCTGTGATGTGGAAATCCCATGTCTGAGAACTTCCTCCTTGTTGAGTACATAAAAATGGGGTAGAAGAATAAACATGGCCAGAGATTCTTTGACATTCCTTCCATGAGGCTGTGGGGTCTAATTCCCCTCTCCTTGACTCTGGGCTGTTCTAAGTGACTCGCTTGGTTCATAGGATGTGGCCGAAGTAATGTTCCAGGACTGACATCAGGAGTGTTCCGGTTCCACTTGGGACTCAGAATGCTCGCCCTTGGAGCCCTGAGCCACCACAGAAGAGGTAGATGCCCCAAGGCTGCTAGGAGCCAAAGTTCTGTGGAAGGCCCTGAACAAAAAGACGTTAGGGTGGGGCTGGGGGAGGGGGGAAGAGAAAGAGGCAAGAAGCATGGAACTACTAGATGTGGGGATGAAGAAGACACCTTGGAAGTGGGTCCTTCCATCCCAGTCTCCCCAGCTGGTGCTACACAGATCAGAGACGAACTGGGCAGTCTAGCTTTTCCTGAATTCCTGACACACAAAATGGTGAGGCATAATAAACCACACATTTTGGAATAGTTTTAAATGTACTAACTCATACCCAAAACACGTGTGAATGGCATTCTTTCTCTTGTAGTGTGTATTGTGGATTATTTTTGATGCCTAAGAGAGAAAGATTTTCCACTTTATTTTTTTAAAGGTTGTATTTATTTGTTTGTTTGTTTATTTATTTATTTATTTAAGAGAGCACGAATGGGGGGGAGGGCAGAGGGAGAGGGGCAAGCAGACTCCCTGTTGAACAGGGAGCCTGATGCAGGGCTTGATCCCAGGACCCTGGGATCATGGACCTGAGCCGAAGGCAGATGCTTAACCAACTAAGCCACCCGTGTGCCCCAAGATTTTCCACTTTGAAAAAGAGGTTAAGATTCACTATAAAATATAGTTGATCTTGGGGTGCCTGGGTGGCTCGGTTAAGCATCCAACTCTTGATTTTGGCTCATAAAATAAATCTTAAAAAATATATATATATTGATCTCCATTTGCTAAGAATCGAAATGAGAGGAGTTTTGTTCCTTATATAGTTACCATCAGAAGTATGTGTTTTCGGGGGGACTATTATTTTAATAAGTGCATATTTAATTTTACAGTTAATTTATGGATTTACGTCTGTAACAACAAATACTTGATTTGAATTTGTAAATATGACATAAACTTGGATTTAAGTATTTATTTCAATAAGCCATTTAAAGATTTAGTAAGTATTAAGTAAATGTGGTATAGGAGGTGTATTAGTCAGGATTCTCCAGAGAAACAGGACCAGTGGGGTAGATAGATAGGTAGATATTGTAAGGAATTGGCTCACATGATTTTGGAGGCTGAGAAGTCTTAACGTCTGCCGTCAACAAGCTGGAGACCCAGGAGGACCAATGGTATAGTTCCAGGACAAAAGCTGGCTGACTGAGACCCCAGAGGAGCTAATGTTTCAGTTTGACTCCAAAGGCAGGAAAAAAGCTAACGTTTTAGCTCAAAGGCTGTCAGGTGGAGGAGTTTCCTCGTACTCAGCTTTTTTTTTATCCTATTCAGATTTTCAACTCATTGGACAAGGCCCACCCGCATTAAGGCGCTTTACTGCTTTGCTTATTTACAGATTCAAATGTTAATCTCATCCAAAAGCACCTTCACAGATACACTCAGAATAATGTTTGACCAAATACCTGAGTACCCCATGGTCTGCTCAAGTTGACACATAAAATTAGCCATCATAGGAGGTGTTCAGACATAGCGAATTTTGCAAAGGTTGTACCTGAGGGATCGGAAGTTTGGTAAGCACTGCTTTGAGCCCTAGGCTGACTGTGTCTCTAGTTCCTGGGTTTAGAGCTAAAATCCCAGGTGGTATTGCTCATTCATCCATAGGGACATGATCCTCTGAGTCCCTCCCATAACATCTCTTGAAGTTATCCTTTGGTTTGCAGAGCAGCTTTTAGAGAATGTCCCTGTTGGTGACTATAACTGTGGGAAAGTTTGAGCTATCCTTTAGATTTCTGGCTGCCTCTCAGGAGTGGCCATTTCCCAGCATCCCACAGCTGGCTGCCATGTTTACTATCAGTGCCTTGGGCCGCCCGCAGTTCTATAGCTGCAGTTCAGGCTCCCTGCGGGCTCCCACGCAGGATCGTATGTCACAGCAGGCTCAGTCTTCTAGTGAGAGAATGTCTGCCTTGAAAGTCAGGGTCACTGATACCCTGTCTCACTATTTAATGTTAAGTCTGGCTCAGTGGTGACAAGGAGCTCAGATGTGATATATATAATATGACATCATAGGAGCTATGATTGCTCCATGTCTCAAGCCATGAAGGCAGCTAGACATTTTCACGTCCCCCTCTGGGCCGTGCTTGCTTAGATGATGCTATGTGGCACCATAAATTTCACTTACCCACTGTCCACTCTCTGTGATTTTGTGTCCAAACTGCCCCCCAGAAACAAGATAAAAATCTTGAGGTCAACAGTTTCATCTCTGGCTTCTTTGGCTTAAAGTGTCATTGCAGAACAGAAAATCAGTGACGGGCACCTCAGTGGGTTGGAAGAAGACACATGTTTTTCTTTAGGTGCATGCCTTTTGATTAGAGCATTCTGGATAGCCCTCAGCTTACACAAAGTGCTACAAATCAGTGCAACCCGTTACTGCCCTCACCTGTCTTTAGCTGTGTGAGGGGGGGATGGAAGCTTCCACACCATAATGATGAGCCATGGTAGGACTAGAGAGAGAAGTAGAGGTAGATTGATTCAGAAGTAATATGAAGAACAACAAGAAGCACAAAATGTAATAAAAGAAAGGTAAGTTCATAAAAACAAGTTGTATTTATCTTGATTATGTATTTATAGGACGAAAACAGAGGTGATCTGTTTCCCATGCTAAAGAAGAAAATGTGTTCACAGTGTCTGTGTTAGTTGGTAGGACTGCCATAAGAAAACCCCAGATGCTGGGTGGCTTAAACAACCGAAATTTATTTTCTCACCATTCTGGAGTCTAGAAGTACAAGTTCAAGGTGTTAGCTCTTTGATTTTTATTGAGGCCTCTCTCCTTGACTTGTAAATGCTTGCCTACTTACTGGGTCTTTACATGGTCTTTCCTCTGTGCGTTTGCACCCCTGGCATCTCTCCTTCTTATAAGGACACCAGTCCTATGGGATCAGGGCCCCACCCTTATGACCTCATTTAACCCTCATTACCTTTTTAAGATGTATTTATTTGAGAAGAGAGAGAAAGAGAGAACATGTTGGGGGGAAGGGGCAGAGGGAGAGGGAGAGAGAAACCCAAGCAGACTCTGCTCTGAGCACAGAGCCAGATGTGGGGCTCCATCTCACAACCCTGAAATCATGACCTGAGCTGAAATCAAGAGTCAGACACTTAACTCTCTGTGCCACCCAGGTGCCCCAACCTTCATTACCTTTTTAAAGGCCCTATCTCCAAATACAGTCCCACTGGGGGTTGAGCCTTCAACATACAAATTTTGAGGAATTCTGCAGCTGTAGAACTGTGGGCAGCCCAAGGCACTGACAGTAAACATGGCAGCCAGCTGTGGGATGCCGATGAATTATGCAATTTAGTGTATAACAATATTTATCTTAAGATTTCATCTGACGGTTTTCATCTATTTCCCTGTAAATTGCCAATGGTAAATGTACCTCATAATGGTCTCTTATGATTTGGTAAATACTTACTCTTTTTAATGTTAGGTCAGTCACATTTCTGCTATGCCCACTCCAGATAGCCTAGGGATGTACCTCACAAAAGTTCTAACTCTCCCCTCAGGGCAGAGTAGGTGCTCTGATGTCTCCAAATCCTTTTTAAATGACAACTGGAATCTCAGGGCAAGTTCCCAAAGTCCATAAAATTTCTGAAATTCAACAAGGAGTGTTGTGTTGATAGAGATAGGCTAGCACCCCACGGCCGATGCTTGCTAGGCTCCCGCTGTGTGTCCCACCTCTCCTGGTGGGACATAAGATGCCCCTAGTGGTCAGCAGACATCCTAATATGCTTTGTGCCCTGGTTGGGAGGGAGAGTCTTGAGGATACAGATTCTTCTATTTGAGTAAAAATTATAAATCTTACTTTCATCCTTTTAACTAGATTTTCACGAACTCTTCAGTCTGGGATTTTCCTCTAATTCATGAGAGCTTAACCTGTTGAAAATGAGTAATAATTATTGTAGCCTGAATCTTCAAACTGACGTTCAGAGTGCTGCATCTGTGTGAGGTAGTTAAGCTTTGTTGCAAGGAGACTGAGGTGCCTTAAATGTCTTGCTCCAGGATCAATGACAGTAACTGGATTGGGACAAAAATCTTGCATTCTTGAATCCTTTGGCCACAGTCATTGCCAACTGGCCCCAGATGTTTTCCTAAAATGCCTGACTTGAGGATGAGCAATGCGTGATGCTTGAACAAGGGGAAACTTGAAAATACTTGCTTATAACATAAAATTGCAACACTCTCCTCACTCATATTTGATGGTGTGAATTTGACCATCTGACCTGTCATAGTTTGACTAATGTCCCAGGTGTTGAGAGAAAGCGCGAATGAAAAGAGCTGCCTTACCTAGGGACCAGTGGTTTTCCTGGGGGCTTGGTTGGCAACTTTCTTTATCCATATGCCAGTGCCCCCACCCAAAGATTTCCAGCAGATTCTGGGTCCTGATGTGGCAGGCAGTGTGGAGAGGGCTGTAGTGAGAGGAGTGAGAATGAGTGCCCATGGCTTTGGGTCCCTCACCTGATAGTAGTGATGGTATCCAGATTGCTGTGTGAGCCTCCAGGACAGAGGCCAGTGGCTGAGTAGCTAGTGTCAGGGCTCAGCTTTATCAGCCCAGAGATGGCCTCTGCTCATTAACTGCCCTTGCCTGCTGACCACGTGAGCATGGGGCCTAGCACAGAGAGGCACTCCTTGTGTTTTCTAGATGGAATGAAGGATATATGGACAGGAAAGGAGATGGGTCCTTATGTGAGGGGGTTACGTACCCAAAGGCTTGCTTGGCTAGCTCCTCGGGTTCCAGGCAGGAATTTCAACTGTTTTAATGGCCACCTCCCCCCATGTGTTTCACAGGCACCCTACACTCAACATTTCCAAAGCTGGACTTCTCATTTGCCCCCTTCCCCACATCTTCTCCTTTATTCTGTCTTCACGAAAGCTATCACTGCTACCCTTCCAAGGTAATAGTTTCAGAAGCCTAAACTTTTCTTACCCCATGGCTTCCAACTGGAAGTCCTAATTGATGCTGCTTTTCCAAAAGAGTTTCCTGTACTTTTTCCTTTTTCCCCTCCACCCTCTGTTGGCCTTGCTCAGGTCCTCACCAGCACCCTCCACCTGGACCATAGTCGTGGCCTCCAGCTCCATCTCTCTGCTTGCAACTCCCCTCCCATCCCCCACCTCATGCATCACACAAGGTTATCCTTGTAAGACACCCACACACTCTAGCCACTCAATTGCTTAGAAATCTCAGATGGATTCCCTTGCTTATGTCAATGGTAGCCAAATGTTTGGACTAAGTTCCCCATCATAAATAATTCCTCGAGTGCACATCCCCGATGTATGTATCATAGATATATACATAGTAATACATTAATGCATTATACATATTACAAAACACATGCAAAAACAGAAACGAAAAAGGCCACATGAGCCCTTTGCCCTTCCCCATAAATTCTCGAAGCTTCTGTGTTTTTTCACTTTCTATTCCTGACTCCTGGAATTCTTCTCTTCCCTCATTTCTCCACATGATGAAATCCTGGGTGTCTTTCAAGACACTGCTTACACATCACTCCCCTGCGCTTGATTCACCACACAGACTGCCTCTGTGCCCCCTTTTTATATAGCATTTAGATTCTTTCCCTTCTCTCGTGGCATGACTTGAGACTATTTTTCTAGTGGGCAAGGGGAAAAAAGGAAGGTATCAAGATGTATGTCCCTCTTGTTGCCAAGAATAAAATTGTAATAGTACGTATCTTTCCTTCCTTGTCAGACATTCTAAAGAGGTGTTTTGTTTTGTTTTGTTTTTTCCCTCTTTCAACCTTCCTGTTGCTCAGGGTAAAATTTTGCACCGTCTCCCCCAGACAAGAGCAAACACCGGCACCAGCCAGACACAAAGCGGGAGGGCAGGAATTGAGGGAGACGTGCAAAAGTAAACTTAATTCTGCATATCAAGCAATTAGGCTAATGTAATTTAGAGCAACGTGATGGGTGAAGTTTGTGTTTGATTTCCCCTCAGTCTGTAATTAATTCATGGTAGTGTCGTAGGTTGTTACATTTTGGTAAATGAATAAAGAACTGTTCTTTGAAATAAAAGCAGTGAACAACCTAGTCATTTCACAGTATCATGAGCAGAAGATAATTACAGTTTGAGGGACCGTCCCCCTCCAGAGTGAGAATACTGCCTGCCTGTCGACTTGTCTTTGGAGGGGAGTTGCTGTGAGCCCGAATTGCAAAGGTGCCGGGTGCCACAGGGAAAAGGCAACGCATTTTCCCCATCTAGCCATGGAGAGGGCTTAACTCACTTTTTAGATATTCCACCAGTGTCCTACAGGGAATTGTGCTAATAAATATGACAATAACGTTGTAAACGGGACAAGAAAGGCTGACGCAGCATTTTGTTAATTTGTATTCAGCATTAGCAGGGAGCTTTGCAGCCCCTGGGTGATGAAACAGGAGCGTATCAGTCAACTGCAGGCATTTTAATTAGAGGTCTTGGGAATATCTGTGTGCTATGGCAGCAGAGTGAGACCTGGCCCCACAAAGTTTACCCAAAGCGTGATTTCCTTCCCTGCCCTCAGCAGCCATTAAAAGGTCTTACTGGTGACAGGGGCTGGGGAATGGCAAGAAAAAGTTTCTGAGAAGAGGAGGACTCCTGATGGGCTGGCATCCAACACCAATTAGCTACTCGGCTGTCAGCACCTGCAGCCCTGGTTTTAACAGAGTGGTGGCAAAGATCGACAGAAACGGCTTGACCCCATGACGGATCCCAAAGCGTTTTTAAAAGGCTCTTTTTACTCTTGCTACCTTTTCACAATTTGGCTTAAATACAATGCAAGAATAAGAACATCATAAATCAAAAGCTGCTAGCGTACATGACCCCTGAAATGTATGGGTATTAAGCAGAAAAAGCTTAAGAACATGTCACCGAATAATTTCCCACTCCCCTAAGCCTCATGTAAATTTCCCTCCTTTCCATCCCCTGTTGCTGATGCATATTTACTGCACAGGTGCATCTGAGACCCAGAGTGGAAGGGGCCCCCTCCTTGCCATCAGACAGACTGGCTGATTTTTATGAGGTGTAGCCCAAAGCTCTGCCCGGTTACTGGCCCCACAGGGGCAAAGAGCCAGGAAGCCCAAGAAAGCCAACGGCAAATGCCCTCTGTCAGTGATGCCGCCTTGGAAATGGCCGGGTCTATCAGTGCCGCCCTCCTTCCCATTTCTTTCACCTTCAGTCCTGGCGCCAGAGGGTGGGGAGCTTCAGTGGGAGATGGTGGGACTAATTGGAGGTAAAGGGCCCACTGCCAGGCTAGGATGGGGACTTACACGGAAAGCCAGCCACTTCAGTGACGGTTCAGGGAAGTGAGTGCCGGCGTTGGAGGCCCAGTACTAAGGCCAGGAAGGCAAGGTGTAGAACCGTGGGCCCACCAGAAGCCAGCCCGAAGGGGCAGAACCACCCAGTTATGCCCTGGATGGTGGTTACTGGGTCTCACTGTGTTGGTGGAGAAGTAGACACCAATTAGTGGTGTTACTTACATTTGTTAGTCAACCTGACAAATAATCCTTGAGCCCCTCTGATGGGCAAGACCCTGCTTTGGGCCAAGCAGGCAGACAATGTGAGGTGAGTATCCACCAGGGCCAGAAGTGGCTCTCCTGTCCTCCAAGGATCACCTCTTCCAGACAGCCTCCTAGCCTTCCTCCAGCCCTTGTATTTACTCTTGGAGGGCCATTCAGGTCTGCACTTCAATCTCCTGCTTCCTTAGGTTGGGGTTTCCCTGGTGTGTGTGTGTGTGTGTGTGTGTGTGTGTGTATGATTGTGTTTTCTTCTCAATTAGGGCAAACTCTGAGGACAGCAGCTGCCTCGCACACGAGGCTCTGTGGTATACCATTGGGGTCCAGACAGCCTAGGCTCTGCCTCCCAGCCCTGCCACTGCCTCAGTGGTCACCCTGCCTCTTTCACCTCTCTGAGCCCCAACCTTCCCACCGTGAAAATGCAGACATTAGCACCTGGATCACAGGTTGCCATTAGGAGCAAATGAGTTATGTCCAACACTTTGTATATTGCCTGGCCCACAGGGAATACACAATAAATTGAAGCTAATATGATTATGTCATTTATTCATTTTATTTATTTTTATTTTTTAAAGATTTTAAAGATTTTTTAAAGATTTTACTTATTTATTTGACAGAGAGAGACACAGTGAGAGAGGGAACACAAGCAGGGGGAGTGGGAGAGGGAGAAGCAGGCTTCCCGTGGAGCAGGGAGCCCGATGTGGGGCTCGATCCCAGGAGCCTGGGAACATGACCTGAGCCGAAGGCAGATGCTTAACGACTGAGCCACCCAGGCACCCTTGATTATGTCATTTAGCACATGGAGTGTCAACTGAGCCTCTGTTCATTGTCTACTAGGAACAAAAATCTCATTTGACTGTCTTTTCCTTCTTGAGTTGAGAAGGGGCCTTCTAAGTTAAAACCTGCCTGGGAAAAGTAGAGAAGGTGGTAGACATAGGACTCTCTGTTGTGTCACTTGGGCCCTGTGATAAATTCTATTCTATGCTGTGAGGAAATGAAAGAAAAGGAGCACATCCTTAGACATTCTTCTGAGGCTGATGGGAATATACATGGTTATCTATCAAGTAACCTTGGCCTTCTCCATATGAATCCCTGGGCTCTCAGGCTCTCTGATAATGTCTGTCCATTTCAATGCCATTGTTCTTATTGTGATTAGGAATATGATATTTCAGAACCAGGCTGATTTCTCATCAGGTCTCCTGGCCAACATTATAGCTGCCATGCGCTCTTAGATCTGAGGACCTATAAAATAGCTCACCACATATGTGAAATTTTATGTCACTCTTCACTGAGCTAAGTTGGAAAATTTATAGTTTAGAAGAACAGAGTCAAGTTGAAAATGAGGCTTTGGCTGGTCTGGGCATAATTGGGGTTTTCAGGTGTAGTTTGGCAGCTTGCAGCTAACAGAAACATCAGGCCCATAAAATCAGTCCAGTGTCAGAGTTTGAAGGTGCTGTATTAAATATCCCTGCAGTGCTCCATCCCTCACTTTTCTTTTTTTAAACTGAGGGTATCAAAATGGCAGGATATACTGTTTTAAAAAGGCTGCCATTCCAATCCGCCTCACAATGAGTGAGAATAGCATGCTGTTGAAAAAGGTGCTGTCTGATGTTTTCTTATTTATTCATATTTCCTTAATATCTATTGGCCTTCCTGTATTTTAGGCACTTTCCTGTAATAGAAAAAAAGAGTAAGAGGCAGTTCTAGTCCTCAGGGAGCTGATGGAGTACTAGAGGGGTCAGCAAACATATTCCGGAAAGGGCCACACAGCAACTATTTTATTTTGGGGGGCCGTGTGGTTTTGAGGGTGATACCCATACCAGCAACTCCAGGCATTTCCCACAGCCCTCCACTCTCCATTCTTGGTGCTCTCCCTCACACCCGCTGAGCCTTCTCTTCTGTGCCGATACCCATTGCCTCCTCACCTGTAGGACACACACTAAGGCTTCCAGCACGAGCTGATTGCGAGGACAAACTGAGCTGACAGGTGCAAAGCCCTTGCTAAGGCTCTAGCTGTCACTGACAAATGTTAGCCGGCCTCCCTCCTGTCCTTCCAGATGAATCAGAGAAAGCAAAATCCCTCTCGCCTCTTCCAGGTTAAGCCATCTACCCATGTCCCAGCTCCAACCCAGGCATCTTCTCCAAGACCTTCATCTACTCCGCTCTTTCTCTCAAACACCCAAGCCACCTCTCTGTCTTGTTCTGTTTTGCTTGCAACACACTTAGGTCTCTTCTACATTAAAGACGGATTTAAAGAAGGAGAAGGAGGAGGAAGAGGATGAAGAAGCAGAGGACGGGGGAGGAAGGAGGAGAAGAAGGTGAAGGGGACGAGAAAACCTCTCTCTGACCTTACATCCTCCTCCAGCTACCGTTCCTTTTCTCTTTTATCCCAGTGGTCTCACTGCCTTCACTTGCCCATTATTTCTCTTTGTTCATTTCTGCTCCTTCCTTCTGTTTTTCCTTCCCAGAGACATACTGGGCTGTGGAAAGGGAGTGCTCTAGGGTCACGCACACATCTCCACAGTTCTGTTTGTGGTGTCACAGACCCGGGCAGCTTCCGTGGCACCAAGGTCCTCATCTGTGAAATGGGAACAGCAGGCTGCCCCCATGAGGGAATTATGAGTAATAAGGGAGGTGATCGGTGAAAGGCACCTTGTCAGGGCTTGGCATGTGACAGGTGCCTCTCAATTAATTCTTTTCTCTTTCTCCTCTATGAAGGAGGAAAGGCAGGGGCCTCTGTCCTTGGGGAAATGGGGAGGGAGTGGGGTAGGGACTATTTTTTGTTCCAAAAATACCTACTATAGTACTTTGAGCTGGGAAAACATGCCTAGACATCTTCTTTTCTTTTTTCTTCATCTTTTTTTTTAAAGATTTTATTTATTTATTTATTTGAGAGAGAGAGAATGAGAGAGAGAGAGAGCACATGAGAGGGGGAAGGGTCAGAGGGAGAAGCAGACTCCCCGCTGAGCAAGGAGCCCGATGCAGGACTCGATCCTGAGACTCCAGGATCATGACCTGAGCCCAAAGCAGTCACTTAACCAACTGAGCCACCCAGGCGCCCCTCTTTTTTCTTCATCTTTGATAAGACTTGCAAAAAAGTAATATGGGATTCTAGTCACGTAAAGTGCCCAAGTTGATTTCATTTGTTAATTAATCACTCTACTCAACATATATTTATTCAGTATCAGCTATATGTTCACTCCTGTGAGAGGCCTGGTGGTTCCTGCTCTCAGTCTGACTGCGGGTACAGAGAAGTGAGCCAGGCCAGTCACACCGGATTCCTGTGCATTGGAGGGTGAGCTGTGGGAGTGCCCACGGAGTGCCATGGGAAGGCAGACAGGGAGGGGCCCTCTCTGCTGCACGAGGCAGGGAGTCTCGTGAGGCCATGAGCCATGTAGAAGGATGTGCCAAGGCAAAGACGACAGTGGAAAGGGATCCTAGGAGGCTGGACAGCTCTGTCTGTAGATCAGTGAGAGCCTGTCCTCAGTCTGGATCAGAGAGAGGTGAAGTGAGAAAGGCAGGCCGAAAGTGTGAGTCTTGTCTTGATCCTCCTCTAGAAACATAAAGACTTATTCTTCCGTGGGAAGGGAAGAATGGACTTTCCCATCCTGAGGGTAAGAGGTGAGGCCTGAGGAGAGAAGTTTCTGGGAGGCAGAGTTCAACTCAAGATTAGGAAGAATTTGCCATCAGTCATGTCCAGCAACGGGAAAGGCACGTGCAAGCTGGAACCAAGGCATGTGAGGGCAGTGAGTGTGGGGAATGTAGAAATGGGATGGGCGGGAAAGATGAACTTGATTCCCAGCCCATGCTTGGGCCACGCCCACCCTACCCCAGCCCACACTGAGAGCTGGTGCTGGCTCTCACAGCTCAGGGTCTCCTCCCAGGAAAGGGCTGTGTGTCCAGCTCAGCTCACGGCGGCCTCAAGAACTCCGGTTTTGCCACACATTTTCCCTTTAAGGGATAAGAAAAAGAAAAGGGACAACTGGATAATACCTTCTGGTAACAGGAGTTTATAGAGTTAGCCAATTTTTAAAATTAAATGGATGTGTACATGCATGGTGTGTGTGCAGACGCACACATATACATAGGCATAGTATAAAATATTATTATTTGATTCCAAATATTATTATTCCAATAATAATAATCATTATTATAATTATTATAATAACATAATTATTTATTGTTATATATTTATGCTTGCTATTTTTATATTTAATTATATAATATAATAATAATGATTATTATTAATATTATTCCCAATATTAGGTCTGTTTGGAATGCTTAAACAAACCGTGATTTGCATCTGGCCCACACCGTCTCCTATCTCCTCTGGACTCCCCTTTCAGAGTCTGAAAGGTGGAAATTAACATTGAGAAGTGGAGCCCCAGACCCCATCTTGTCTTCCCATGGGGCCTGGCCACAGGCAACTGTGAGCATTCTGCCAGGACTTAATCTTGTAGCAGGCTGCTGGGGTTATTTATTTAAAATTATTTTTTCAAGGTATACAAGTTGTACATACACATATTCATGTTTACAATGAAAATTAGTAAATTAGTACAGAACCTACGAAGTTGGGCTCTCCTCACAGCAACTGGAGTGAGTCTGAAAATGTGAGTCAGATCATTTCTCTGCCAGGCTCAGAGAAAGAACCAGTGATCTTAAGTGGCCTACAAGGCACTACATGCTCTGGCCCCCCACTCTCTGCCTTATCATTTCTCCGCCCCCCTCCCAGTCACGTTGTGTCCCATATCCTTACTGTCTTGTCACACACCTAGTACACACCCACCACGGGGCTCCTGTGGTTTCGTTCTTCTCTGCCTGGAACGTCCTTCACCTGCACATCCCTGCTGCTACTCTCCAAGCCCCTCAAGGTCTCTGCTCAAATATTCTTTAATGAGAGAGGTCTTCCCAGACCATCAGTATGGAATAACACCATCCCTGCCGTCATGCTTTAGCTCCCTGAACCTGATTTTGTCTTACAGCATTTATCATCAGCTGGCTTATTATATATGTGTTTACTTGTTGCCTACCTCTCCCTACTAGAACATAAGTTCTATGAGAGAATGTAAGTTCCATGACTTTATGTTGTTGTTTCTACTATATTCTCAGTGTCTGAATAGTGGCACATAGTAGGTGTTCAATAAACATTTATTGACTAAATGAATGAATTCATGAAGACTATAGTAAAAAGTAAGAATTTCTCTCTCATGTCTTCACTCCATTTCCACATTTCTCAGTTTTTAGCACTGTAATGGTGTATCCTTCTAGAAATTTTCTTTGCATGTGAAAGCATACCTAGAGGTCTATGCTTCTAGTCAGGATGCAGAAGGATGTGAAAAACTTTTGGCCATGGGAAACAACAGTGCTTTTCAATGGGAGTAGCAGAAAGTGATGGATGCAAAGAAAACCTGATGAACTGTATTCTAGAGAGAAATGAGCCCTTCCCAAGTATAGCAGAAGACTCTAGCTTCCACACCCGGGGAATGGGCAGATTCAGGTAGGTTGTAGGAGTGGGGGGTTTTCCCAGATGGAGATGTCCATCTGGAAGGATGACTTTGAGGAAGGGAGGTGGGGAAGGGATTACAGGAGTTGGGAATAGTGTGTTCAAGGATAGTGCTGCCTGGGGACCATTGAAGGTGTGACCTGGGTCTGGAATGGAGGAGTGGACCTGCAAAAGACAGAGAACCGACAAGGAGAAAGCAGTCAGGCTTTATATACAGTGTGCACTGGTAGGAGGGATTGGAATCTGAAAGACCCTTGGGTTCGGTCAGAAGACGTTAGCCATAGGCGAAATTTGAATAAGGAAGATTTAATATAAAGAACTGTTAACTGTATGAAAGGTGGTTACCTACTGAAAGAGATAAAGGAGAACTCTAAAGTAGTAACTACAGAAAGCAGTAACTACCCCTAAAGCTGACAGAAAAGTAAGTAATCAAAGAACTTAGATGCAGAGGAAAGGCTGAGATTCAGACCTCTGGCGGAAACTGTGTTGACATGCATCAGAGAGTGTTTGCCGCTGAACCAAGGACCGTCCTCCTCCCTGGGAGACTCTGCCAGGGCCCCTGCATGCAGATCCATTTGCCACCAAGTAGAAAAACAAAACACTGGAAGAAGAAAAAGTCCCTTCTTTCTCTTCCAGATTTGCAGTATCTCTCCAGTGCCGTCTGTTGACAGGGTCCAACATCAAGCCAACTGGCAAGGGCAAAAGGTAGTCTGTAGAATTACCCCAGGATCACAGAGTGGGGCAAAGAAAGATGGATATGTTGCTGAGAAGCAATAAATTAATAAGTGGCCCAGAAATACATACATAAAAAACACACAAAATCACCACAAATCCATCTCCTTCTTTCTGAATTTTGCTGAGACAGCACCAGTGGAGGAGGGTCTGGTGGGCAGAAAAAAAATCAGGTAGCTTCAGACATTCTCCTGGTTTTTGGATTCTGGGGGCCCTGTAAGAGTTGAATTAGAAGGTAAACAAAGAATAGAGGGCACTGGCTGGGAGTTGGGCAAATCGCAGGTAAACTCGGTCTGTGTAAAGCTGCAGCTCAGCGCCGGGTCACTTCAACTCTGGGTAAATGTGTTCCATTTGCCACTATTTTTTTATACACCATTTCTGGAGTACTGTTTTATTTTATTTTATTTTTTTAAGATTTATTTATTTATTTGAGAGAGAGACTGTGCACGTGTGCCCATGTGTGCGCACAAGTGGGGGCAGAGGGAGAGAGTATCCAAGCCGACTCCTGCTGAGCACAGAGCCTGACTCAGGGCTAGATCTCATGACCCATGAGATCGTGACTTGAGCGGAAATCAAGAATTGGCCGCTTAGGGCGCCTAGGTGGCTCAGTTGGTTAAGCGACTGCCTTCAGCTCAGGTCGTGATCCTGGAGTCCCTGGATCGAGTCCCGCATCAGACTCCCTGCTGAGCGGGGAGTCTGCTTCTCCCTCTGACCCTCCCCCCTCTCATGTGGCCTCTCTCTCTCTCTCATTCTCTCTCTTTCAAATGAATGAATAAATAAATCTTTAAAAAAAAAAAAAAAGAATTGGCCGCTTAACTGACTGAGGCACCCAGGTGCTCCTGGAGTACAATTTTAAAAAAGAGACACAGGTAAAGAAACAGGGAAATGTTACTCATGATTGAGAAAAAATGCAGACAATAGAACATATCCACAGATGGCCCAGGCATTGGAATTATCAGTGAAGTACTTTAAATTAACTATTATAAACATGTTAAATAATTTAAAGAAAAGAGATGGATATTTCAGAAGAGAAATACCTAAAATAAAAACAAGTGGAAACTGAAATTCTAGAACTGAAAAATAAAATACAAGACATAAGAATAAAAATCACTGGATAGGCTTAATAACAGAGTAGCCATTGAAGAACAATGGATAAGTGAACTTGAACACGACTAAGAGAAAAAGCAAGAAGCCAAGAAGCCAAAACCAGAAATAAAATGGAATTCTTAAAAAAACCCACCCAATTAATACAAAAGAAGGCAGGAAAAGAGAAATAAAAGACAAGTAGTGAGCAAATAGCTAAATGGTAGGCTCAGAGTCAACTCTTTCAATAATTACATTAAATACAAATGGACCAGGGCATCTGGGAGCTTCAGTCAGTTAAGCATCGGCTTTCGGCTCAGGTCATGATCCCAGGGTCCTGGGATTGAGCCCCTCGTCGGGCTCTCTGCTCAGTGGGAAGACTGATTCTCTCTTTCCCTCTGCTGCTCCCCCTGCTTGTGTCCTCTCTCTCTGTCAAATAAATAAATCAAATCTTAAATAAATAAATAAATACAAATTGGCCAAACACTTCAATTTAAAGGCAGTAATTGACAGACTGCATAACAACAACAAAAAACTTTACTCTGCTGGCTACAAGAGACACATTTTAAATATAAAAATTAAACATAGGTTATAAGTAAAAGATCAATAAGAGAAAACATGCAAAAATTAATCAAGAGAAAGATGGAGTGACTATATTAATAGCATTGAAATAGACTTAGAGACAAGTAGTTTTATCAGAAATAAAGAAGGTCATTCATAATGATAAAAGAGTCAAATCATCAAAAGAGTATTAAAATATTAAAAGCATTTGCACCATAATAACAAAGCTTCAAAATACATGTAGCAAAAGCCATCAGAATTTAATGTCCCTTCATGGCAACAAAACAAAACAACTGTAAGGAAACTAAAAATAGAAGAAACGTTCTCAGTCTGATCAATGGCATTGCGTAAATGCCTAAAGATAATACCACCCTTAAACATAAAATATTGGAAAATTTCTCCCTAAGATCAGGAACAAGCCAGGATGTTCTCTTTCATCATTTATGTTCAGCATTACCCCAGAGGTTCAAGCTACTATAGCAAGGCAAGAAAAAGAAATTAAAAAAATTAAAAGGCAAAAAGATTAGAAAGAAATATAATTTTTAATTCACAGATCAGACTGTGTATATAGAAAATCTAAAGGTGTGTACAAAAAGCCTCGTGAGGTCTGGTCATTTAGAAATGGTTTCGTAGCAGAAGACAAAGTCAATGGACAAATGTATTTGTATGTAAAAGCAACAATTGGAAAATAGTGAAAGTACCATTCCAATAGCATCAAAAAACAAAATATACTTAGAAATAAATGTAATAAAACATGTGCATGATATCTACACCAAAAACTACAAAATGTTTCTGAGAAAAGTCAAAGTCATAAATAGAGAGATATACTATGTCTATGGATTGTAAGACTCAAATTTCAGTTCTCCCCAAACTGACTGTCAGGAGGTTCTTGGCACTTACGTGGAAATTCAAATGTAAATTATGAAGTAATCATGAAAAAGGAAAATAAAGTTGGAGGACTCACATTACCTGATTTTAAGACTTACTATAAAGTTATATTAACCATAAGAGTTTGGTATTGACATAAAGATAGACAAATATGTCAATGAAATAGAATAAATAGTCCAGATAGAAACTAAAACTCATATGGTTAATTGCTTTTGACAAAGGCACCAAAGTAATTCAATGGAGAGAGAAAAGTCTTTTCAACAAATTGTGCTGGGTGATGGATATCGGTGTGTAGGAAGAATGAATCCTGAACCTTATCTCACACCAAACACTATAGTTAATTTGATTAAATCATAGATTTTATTTTTTTTCTGATTTTTACATGGTGGGATTTTAGTTTAATTTAGTTTAGGTTAGTTTTGTTTATTTAAATTCAAGTTAGTTAACATATAGTGTGGTATTGGTTTCAGGAGTTGAATTTAGGGCTTTCTTGGCATTTCCTGGCTAGCAGTCCAACATCACCCCAAACTCTTCCTCCAGCCAGAGGGCCTTCATCCCTCTCTGTGATCTCTGTATCTCTACAGATCAAGTCCCACATATTGGGCTCCCTGCTCAGCGGGGAGACTGCTTCTCCCTCTGCCACTCCCCCTGCTTATGCTCTCTCTCTCTCTCTGACAAATAAATAAATAACATCTTTAAAACAAAACAAAACAAAAAAACAGTTGAACATAGGGGGAGAGAAGGAAAAATAAAATAAGATAAAAACTGAGAAGGAGGCAAACCTTAAAAGACTCTTAACCATAGAGAACAAACTGAGGGTTCCTGGACCGGAGGTGGGTGGGGGATGGGGTAAATGGGTGATGGGCATTAAGCAGGGCACTTGTGATGAGCACTGGGTGTTATACATAAGTGTTAAATCACTAAATCTTTTGTGGTTCTACAAATTTTAGGATTATTTGTTCTAGTTCTGTGAAAAATGCTGTGTTATTTTGATCGGGATTACATTGAATGTGTAGATTGCTTTGGGTAGTATAGACATTTTAACAATATTTGTTCTTCCAATCCATGAGCATGGAATGGTTTTCCATTTCTTGGTGTCTTCTTCAATTTCTTTCATAGGTGTTCTATAGTTTTCAGAGTACAGGAATAAACCTCTGTGGTTAAGTTTATTCCTAGGTATCTTAAGGGTTTTGGTGCAATTGTAAATGGGATTGATTCCTTGATTTCTCTTTCTGTTGCTTCATTATTGGTGTATAGAAATGCAACAGGTTTCTGTACATTGATTTTATATCCTGTGACTTTGCTGAATCCCTGTTTCAGTTTTTTTGGGTGGAGTCTTTTGAAAAACCTTCTGCTTATTAGAAGACACTATTTGGAGAGTGAGCAGGCAAGCCATGGACTGGAGAAGTTTTGTAGTGCATGTATTTAACAAAGGAATTGGACCCAGAATAAATAAAGAACTTTTATAGCTCAATAATAAAAAACGTTAACAACCAATTAATAAATATTTGGGCAAAGGACTTGAACAGGCACTTTAAACAGAAGATACAAGAATGGCCAATATACACATAAAAAGTTGCTCAACATCTTTACTCATCTAGGAAATGCAAATTAAATTCCACCTGGTAGAACAGTTGAAATGAAAGACTGACAGCACCAATGTTGGTGAGGATCTGGCCCCTCTGTGCTGCTGGTGCTGTGAAGATGGTGCAACCACTGGGAAATTGTTTGGCAGTTCCTTACAAAGTTGGACAGGAACCTATCCTATGACCCAACAGTTCCACTCCTAGGGATTTACTCTAGAAAATGAAAACATGTCCACAAAGGACTCAATACCTGAATGTCCCTAGCAGATTTATTCAAAATAGCTTACAAGTGGAAACAATCCAAATGGCTATCAACAGGTGAATGGATGAACAGACTGTGGTACAGTTATCCAATGGGATACCACTCAGCAATAAAAAGAAATAAACTTCTGGTATATGCAAAAATAGGTTTATAAACTAATGAAGCCAGCTGAAAAGGGTACAAATTGTATGATTCCATTATATGAAGCTCAAGAACAGAAAAACTAATGTGTGGTGATAGAAATCAGAACAATGGGGCGCCTGGGTGGCTCAGTCGTTAAGCGTCTGCCTTCGGCTCAGGTCCTGATCCCAGGGTCCTGGGATCGAGTCCCACATCCGGCTCCCTACTCAGCAGGAAGCCTGCTTCTCCCTCTCCCACTCCCCCTGCTTGTGTTCCCTCTCTCGCTATCTCTCTCTGTTGAAAAATAAATAAAATCTTAAAAAAAAAAAAAGGAATCAGAACAGTGGCTGCCTTTGAAGAAGTGGGGTTGACTAGAAAGAGGCATAAAGAAATTTTCTAGGGTGACGAAAATAACTACATTTGATAGGCATATGAGTTACATTAGTGTATACATTTATCAAAGCTCATTTAACTGTACCCATAAGACCTGTGCATTTCACTGTGTATAAATTATACCTCAATTAAAACAAATATTTTTATTTGGAAAATATAAATTTAAATGGAAAATTTATTTGCACAAATTAGCCTGGGGATAAAAGAGTAATATTACAAGAAGGGCTATCACACCTTCTTCATCTTCCCAGAGGATACAGGAAGAAAAATGTCTTTATTTTATTATTACTTTTTGAAGATTTACTTATTTTTATTTGAGAGAGAGCGCACACGCGTGCAAGCTGGGAGAGGGGCAAAGGGAGAGGGAGAGAATCCTCAGGCAGACTCCCTGCTGAGCAGGGAGCCTGACAACAGGCTCCATCCACAGACCCTGAGATCATGACCTGAGCTGAAACCAAGAATCTGATGCTTAACCAACTGAGCCACCGAGGTGCCCTGCAAAATGCCTTTAAATGACAGCAAAAGACTTCTGTAGAAATTCATATTTGAGTTAACACACCACCATAGCAGGTAAGGTAAAAGACAGTATTCCCCCTAACTGAAAGGTTGATACAGGTGTGCCTGGGTGGCTCAGTTGGTTAAGCGTCTGCCCTTTGCTTAGGTCATGATCTCAGGGTCCTGGGATCGAGCCCTGCGTTGGGCTCCCGGCTCAGCAGGGAGCCTGCTTCTCCTTCTCCCTCTGCCCCCTGGCTTGTGCTCTCTCTCTCACTCACTCTCTTTCTCTCAAATACATAAGTAAATTTTTTAAAAAAATTAAAGGTTGTTGCATACTACTTATATTAGGTTGAATAGCATCCTCACAAAGTTCATGTCCATCTGGAACCCCAGAATGTGACTTTATTTGGAATTAGGATTTTTGCATATGTAATTAGTTAAGATGAGGTCGTCCTGGATTAGGACTAGAGTCATTATGAGGAGGCCATGTAGAGATACAGAGACCACAGAGAGGGATGAAGGCCGTGTGACAACGGAGGAAGAGTTTGGGGAGATGTTGGACTGCTAGCTAGGGAATGCCAAGGATTTCTGGCAACCACCAGGACCTAGAAAAAGGCATGCAACAAATTCTCAGATTCTCCCTCATGGCCCCAAGAAGGAATCAACCTTGCTTGAAATCTTGACTTCAGACCTCTAGCCTCCTACACCATATGAGCATAAATTTCTGTTGTTCTAATCTACCACGTTTGTGGTAATTAATTATGATAGCACTAGGAAGCGAATATACTACTCATTAGGTTATCAAAGAATAAAGTTTTAAGTATTCAGCAATCTGTTTGGTGTATACTCAAGTAGACTTTAATCAATAAATTAAAAATATGCTCTGAAAAATATATGCTTTTTTTTTAGTATACATTCAGATAACACACAACTGAGATAAGTGTACATATTCTTTGGCTACTTCATATTGTTGTTTTCTAATGGAACAACAAATCCTGAAGATCTGTCCCTGTTAGCACACAGAGAGAAGGCTGAATGTGCCCCTCTGGCCTGCCCTGGGACCAGAGAATTAGTCTTTCTAAAGAACTGAGCTGTGTTCCGGGATGTGGATTTACCAGGATTTACTTTGCCATCCAGCTCACTTAGATGAACGTTTATTAAATGCCTCATCCTGAGTGCTTCGGTTTAAATCTGTTCAATTCAATCCAATCCCAAGCAAACCAATTCAATAAGCATCTACTGAGCACCCTCTTTGGGCCAACCAGTCTGCTATGATCACATTTTTGTCTCATCTTGATTGACTACCTCGACCCTTCAGGTCTCATAGCAAAGATACTTCTTGAAAATCTATTGTGAAATATAACACAAGAGACTGATAATAAGACCATAGTAGGGACGCCTGGGTGGCTCAGTTGGTTGAGTGTCTGCCTTTGGCTCAGGTCATGTTCCCAGGCTCCTGGGATCGAGTCCCACATCAGGATCCTTGCTCGGCAAGGAACCTGCTTCTCCCTCTGCCTGCTGCTCACCCCTGCTTGTGCTCTCTCTCTGGCAAAGAAATAAGTAAAATCTTAAAAAAAAACCACCCTAAAAAATAAGACCATAATAAAAGGAATTGATGTTTGGGATGGATAAAATATTTTTTTTCTATACTGACCTCCTTATTTTAATAGACTCTAATGTATTTACTTAATTAGGCTTCTTAGGATTTGGAATTTGTCCCAGATAGCAAGGTGCAACTCAACCTATCAACAAGCGACAGAACTGCTGAAAGCTTAAAGATCGGGATTCCATCGGATTCACCCTGAACAAGACACAGTCTTCGAAGCAATGAGGACAAATCCAAATGTTTTGTCTTGCAGTTATTCAGCACTTACTGGTCCTGTTTCAGGTTGTGCAGGCAGGGGCTTCCTGACCTGTGCAATAAATAGCCACGGGCTGTAACACAGTGTCTCATTCAGTTCTTGCTGCACTTTAACTGTTGCTTTCCTGCTTTTGAGTTAGGCTGGGTCTTACATAATGAGAACTCTGACTCATCATCCCTTTAATTAACAATTTAAATTCTTTTTTAAATAAAGATTTTATTTATTTTACAGAGAGAGAGAGAGCATAAGGAGAGGGAGAGGGAGAAGCAGACTGTCCGCTGAGCAGAGAGCCCGATGTGGGACTTGATCCCAGGACCCGGGGATCATGACCTGAGCTGAAGGCAGACGCTTAACCGACTGAGCCACCCAGGTGCCCCCAGTTTAAATTCTTGGCTCAGTATGAGAATGCTCTACCCAGGGGATGGGGATCGCCAGGCACCATCTAGGAGGCTGCCCTCCTAGCATAGCGTTATCCTGCTTCTGCCTTGGAATAATCGGTCTCTTCTCCAGGTCAAACGTCCTTCATTATTTCAACAGCTCCAAAAAGGATAGTCTCCATCTGCCGCACTCTCCCCCATTTTGGAGGCAGTATTTCCTTTAATTCTTGCCCCGGACACAAGTGTAAATCTCCGATGCTCTACAGATACCGGGATTGTTGTTTCCCTCGATCTGGACACTACTCGATCTATATTCCCATGAGTTTCTTGCTAAAATGGGCCACCCCATAGTCTAAATAAGCCTCTTTATTAATGAAAATTCCTAGATCTTTTTCACACAGGAAACCTTTCCCGTCAAATCTCTCCTGTACATCTGTGCACAAGGTGTTAGCTATTTATCTTTTTAAACTTCCATTTGCCTGATTTGGTCCATCCAACGAAAACATTTTGAACCTCAACACTGTAATCTGTGGCATTTGCTGTCCCTCCTAGACTCGTGTCATCTGCTTATTCGTTAGTCCTGTCTTCTAAATCTTCAGCCACATCACCAGGGAGAATGTAACGGGAACTAGAGACCTGTGGTGTACCATTAGAGACGACCAGCAGATTGGTGCTATATCATTAGTCATGCAACTTGGAACCTTGCTTATGATTTTCCCCCAAAGTATTATGCTTCTGCTCCTATGAACTGTTTGATCCATAAAATAATCTTGGGAGATTGTGTCAAATACTTTGTGGTAACCAACATAGACCATGGTGATGGCATTCCTCTGATTTCCAGCCGAATTTCCACGCCCTCTCACAAGTACACCTAGCTAGGGTAAGCCTTAAACGTAAGGGGAATTTGCTCTCAGAAAGTCAATGTTCTAGTATTAGTGATGAGCACTTTCTTTCATAAGAGCGCATTAATTTCCACATCCAGAATCCCATCTGTTTCGAAAATTGGGATAAAATATGCCCCTCTGTTCCTCTAGTGCTTCTCTCCCGTCCATGATTCCAATTTCCAACCGCAGCTCCGAGACCCTCTGTGTAAACTCCTGCATTCAGGGGATGTTTTGTCTGAGCCTGAAGAGATCTGAGCTCATTGAGGTGATGTGCAGCTTGTCGATATCCCTGCCTCTCCTCTCTGTCCTGGGTTTGTGGCTTCCAGTTTGAGATCCTTTGCTTTTGGGTGCTAAACACATAGAAACAAATAGTTACTGCCACTTGTGAACTCCCCAGTCTATTTTGAGCAGTGGGTTAATTCTGTCCCTGTTCTTCTTGCTTTGAAAAAGAAGAATTAACCCAACGACACCTCCCTGCATTCTTTAGTGCTTTTTGTGACTGTCAGCCCCTTCTGTGTTTTAACTTCTGCTGAAACTCTTCTTCCTGCCTCCTCCACTTAGGCATGAAAGGTTTGTCTTAGATTAGGCACGCCTGTCGGCCGCAGGCGTTTTTCTGTTTGCAAGGTTGTCCCGATGCCCCTTTGTATCTCCAGGGCCTGGCACAAATGCCTTGCACCTAGTAAGTGTTCAATAAATATTCATATATACAGGTTTTCAAAAGGTAAACTTTGAAAGCTAATTAAGAATTGATTTAACTGTCGTTACATGGCCACAGGAGGCCTTTGGAGAGGGGAGACGGTTTGGAAAATTATGCTATTAAGCGGAGGGAAGCAGGACAGAAGATTGGTTAGTTTTTCCTTTTCTGACCTTTCCTTTAGCAACCAAGAAGTGGAAGACCACAAGAGCATTGTTGTAATACACCCTCCCTCCCTTTCTTTTTATCAATTAAAGCGTATTTATTGGGGACTTGCTGTGTGCAAGGCCGCAAGAGGTCGCAGAAGCTTTTACCCAGCCCAGACACAGCGCTAGTGACGTCATCCACTTGTCTCAGGGTGTGGTCAGCTTTTAAAATGAGGCGTCTCCCAGCCAGGAAAGAAAGCCTTGGGAGATGACCCTCCTCGGGTCTCAGCAGCTAACATCTTGCTGGCCACAAGAGACAGGCTGGCCTGGCCTTAGCTGTGCGGCCTCTGACAAGACATGGAGCCCTTCTGAGCTGTCATCCATGGAGATCTGACAGACTCCATCTGTATTGTGGGGGTACCCAATAATACTCGCCTTAAAGGCTTATAGTGAGTAAGAATCTAACAACATAATGTCTGCATGTATATGTGCTTTATCAGCCCATTTGTTTATCCATCTACTCTTTGTCGCCTTGTTGGTCCTGTCAGCAGGGCCCCGGGCCTAACTGGGTCCACCAGAGACAGCACCGGAAGCAAGGGGATGCGGGTGCGAGGCAAGTCGCCCATGAGGGCTGGAGCGACTGGGAAGCCTGTGTGTCCAAGGGTGGGGTGCTTCGCTGTTGGAGGGGAGAAGGGGTTGCCCCAGGAAGACCTGAAAGGTAAACCTGGCTGTTTTGCCATGGGCTGGTAGGCCTGGTCGACAGAGGCTCTGTCTTTGTGGTCATTGCCCAGCCCTCCTTGTCTGGACTGCATGTGTGCTATGCTGGCTTCACCTTCTTGGGTGAACCTCGAGTGTCACCAGGCTCAGAGCTATCCCAGGGGTGGGGGTGGGGGAACTGAGACCGAGAAGCTGTGTGTTGACAGCACGGACGTGGAGGACTCAGCTGTGGGGGTCCCCCGGAAGGGGACATGTGGGCATGTGCATGCCCATGGATGGGGGGAGGTGCTGCACATGGGGAAGGGCTGGAAGAAAGGAGATGTGGTGACCTATATGCTCTGCTTCCCTTCCCTCCTCCTGGGAGTGTCTGCGGAAGGGATCATTCTGGGCTCATCTTCACGTCCCCAGTGGGCTCTGCACAGGGCCTGGCACACAGTAGGTGCCCAGAAAATATTTGTCAAATGAGACAGGTGGGAAGAGTCCATTTCTGGCCAGCAGTTCCCTTTTGAGGGCCCAAGAAGTTGTTTTTGGGCCCTGGTCTTGTAGTGCCATGAGGCCCGAGGGAGCCACCAGGGGACGCTGGTCAGAGAAGCAGCGACCTGCCTGCGGTGTCCGTGACAGGATGACGCTGGGACCATGCTTCCCAGGATAACTGAAGACTTTGTGATCCTTGGCGGTCAGCAGCCAATTAGGGCTGCAGTTCGTTGTCCTTCCTTTAAGTGAGACAAAAACCATCCGGAGCGAGTTTGCTGGTACTGCTTGTTCTAGCCCTGGCGAGAGCTGGCACTCCTAATGTTTGAAGCCCCTGGGATTTTTCTTTGTGAAATGAAGAGGGGGAGCGAGCCAGAGCGCAGGGCCTGCGTGTGCAGGCGACACGTGGTGACCCACGCCGCGTCTCAGCCTCCCGGCTTTCTCGAGAGCCATGGAACCTCCCAATGCCAGGCTGTCATCCCCAGCTGCACCCCCATGAGGGGAGGTTCTAATCTAGGCGGGAGACAGGACTCTAGGACTCCCCGCAGGAAGCGACGAGGAGCCTGGCGTTCTCTGGATGCATTTGGGTGGACTTCTTCAGCGTGGTAGATACAAATGAGGGCTCTTGTTGTGTGTGGTCTTTGGGGTCCCTGCAAGCAAGTTGGTTGGGAAACAGAGTTCCTATTGACAATCTGTTCTTCACAGAGGGAACAAAAGAAAAGAATTATTTGTCTGGCAACAGAGGTAATTTATGTCACGTGGGGCTTTGCAGATTACAATGGATTCTCACGGCCATTTTCTCATCAGATCCTCACGGCAGCCTGGTGGTTGGTGTGATCCTGGAGAGTGCTGGTGTCTCCGTTTGCCAGGTCAGGACACAGGCCCAAGAGTCACACGGCTGCTCTATTTCTTTCCCATGGTGACTCAAAGCCGGCTCTCCTCATCCCTGCTTGCTGGCCCCTGACCACCTCTGCCTTCACTGACGCCTCAACCTCAGGAGCCTGGTCCTTCCTATTGGGGAAGCAAGGCTCTCAGTTACCAAATATGGAGGAATAAAACCAGCTTCAAGATAATCTGCACTTGCTCTTGCCTTTCATGTCGAAAAGGCATCTCTCTTTGACTTGCACAAGAGGTGAGGGTGTTAGTTCTTGGGTTGTTTTCATATTTGTTCTCTGCTGACCACTGTACCTTGCATACCTGGGTCCAAAGTGTGCAATGTTCTTAGACAGTGGGTTCTTCAAGGGCAAACACCAAGTCGCTACACTCATTACATAGCACTAACCCTGTGTCTCAGGCACTTCAAAGTTTTGCAGAGAGTATCACAATGAAGATATTATAGCACGTTTCTATGCTTCAGTATGAACAACCGCGTGCCTGGAAATCTGTGTGATAATGTTTGTGTTGGAAAGGTGACTGCCTCAAGAAGCCTTGGGCAATTCACAAATCCCCAAGGCTGGTGAATGGATTCCCATTCCCTGAAGCACTGACTCGGAGAGTTGTGATTTGTGCTATTTGAATCCTACTGTTTTATTGTTAAAGCTTGAAGAATTTTTCTTAGCAAAGTATTTGAAAAGAATCTAAGTCTACTGTTGGTTTACATTACAGAAAATCATCTCAAAAAGAGAGTTGGTTTTGTAGATAAAGACTGAACTAGAAACAACCAAAACCCCAAACCACCAGTGCTTTCTCAAAACTAAGCGTAAAGTATAAATAGAGAACAAAACAGGAAATAGTGGTTTGCAAAAAAAAAAAAAAAAGAAAGAAAGAAAGAAAGAAAGACATACTTGTAGCTGCCCTAAAAAGTGCCTTTCCTTCCACTGCAGGACGTGAGCTTGGAGAAAGCCGAGGGCCCCAGCTCCTAGTAGAGACGAGCATCTTCCAGCAAGTGCTGCCCTACTCTACCTGCGACTACTCTTTAACAAGCCTTTAGAAATAACGTGGGTCGATCTATATGTCGCAGGTGCTGATTCAATAAATGTGCGCTTGTCTCCATCCAGTCATCGTGGCCTCAGCAAGTTGATTGGGTTGTCTTAACCACCTAGCTTTCACTTAGTATCAGTGCCTCTTCTCTGTGTCCTAGAAGACATGAAGGTGTGGCTTGAAGGGTCAGGTTTCCCTCCTGTCCCCCTAACCAGCCCCATTGCTGGCTCCTTACGTGCTACCCAGGGCTGACTCTGGGAGGCAGCTGGAGGGATTTGTGCAAGGAGCCCTGGGGTGGAATCTGAGTTCTGCCCACTAATGGGCCATCTCATGCAACCTCTCTGGGCCTCAGAGCCTCATCTGTACACCAAGGGCAGTAATGCTTATCTCACAGAGTTGTTGGGAAAATTAATAGAGATGAAGTAGATGAAGGCCCCTCTTGGCAGCATGCGGTGCTCTATGGTCTTGCTGGAGTGGCCTTGTTGGAAAGCGGCTCTCGGGCTGAGCCTGGTGGAGGCAAGTGCCCTGGGCTGGATCCTGATATGCCTCGGTGCTGGGGAATGAAAGGATCTGGGAAGAGGGTTTGGGTTGCTTATCATTCATTCATTCATTCATTCATTCATCATTTATTTGATAAACATGTGTTAAGTCCCTAAGATGTGCCAGACACTGAAACAGGCAGACTACATTGATCAGGACATAGCGTCTCCTTCAAGGTGCTCGAGTATATTGGAAGACATAGACAAGTATACAAATAAGTGGAATGACATGTTGCAGGTGCTATGGTAGACATTGTTCAGTCACGGTCACAGAGGAGGATGTAGAACAGAAACATTCTGTCCAGGCAGAGCGGTGGGGAGGGACCCTTTGGGAAGCCACCTCTGTGAGGCACACAAGTCTTTGAAGGTGACTCCTTTCCACCTAGCTAAGGGGAAAGGCTTCACATTTCAGGCAGAAGCTGATGCTTTTTGAAGAGAGGCTAGAGATAGGGCTCTCTTGAAAAGCTGAGCAGAGCTCAGGTAACACTACTTTCCTGACTCCAGCCTTAGAGAAAACCGGGAGTGGAGGCACCAAAATAGAGGTGTCTGAGGAGAACCTTTGTGACTGACTTACCTTGAGTTCTCCTTCCTTCTACCTCTCATTCAGATAGGAAGCAGGCCACTTTCATGATCATGTTCAAGCCCCTGAAAGCCTTCTGGAATGGGGTAGGTAACGGGGGTAATCTCCAGGGGCTGCACACAGGGCAGTCCTTCAGCTTGGATGTCCTCTAGGGTCAGTAGCAAAGGGGGAGGTGGGTGCACAAGTTCCCTCAGGGAGTGCCAGGCTGCAAGAACCTGGTGAGGGTGGGGGAGCCAGCAGGCCCCAAGCTCCGGCTTTCACTTCGTCACCGAAAACTTCAGCCCCATAGGACCCCTTCTCTCTGAGCTTGGGCTCTCTGAACCTGGACACGCATTGCTTCAGAGCTGTCCTCCTGGCAGATCACGTACAGCTGTCTCTTCTCCCCTTCTAAGTGGTAAGCTTCTCAGAGCAGGAGGGGAATGCAGAGGGCAAGCTCCTCCATGGCGCCTTGGAGACTGCACATCTCCACAGAGGCCACACAGGCAAGGCTTGACTGCAGCTGATCGAAATCTTGGCAGAATCCCTGTGAATCCAGGAAGAATCCCTCCCAGAGCAGGACAGCATGGGAGGCTCGTGAGGAGCCGCTTCCAGATCACCTGCCACTCACCTCCCCATCTGCCCAGGAGGCTGTTGTAGGACAATTTCTGATTGCCTCCTGGGTGCTTATGAGCTGTGGGGCTTTCACTTGGCTCTCCTTCAGGGTACAGCTGCAGACTTTAAGACTGCTTCTCTGCAGACTGGTGGCTCCTCAGCAGCACGTGCCACACCTCTCCGAATGCAGTCATCTGGCCCCTTTTGTGGGACGAGGGACATCGGGGAATTGGTACTCCTCTTGCTTTGGCTGTCTATGTAAGTAAGAAACTTTCTGAATTGAACAAGGGCTTTTGGCTCTTCACTGATTGAATCCATCAGTTTTGCTCAACAGGGAGGTTAGAGATCTAAACCTGTGCAGAGGCCCAGAGAGGCTGAGTGGCTTGTCTCCATTGCTCAGCTGATTAGGAGCAGAGCCAGGACTGGAAGCCAGCCTTCTTAAGTCTGGAGTCATTTCCACGAGCACCTAATACTGTGCCTTATGTACTGTGAATACCCACTGAAATGGTTGCGGATCTGATCAGTCAAGTCTTCGGGGTTATTTGGTGTTGTGGTGTCCAATGCAAATGCGCACAACCATGGCCACGTGATAAAGGCCACACGCATGTGTCTGAGCCCCGGGCCCTCCCCCATCCTCCATGCTGGTACAGCAGGCCCCGCTGATCAGTGTCGGCAGATGACAGGGCCACATTCTCTCTTCTCTAGAGTAAGAGGTTATAGATTGAGTTTATTAGTTTGTTTTTCTGTTTTTGAATACACACCAGATACAAAAGGTGGAAACCAGTGTGTGGAGAAAAGTCCCTTTCCCTCTCCAGTCCCTAGACCCCAGCCCTCCCACACCCCCATCTCCGAGAGATGACTGCTACCATCTTTAAACTTTTCCAGAGATATTTTATGCGTGTAGAAGCATATATGCCTGCCTATGTGTGTGTATATTTATGTGTCTTCCCCAGCTACCATGTAATAGCATGCTCTACATGCGACTGTGTAAATGTCAACCTTTACCTTGAAGAGCATTTGCTCTCATTATACAGAGCCACGATTCTGCTGACCACAGCAATGGCAGAGAGCATCCTCTCTCCTGCCTCCCCCCACGTTCTTCTCACAACCCATGTGTCTGCATGTAGGCATGGCCCCAGATGTGGCCACACGTGGACAGACTCCATCCTTTGAGAGAGCAGAAAAGATAAGCAATTCTCAAAGGAGGCTTTTTTACAAAGTTCCCATTCTGTCGGCTCATTAGCTGACCTGATTATAGGGCAGGCAGATGCCATCCTTTTCCACGTATGTCTGTCGGGCTCTAACTAGGAAATCTCTTTCGTATTTAAGACACTGAATATTTAATGCAGGGAAACGGTGATGAAAGAGCCAAAACAGCAGACTGGACAATTAGCCACAGTCTCCGTGGGTGCCATCACCCCTAGGCTGGAGGGACAGAGGGAAGGGGTGGTGTTGCAGAAGGCAAACCAGGTTACCTCAGGGGAGAAGTTTCTGGCAGAGACTCAGCGAAGCAAAGTGAGAGGGTGTTAGGTTCTCTGGCTTCACCCATGCCAACCACCACATTTCAAACTCAGACAAGCACCTCCCTTTGGGCAATCCAGCCAGCAGCCAGCTGTCACAGCAGCCTTGGAAAACTGCTTAGGGGGGTCAGCCCCTGTCACACAGAGAATTGCAGGGGCAGGGTGAGGGATGGAGCTGAGGAAGACAGGCCCCGGGCCAGCCCCCCCGGAGCTCCAGAGTGCTGTCTTCTGGAGGGACAGCACCTGAAGGGGGGGCTGTCAGTGTGGGGGTCTTGATTAAAGGAAAGACATGGGCACCTGAAACAAAGAGGTGGTGACTAGTCTCTCCTGGGCCTGGCACCTTCTTCCCCGTGCTCTCCGACACTCACCTTCTGAGGAGCTGCCCCAGGCCCGTGGGCCCAGATGGCAGTGCTGGAGTTAAAAGCAGCCCCTCTCTTCTCCTGCTCGCTGAGGGGTCAGGCGGGTCCCAGAAAATAGGTAGATTCGGGCTCCAGCTGAGCAGCTACCCTGCCAGTGAATTGTTCACACCTCTGGTGTGCCTATCTCTCATGTTTCAAATGTTCCAAAGTTTTTCCAAATCCTGCAGATTGGAATGGTATTTTCCCCACTTCCCTGGGCACAGTCTCTGCTCTTACTTGATGCATCTTTCCTCCCGCCCCTTAAATATGCGAATCTTGGCTCTCCGTCACCCTGGCAGCTGCACCCTTACTGGGTGCAGCGAAGGTTTCAGCGTGACGGAGAGGAGGGGCTTTTGTAAGTTCAGCCAAGGGTGGAATGGATTTGATGGACTTTTAGAGTCTGCCCTCACCACAGACAGCTGCTTACAGGAGGCCCGAAGCCCCCCTCCTCACCGCACCATACCGCCCCACAACCCCCACCCCCACACCTTACCCAATAGCAGAGTTGGGAGACACCGATGTCCTGAAGTCGCCCTCTATGTGCTAGACACATCTAGAAACTTCTTTTCCGGGCCTTGAGGGAACAAGTCTGCACATTACAGCTACCCTGAAAGACATTTAACAGACTCATCACCTTTGAACATTCTGCTGAACCTGCTTTCTACCTGGTTATTTTGTCAGACAACTGGGACTTACCGGTCCCTTTTGTTCCTGGGTCAGTTCCCATTTTTCCAGGACAAGTTGGCTTATTTACAGTTTCTTTGTACTCACCCTCGTCTATTTCAACAGGTAGAGAAAAGGGCATATCAGTATGTAATTAATGGAATAAAATACCTATGGATAAACTCTCCCATGTTTTAAAAAAATAAACAAAAATTAATTATATATTATTTTATTTACCCTTCCATTGCAGTAAAATGATTGCAGCTAGAGCTTGGTGCACTTTACCTTAGGTTTCTGAGTATCACAAAGAACTCATACCTTTTCACAAAGAGTTGCTTCATCATATTACCATTGCTGTCAACAATGGTCATTGTTATTATTGATTCATAATTTGGAATAACTTGCTTCTTTGTCCTCTTAGCGCCATCACTGATATTCTTAAAATCATCCTTGTTCTGGTAATAAAAGATGTTTCAAGCTAATCCTAACCTTTCTCTGTCCCCAAGATATGGAATTGGCTATCTTTAAGTAGTTTGGTTTTATTTAAAAAGGAGAATAGTATCAGAAAGCAAAATGTGAGTGCTGGGAGTGAGTACACATGGACATTGGCTTTGGCTTTTGTTGGCCCAATTTTTTTGTCAGAATTGAGGAAAAGGTGTATTAAGAAGTTCCTTTTCGGGGCGCCTGAGTGGCTCAGTCAGTTAAGTGTCTGCCTTTGGCTCAGGTCATGATCCCAGGGTCCTGGGATCGAGCCCCGCATTGGGCTCAGCGGGGAGCCTGCTTGTGCGTGCTCTCTCTCTGTGTCAAATAAGTAACATATTTAAAAAAAAAAAAAGTAGTTCCTTTTCTCCATTTAACAGATTATAGGGACAGTACTCCCTCTTATGGTATGAAGGTTTCACTGACCATCAAAGTGTTCTATTATATTGATCTATTTCCATCCAAAATTTAAAAAATATGAGAGCACACCTCTGACCCCAGCTGTGGACTGTTAGCCGAGGTCTGAGGGTAGACTAGACGCGGTGGTGAATGATTCTGCCGCAGGTGTCAGGTGCACTGTGTGGGCTCGGTATTGCACTAGGTGCTGTGAAGAGCAGAGCGACATGTGAAACACGGCCCCCTAGCCTCCAGGAATGCGCAGAGGTCATTTATGTGCAGGAAACCATGGGCAAACTGTAGAAGGTGTTGTCGCCTTGGTGCCTGCTGCAACTGGTGGTGCAGGCGGTGGGTGGCGAAGGCGACCAGAGCAGTGAGAGGTGGCTGTGTGGGGAAGGAAAGGTCTCTGAAGCAGGAGCGGATGGGCCACCTTGGAGAATGGCAGAATTTTAGACAGATGCCAAGGCACATCCTTCTCCCTGGAAACGACCTCACACACACCTAGGCTGCCTGCGAAGCCGTGGGAATGAGGGTGTGTACAAGGCTGCTGGCTACACCAGCTTACGGTGAATTCAATATGGTGCCTCAGAATGAGAGAAGATAGGATTGTGGTCGTACTTTTGAAATGACAGAAAGAGCATCACACCAAGGATAGGAACCCATGCCATACAGTTAATGGAAGGAAATAATTTAGAGTCCATTAGGAGTTTAGACATCTTTCTAGTTGCCTCCTCTCACAGCTTTTAGAAGCAACAGAAAGCCATCGATCCTGCTTCCGGTCTGGCTGGCCCACCCTCTCCACATACCTGCTCTATTACCAGCTCTGTGCATTTAGCTTATTCTGCCTGGGAAAGTCCTAGCTCAGTGTTACCCGTGTGGGCTTCTCCTGCCACCACTCCTTCCAACCTTGTTAATAGAACTGATTTCTGTCCTCCTTGGTGCTCTTCTAGCATTTCACATGAAACCTCTGTTAGACCATCTATCCTGCAACTTATTATTGCCTCTTTACTTACCTACTCTCCATAGTGAGTATCTTAGGAGGTGTCTTTTATTTATTCTCATCTGTAATCCAAGTGCCTCACACAGTATTTGACACTCACTGCACATTTAATACATATTTGTTGGATGAATGAATACCCGAAGGAGTGAATGAAGGAGTGACTGCACGAATATGTGCCTCAGGATTGAGTTAGGGAACTCAATGGTGCTGTGCGATTGGTGTCTGCTTTGGATTTGGTAATTCTTTGTTCCTTACCTTGACGAAGCACTGTTAGCCAGGACCTAGGTTTATATGTATTAGATTTGCAAGGCTAGCAGGTAGAATGTCATCCGGAAGTTCCTAGACCAGATCTTAGTTTCTCTTGGTTCAGTCGTAATATTTCCAGCCAAGCCTTGTTTTGATAAGAAGAGGGAGATTTAGGAAAACAGCAGCAAATCACTTGATTTAATATGTCAAGCCAGGATTTGACAACTGCTGAAAGGTTTATAACTTGAAGAATTATAGACTTGAGGATGAGGCTGTTCTAGGGAGAGAATCTTTTATGTTTACTAAAGCTCTTTGCTCCAAGATGACTTCCAAATCTGACATGAGCTAAGGCAGTCTGTATTCGCTGAAGTCTGCAATTGAAAGCAGAGAAATTCAGAGGTATCCTATAACACCTCCAGGATTTTGAGAGTTCTCAAGTGATGTACGTGTTTAGTTGTATCAGATCATGTGTCCATGGAAAGGATGTCTTTGGACAGCAGTTGAGGTCTTTTAGGGTCTTTGGAGATGAGGGAAATCACTGGGGGAGGGCAGCAACCCAATTTCCACCTGGTCCCCTCAGTGGAAGGGCCTGGAGGGAGGTGGTATCAAGGAAGAGACGGGCAGTGAGCTGTTTCTCTCTTGAGAGCTGGTTGTCTCTCCCTGTCCACCATCTGTTTATGACATTCTAAGTAATCTCATCACCCAATGAGGGGTTCAAACTCACAACCTGGAGATCAAGAGCTGCATGCTCTACCGAATGAGCCAGCCAGATGCCCCTTATTTATGGCATTCTTGTTAGCTCTGAAATAAACTTCTCCATTATTTTTGGTCCTAAAGTCCTTTTTTTTTTTTTTTGGTCACAATTTGTTTACGACATTAAAGCAGTGGCCAGTGAAGTTCTGTAGCTCAGGAGCCAAAACCATGAGAAAACAAGAAAACAAAAGGCCATCTAAAGAAACACAAATTTCCACCCCCCCCAAAAAAAAGAAAGAAAAGAAAACCACCCCAAAAACCCTTCCAGACAATGAGAATTATTCACTCATTGTTTATTTTTCTATTTATAATAGTGTTTTTCTGCCTATGGTTTTAAAAATTCAAACAGTGCAGCATGGTACAAAGACAGCAAAAACATCTTTGAATATCTTTCCACCCAGAGACAACTACCATCAGCCTTTTGATGATTATCTTTCCAAGACCTCTTTCTGTGCCTAATACATGCAGGCTTATCTATAGCTATATACATAAAGAGATATGAATAGAATCATACTACATATGCTTGGAGCATATGTGTACATATACACATATTTAAATTTACAATTTATGAATGTGAAATATTTTATTCATAAAATACCCATTTTATGAATGTGAAATAATTTACTTAACTAAAATGGTTTTGAGAGACATTTTGATTGCTTTCAGTATTTTGCTATTATAAACAATGTGCCATGAACACCCTTGGTCATATATCTTTGTGTTCTCCTCAGATCATCTTCTTAGGATAAAGCCTTAGGAGTAACGCAGCTGGCTTAGGAAGTGTGCTTGTGGAAGTTTTTAAGTGATTTTCAATTGTCCTCCAGAAACGTTAGCCAGTTTCCACCCCTACCAACAGTAAATAGGAATGCTTGCTCGCCTACCCTTCGCCAACATGAACTATTGATTAGGTTATTCACATTTAGCGATCTGATCGGCGATAAATGATGTCTCAATGTACTTTTGGGGGAGGTCACCAGTAAAGTTTAGAATCTTGATAATTGACCATTTATTTCCCACCCTTCCTTTTTTTTTTTTTTTAAGATTTTATTTATTTATTTAACTGACAGAGAGAGAGAGAGAGACAGTGAGAGAGGGAACACAAGCAGGGGGAGTGGGAGAGGGAGAAGCAGGCTTCCCGCGGAGCAGGGAGCCCGATGCGGGGCTCGATCCCAGGACCCCGGGATCATGACCTGAGCCGAAGGCAGACGCTTAATGACTGCGCCACCCAGGCGCCCCTCCCCCCCTTCCTTTAACCTCCCTCTCGCCCTCCCTCTCTTCCTTCCTTGTTTCCTTTCTCTCTCTGTCTGAATTATCTGTGCCTTTTGCCCGTTTTTTTCTCTTTCAGTGTTTATTTGTATTTTAATAATTTGAAGGAGTTTTTTTAAAGATTTTATTTATTTATTTTAGAGACAGAGAGAGGGAGAGAGGTGGGTGGGGGAGGAGCAGAGGGAGAGGGACAAGCAGACTCTGTGCTGAGCTCGGAGCCCAATTTGGGCCCTGATCCCAGGACTGAGATCATGACCCGAGCCGAAACTGAGAGTCTGATGCTTAACCAGCTGCGCCACCCAGGTGCCCCTTGAAGGAGTTTTTTGTAGTTACCTTTCATTGGTCCCTTATGTAACAGTTTTTTCAGATTTTCGTTTGTTTTAACCCTTCTTCATGATTTTACTTTCACTGTATGAAAGCATTTGAGTTTTATGTAGTCATGTGTATTAATCTTTCCATTTCTGCTTCCTGAGTTTTTCAACGTACTAAGAAAGTCTGTCCACAACCCAAGAGTATTAAAATGTTGACCTTTGGGGCACCTGGGTGGCGCAGTCGGCTAAGCCTTTGAATTTGATTTAGGCTCAGGTCATGAGCTCAGGGTCGTGGGATCAGGCTCCATGCTCAGTGCAGAGTCCGCTTGTCCCTCTCCCTCTGCCCCTCCTCTTACTCTCTCTCAAACAAACAAACAAACAAATAAATAAATAAAATCTTTTTAATAAATAAGTAAATAGGGGTGCCTGGGTGGCTCAGTTAAACATCTACCTTTAGCTCAGGTCACGATCCCAGGGTCCTGGGATCGAACCCCGAGATGGGCTCCCTGCTCAGCGGGGAGCCTGCTTCTCCTTCTGCCGCTGCCACCCCACTCTCTGTCTCAAATAAATAAATAAAATCTTTAAAAATAAATAAATAGGGCGCCTGGGTGGCTCAGTTGGTTGGGCAACTGCCTTTGGCTCAGGTCATGATCCCAGGGTCCTGGGATCGAGCCCTACATTGGGCTCCCTGCTCCTTGGGGAGCCTGCTTCTCCCTCTGCCTGCCACTACCCCTGCTTGTGCTCTCTCTCTCTCTGTCAAATAAAATAAATAAAATCATAAATGAATAAATAAATAAATGTTGACCCTGATTGTCTTCAGTACTTCTTGTTTTTTTTTAAAGGTATATTTTAGTCTTAGATATCTCTAGAATTAATTTTGCTCAAATACAGCTGAAATTTTACTTATTTCTAAGTGTCTGTTTTCCACAACTCATTTATTGAGCTTTCCTGTACTGATATGACACATGATCTTAGATTTCAAACAAATGGAAATTTAATATATGTTTAATTTCTGGACTAACTTTTCCATCGATCTGATTGCTTATCTCTGTACCATACTGCTGCCATTGTTAGAGTTTTATAATACATTTTAGAAACCGGGAGAACAAGTTTCTCCTCCCCGCCCCCCCTCACCCAGCAATGGGCCTTTGTTTTGTCCTTCATTTCCTAAAGTCCGTTCAGATTTTTAATGTGATTGTACTTAATTTATAGAATGATTTAGGTGACAATTATATTTTAGAAGTATCCGTCTGCCTAATAACAGAATAATCTTTTTTATTTATTTGAATCTTATTTTAGGGCATAAGTAGAATTTTTTAAAATATTATTTTCTTCATGTAAGTCCTACTTCTTATTGAATTTCATGAAGAACTGTGAAGGGTCTGCAGTTTTAATCTCTGCAAGCAAATAAGTCAGCCTACTACCATGTCATGGACACGGTGGGAGGAAGGGGCTCCTAGACCAGAGGCACAGCAGGTGGTGTTGTCTTCATGTTCCCACCTGCTTCCCTTGTCCAGGTTCCATGGTGGATGCTGTATATGCAGCGGGTTAGTGTCACAGCTGAGGAACTCTAGGCTCAGGAATTCAAATGAGAGGTCAGGACAAGCTTCTGTGACCTAACTGATGAAGAATGAGAGCAGTAAACCAAGGGAGAAGAAAGAGAGCATTCTGGGCAAAGGGAACTATATATGCAAAGACCCTGTGGTGGGAGGAATTGTGGCAATTATAAACACCTGGAAAAAAAGGTCACTCTGCTGACTCCATTATTTTTCTGGCTAATGGTGCTATCGAGAGCTAGCTTGTTTATTTTTCCCATTATAAATGATCTATTTGTTCTGCCGAAGTGCTTAGAGATTTTTTTCCTTTTTTCTTTTGGGTGTATCATTTTCATTAGGATTTCTTGCTGTTGTACATTCTTAAAGAACTTTTCTTAAGACGCAGAGAACCTTTTCATTATGGAAGACAGCCTCTTATATATCTTTGAATATTTTCCTTTACTATTAGTTTTAATCTTTTCATTAAACATCGGATAAATTGTCATTGTCTATCTTCCATGGTTATATTCTCCCTAAAAAAATCCCGTCTGTCTTATTTCCACTGCATTCCAAGATTGGGACCCTTCCTTATTTTCAGTATTAATCTTTGCTGTGTTTACTTTTTTTTGGAGGTTCATGTCTTACTTTTGGAAAGGGAGATTTTTGGGGACCCTGAGCTTTTGTCACAATTTGTCACACATTTCCAAAGTGTCTGGGTCTGTTATTAAAACCACTTTGTAAGCATTTTCCCCCAAATCTTGAAAATTATTCCAAGGAGACTTTCAGAGAATCCCCATAATTAAAATACCCTCTTCAGTTTTTAAAAGTCTCTGTCTTATTACTTAACATCGCATTTACTTGTGTATTAAAATTGTATTGATGTGAAAATCGCATCTTCTTGATCAGTGGATGACCTATCTCCAAGTGTCTCCCCAATTACTGTGGAGCTCTGTATGCCTCCAATAATGGTTCATTGCTGCTCCACTAGCATGAAATCCATTAATCAGATTTACTTTTCAGGAAAGGCCCTTCATGCCCTAAGATAGATGTACTTTCACAGAAGTGAGGACATAGAAAGTGGCACAAGTTCTGTTTTTCCCCTCACAGTAGAGAAAGAGAAGTAGAACAACAGAAAAGCCCAGTTTAAAAGATGACTATTTTTCGGGGTGCCTAAGTGGCTCAGTCAGTTAAGCATCTGACTTTGGCTCAGGTCGCGGTCTCGGGGTCCTGGGATCTAGCCCCGTGTTGGGCTCTGTGCTCGGCGGGGAGGCTGCTTCTCCTTCTGCTCCTCCCCACCCCTTGTGCTCGCTCACTCTCTTGCTCTCTCTCAAATAAATAAAAAAAAATTAAAAAAAAGATGACTGTTTTTCTAGGAAATATTTTTTTTCTAACGTACTGAGAAATTTGGGGATAGTTCAGTATAATTTTGAGTGACATAAATTCCTAAGATAATATGCTAATTAATTTGTTACCCTTTCTTTACTCCCCCAAACCTATTCAACAAGAAGATGTTTGTGAGGGAGAATCTAAAATAGCAGAGAAGCACAATTCACCAGGGAAGGACTGCAGCTGAATAAACCTTCACCTGCAGGAACAAAGAGATTCAATGCCTTGTCAGGTCCTGGGTGTTCTCTGACTGACTTTTGATCTTAATGTTAGATACGTTGCTGACCTCCTCACTAGAAGCAAAGTAGAAAGGTAGAAAAACAGGTACTAGACTAGAAAAAGTCTGTTCCCCAAATATATGTAAAGATAACCAATAATGCAGAAGCCAGAACTTGATCATGAGAGTTCAGAATGGGACTCGGATCAAGTTCTGCACAGCAAAAATGTTACTGAATGAATTTTGGTGGGTTTTCGATGTTTTGTGAAGCCTCTTTTTTGAAAATGAGTGTTTGGGGTATTTGTTGGCACTGTGGAGTCCTAACACCAAGTCTAGAAAAGGAACGTAGCTTTGTTCATATCTTGATGGATTTCTCTTCATTGATCATGATTCACTGACTGTAAGATGCCTTTGATAATAGCACACCTCACTGTTTCATGTACCCTAAGAAAGAAAAAAATGCTCCTTATGGAATTCTGATGTGCTTATGGTGCTTTAGGGTGCGTTGTGATTTCAGAGATGTTAATGAGTGATAAAACATGCATCTTAGAATCAATGAGATGTGGTATTTTTCTTATACAAAAACAGGGAAAACTGACATCCACAACAGCTTGTCTAGCTACCTGAAATATATAACAATAAATTTATGCTTTAAAATTCTATGTACTAGGTGTGATATTTCCAAGAGCAATCAAGATTATGGAAAGAATACTGCTACTAATTCAAAGAATTAACAAAGTGAACTGACATTTGTAAAAGATGCCCCAATTTCTCCGGTCATGTTTTCAGATACCAAATATCCACTATTTGATATTTTCCTTCCTGAGCAAAGCAATGTGGTTCCTGCAGTGTTGCCCAGACCAAAGGGTAGAGACTGTAGAGACGGCTTCCATCACCTTTCCCGATTCTTTCTGCAGCCTTTTGAGCAAAACCTTCTCATTTCCACTGTTGGCTACCGCTAAGGCTCAGACATACATTTTATCATTGAACATCCCTCCTGCATTACAGTCTAATGTTCTGTCCCACCTGTCACAGTCCTGAACATTCAAGGAAATCTGACCCCTGAGCTCATGATACCACTGTGTTCTCTGGGTTGGAGTCGATCAACTACCTCTTGCTGCAAGATTTAGGCAACTCTACCTGAAGGAGCTTGTTATTAGTATTTTTAATGCTACGAATATTATCGTATGTGGGGTATCTGCATGGGGGAAAGGATGTGTCCATAGTGAACAATTACCCACAGTCCCACCATCTTTGCCATCGGTGGTATTTTAGCATGTCTCCTTTCACTTTTTCACCACATAAATTTTTGCAGAGCGGCGATGATTTTTATGTGCAATTTATGAGATGCTTTTTCACTCAACCTCCTGTTATTGAAATAGTTTTGTTAAAGGCTTTAACCGGTGGACTGTTTTATTCTGTAGATATATGAACTAGTCCCTTATTGCTTGTTATTTGGGCTCTATCCATTTTATTTTTTAAGATTTTATTTATTTGACAGAGAGAGACACAGTGAGAGAGGGAACACAAGCAGGGGGAGTGGGAGAGGGAGAAGCAGGCTTCCCGCCGAGCAGTGAGCCCAATGCGGGGCTCGATCCCAGGACCCCGGGACCATGACCTGAGCCGAAGGCAGACACCTAACGACTGAGCCACCCAGGCACCCCAAGGGACATAACTTTAATACAATTCATTTGTATTGTCAAATTTCTTTCACAGGAAAACTAAAGGTCAGACCCATTTATAACCCAACCAAAGGGACAGGAGTGGATGTGAGAGGAGGGTTGTATTTACTTAATACTATTACTGTAGCACCTCACAGTTAAACTACCTGGGGAAACTGAGACACACACTGATGAAGCCGCCTTGTTGCTTGTGTTTGGAGCTAGGAATCGATGTTCTCCTCCCCTAGCCAGGATCGCCCCTACTTCATCATAGCCCTGAGGAAATTTGTTCTCCTGGAAATTCTACCAGGAGCCCGACAGCACTGTGGTGCCTGGCTCTCTCCTATCTGGTCTTCCCCTCCGATAAAGGATTAGGGGTGGCCAAAACCAGCAAACTGGATACATGTTTGCCTCGCAAACCAAACAAACCCTTCTGTTTTTGTTTTGCTTTGTGTCTGGACTAATTCTTAGCTCCTCTTCTGCCTGTGAGCGATTGGTCACTTCCTTCCGTAAGACTGGCACCAGCAGACATGCAGTCTCAGAGGATCCCGGGGAGAAAGCGAGGCCGACCCCCGCTTCACTCAACACCTATGAAGATGGCGGTTCATAACCTTTATTCCGCTTCAGCTGGCTCTTTGCCAGCAGTGAAGATTCCAAAGAAAAGAGGGCGGAAGCCTGGGTACAAGGTACGGCTCCATCATCTTCTCTCTCCACGGTGACGCTGGGCTGGGCCACGCGTGCTCGGGCGGAAGGCCCCTGCCCGCTGTGAGGGAAGGGCTGACAGCTGGGGCCCGACCTGCCGGGCACGAGGTTTCTCTCAGGCAAGCGCGTCACGGACAGGGCCTCGTTGTTCCCCCGGCACACAATGCATGCGGCCCCTGTCGTGTGCATTTTTACAAGCAGAGAAAGCAAATTGCACCAGATGGGGAAAGTTGTAAGGCGAGCAGATTTTAGGGTCATAGCTAAACACACGTTATTAAGCCTCGCATCTAAATTAGTGTTTCAGACACCGCGTTTTCCCCTAACCGGGCCTCTTAGGGCGGCGCTCAAAGCCACTCTCCAGAACTCCTTCGTCGTTGGTTTTAGTAGAAGCAGATGATGTTCCTGAGACATCTGAATTAATAATGTGTGCAGGCTCGTGGCAAAGGACACAGGAGCGCTTTCCCAAACAGAGCCCCAACAAGGGGACTCATCACGAAAATTCGGGGTGTTAATTCATAGTTTCCTGCTTATAAGAAGTGCTGACCTCAAGTTTGGCTCCAAGGAGGCCTATCAGGCAGAATTAAAATCCCGTGACCCTTTGAAGACTTAACAGTTTGGAGTGGTGGGGGGTGGAAAAGAAATTCTCGGATGTAATTGCAATCACATAAGGCAATCTGAACCGAAGGAGGGAGAGCTTCTCCTCCCAGAGGTTTTTGAAGAGGCTACTAGAAAAGAGAGACTATTGAGTTTGTTCTTCACGAGCCTTTTGGGCATTAGAAAATGAGCTTCAGAAGTTTTCCTTCATTTATTTTTCTTGAAATAAAGAGCTTATGTTTCCATCTTGAGATCTGAATACTCAAACCAAAATGCAAATTGGCAATTAACTCCCATATATTTAGGAAAATGTATGGAAATTATTTCAGGTCAGCAGGAAGACTAAGCTTCCGGAAGAATTGGTAATGAATTCAACCTTTATCCTTTTGGTTCTCTGCAGTTCCTCCAACTGCTGGAAAATAAAACTGGTAGGTGGGGGGAAGGTGACTCCAAGTTATTTGGGGGTCACGGGCTTTAGTAAAAGGAGCTTTTACTCAGCCATCTCCTGAAGTAGAATCTTCTGTCACTGCTTATTTTTCTAACAAAGAGAGACTCCTTTTTCTCATGGGCACATCAGCTTCGGTCAGCTTCAGATTGTGTCTCTGAAGCGGGCACGGGGCGGGTCTTCCCAGCTTGGCTACCTGTGCCATTGCTGAGGTGCGGGAGTTGGGTCTGGAAGGCTGGAGCAGGGCAGCCTTCTATCAACAGAGAGTTGATAGAGCCAGGGAGCAAATCCAGGATCTGAGGAAACACGCTGAAAACCCCTCTCTCCTAGTTGGCCTTTCTCCTACTCCCCTGGGAGCTGTGGCCCAAGCATGAAAATTACCGACAGACACAGCATTTCTAGGGCCAGGAAAAATGGAAATTCAGTCCATGGAATGAGCCCAACTTGGCAATTGTCCTGTGTCCTAAAAGGGGCAGTTTTCAGGGCTCCTAACACATAGAGACACCTCGGGGCAGGAAGAAAGCTTTTGGGGTGGTTAGCTGACAATCCGGGTCCTACAACATGGCAGGCAGGTCTTGTGCCCATACCTCACAGGGACAACAGGCCCCAGCTCTTCCTCGAGTCCACCTTCCACGTATTTGGGGAAATGTGTGGGAATTATCTCAGACCAGCAGCTCCCAGACAGCTCCCCAGACCGTGGGTTTGGTGTTCGGGAATGACTCCAAACCAGGTGCCTTCTGCTGGAAGTGCTGACTCCCTCGTGGTGATGCAGGAAAAATAAGAACCATGTGAAAATCTTCATAAAGCTACAATGATTCCACCCAAAGGATCCTCCTTTATTCTGAAACCTCCTACTATTTTTTTTTTTTAAAGATTTTATTTATTTGACAGAGAGAGACAGCGAGAGCAGGAACACGAGCGGGGGGAGTGGGAGAGGGAGAAGCAGACTCTCTGCTGAGCAGGAAGCCCGATGCAGGGCTCCATCCCAGGACCTTGGAATCATGACCTGAGCCAAAGGCAGGCCCTTAAGGACTGAGCCACCCAGGAGCCCCTGAAACTTCCTACTGTTTTGGTGTTAAAATTTATTTTATTTAAGTGTCGTACGTTGTCACGACTTGGGAATTTTAAAAAGTGTTTTATTAAATGTTGCATGTTGTCAGGATTTGGTAATTTTTAAAAATGTCCTTACTTGGCAAAATGAATTTGGCAACTCTTAGGTCTCTCCAGTTTTATTCTGACAATTTCTGAGACCCAGAAGCCCCATTTTACCATTAACGAAAAGGTTTTAATTGTGGGGGAGCCAGCAAGGAAACTGTACAATTTCATTTCATTTACCAAATGGCCACTAAAATTTGGCAATGTTAACTATCTGAGATACAGTTAGGGAGGCAGAAGTTGTTAAAAAAGAAATCCTGAGCAAGCGAAATAAGATATTACTTGGTCTGCCCTTAAAGATCTTCTATTTTACTACTAAGAAAACATTTCCAAGCCCTCCTTCAGAGTCTATTTACCTTTATCATAGGTACATTTCTTACAAGCTCAATTATAGCAATATAATGGCCTCTGATTTGAAGCGGAAGATATTTTGGGAAAGAAGAACGCACACACATTCTGGACACAGAATAAACATAATAAGAATTTTTGTTATAATTAAATGGTATTTTATTAATAATATAGAATCTGATCAATATTATAAAATAATAACAATTGTTATGTCAATAGCATCATTATGATATATTTATGCTAACAATATTGTCATAACAAAATAATCAGTGTTTGAATCTTCGGAAGGCTCTTTTCCAGGAGATTCTGAGGATGCCTGGTTGTGCTGACTGTGTCAAGGTCTTTGCAGGTTGCCATTTGTCACTTCTTGCCTGGTGCTCTCCCAAACTGCACTGCCAATCACCTCTGTGTCAAGCACATGTGGAAACTCTCTCTGGTCCAAGTATGGGCACACGCCTCTCTGTTTAAGACCCAGGCACAGCTAACACAGGCTGTAATATTTAACCCCTTCTCTGGGTCTTGAGAATAATATGAGTGAATTACAGGCAGAAAAGGAAGAATTCAACTGGTAGTCAGATGTCAGCGCCCCAGAGTTCATAGGTCATGCCGCACCCCCCCCCCCGGGGGGGGGCCATCTGCGCATGTCTCTTGGCCCAGGCCTGCAGCCACATTGCTGGGGCATGCTCACTGCTGTAAGAACATCATTTGATGGCCTTACGCCCCCTTGTCACCCAGTCGAAGGAAGCAAAAACCTCTTCACATCATATTTTCTCTGAAGAGCCATACGCTGACTGACATGGAAACAGCCTTCTTCATTATGGAACTGAATTTACATCTCAGTTTGAAGCATCTGCTATTGGTTTAGTTCAGAGACAACACAAGGTCAACAGATAGATTTTCCTTATATTTCATGACTAAAAAGACCATTAAGGTTGTTTTAAAGAGATAAAGAGAGAGAGTCTATATCAAGGAGAAACTGTAGCTTCTGTTCTGTACATGCAGCTGATTATAATGTCACCGAACAGTGGGATTTCCAGCTTCTGTGTCTTTATGGTTGGGAGTATGATTGAAGCAGGAAGAAAAAAGTGCTGGGTTTTAAAAATAGCTGTTTGTCCCCTCTACATAATAGTAATAGTAATAATAATAATAGCAGCAATAACAGTCATATGTAAAATTCATTGAGCACTTCTGTGTTTGAGGCTCTGGGCCAAAGCAGTTTGTGTGTATTTTCTTACTTGATCCCTGATAGTGAGGGGAGTGAGATAAATGGCAGGAATTAGGTATAAATGAACCAAGTTCCACAGCCTGAGTCCACTTACTGACCTTGGCACTCTCTTTGCATTATTGTTCAGAATAGTAATTATGCTTTCCCATTTACTCTTTCCAAAAAAGAGTAAATTATGTTCTGTCTGCTCTGTTTAATAAGCTTAGAAAAATGTAACATGTTTAGAAAGAATATCATCCCTAAGATATTAAAAACAAATGGTTAACATGTTCTAACATGTTGGCAATTGTGTCATTTGGAATACAAATCCAGTTGCTGTAACAAAGGCCAAACAACAGCGGCTTAAAGAACGTAGAAGCTAACTTCCCTCATGTTAAAGTCCGGGAAGCATCTGAGGGTGATATGATGCCTCCATGACTCAGGCTCCTTCTCTGTTGTTGCTCAGCTACTCTTTTTTTTTTTTTTTAAAGATTTATTTATTTTAGAGAGAGAGAGAGAGAGAGAGGGTGTGAGCCCGGGGAGGGGCAGAGGGAGAGAAGCAGACTCCCCACTGAGCGCACAGCCTGACATAACACGGGGCTCATCCCAGGACCCTGAGATCATGACTGGAGCTGAAATCAAGAGTCAGATGCATAACAGGACTGAGCCACCCAGGTGCCCCTGCTCTGTTACTCTTAACACCAAGTCTCTACCTCATGCTCTAAAATGACCCTCCAGTTCCCACTACTGCACTAGTCTAGGCAGCGGATGGGGGGAGAGGTAGTGGAGGCATGTCTTTCCCTTCAAGGACTCGACCCTCAAAGCTGCACACACCCCTTACACTTGGATCTCACTGTCCTGGACCTAGTCCCTTGGCCACACTTAGAGCCAAAGGAGATGGAGAAATGCAATGCTGGTGCTCAGGTGGCCTGCTAAAATTCAGGGATCCCACTAATAAAGAAAGGGGGCATGGATATTTTGGGGATTAACCAGCAGCCTCTGCTAAGTTCTTAAAGAAGAGTCTTTTTTTTTTTTTTTTTAAAGATTTTATTTATTTATTTGTCAGAGAGAGAGAGAGGGAGGGAGAGAGCACAAGCAGGGGGAGCAGAGGCAGAGGGAGGAGCAGGCTTCCTGATGAGCAGGGAGCCCGATGCGGGGCTTGGTCCCAGGACCCCTGGATCATGACCTGAGCCGAAGGCAGAAGCTTAACGGACTGAGCCACCCAGGCTTCCTAAAGAACAGTGTTCTGTTAACTAGAAGATTCACTCTATAAAGAGAGTGATTTTCTAATAAACATAAGTAATGCCACAGTATGTTTTATTCCCTCTTTTTTTTTTTAAAGATTTATTTATTTATTTTGAGAGAGTGAGAGAGAGAGAGAGAGAGAGCACATGAGAGGGGGGAGGGCCAGAGGGAGAAGCAGGCTCCTCGCTGAGCAGGGAGCCTAATGTGGGACTCGATCCCGGGACTCCGGGATCATGACCTGAGCCGAAGGCAGTCGCTTAACCAACTGAGCCACCCAGGCGCCCTATTCCCTCTTTTTTATTGCCAACCTTTTCTCCCCACCTCCCTTCCCCCCAAAAAAGGTATGTGTTCTTGGCACTGTGTTACAAGGAAGTCAAATTCACAAAAATCTCAATTAAGAGAATGTTCAAACTTAAGTAGAAAGGGTTTTATTTGTTCCAACACTTGCTTAAAGCTCTTTCTACAATGTGTTTTCATTAGAACTGTTGAATTGACTTCCACGATTCTTTGACTATCCTGATCTTGTATTGTCTTGGAGTCATATTTATGAACGTCAAATGTAGCATGATATTGTATGTAAGGGAAGAATAGCTATCTAATGAGCCTTCCTGCGCTGATCTTCAAGGTACCCCCTTGCTGATGGTGGGCATGGCATGCCCCTTGCATGGGGAAAATCATTACCCAAGCAAAACAATGCAGGGGCCATTCCCTTAGGCTGAATGGGGTACAGTACTCCGGGTAGGGACTGTCTCTCCTGTGGTTTCCTGTGACCCTCCACCCCCCAACCCCAGGCTGGAGCAAGGGCCAAAGTTGAGGCTCAGTAGTGGGTGGGAGGCGGTGCTGTGTTGGCCAATGTACCCCCTCCCCACCAGCATTCTGAGTGTAACTCCAACATGAATGCTAGCTGATATTTTCAATTATGCTAAGAAGTAAAAGAAAAGTAAACAGTGAAGTCGTATGTTGGAATTTTGCTCGTTTGTTGAGAATGTGATGAACTTCTTCACTGAATTGGATGATAGTTTGTGAAAACCGAAAGTAGTTCGGTTTTTTGTATTATTCATGGTGTAACAGCCATAGACAAGGCACACTTTGAAGTTTAATTTGTGTTTTTAACATTTTCTCCTCACTTTCTTAAGTCTGTAAGTCAACAAGAGTAACTTCAGCCCTAATTTGTAGCACTCGATAATTTTCAAGGTATAAATATTCCCATCATGTCCAGTTTCAAGGCACCAAGATGACAGCCCCAAGCATGGTGTTGGTCAGAGATATGTGGCCCCACACCCCTGCCTCTGTACGTCTCTAGGGGCGCGATAACAAAATAATTAGAAAGTCATGACTTTTGAGTATCGATTACCTTTGTTTTTAACGTATTTTAAATTAATACTCTGTAAGTATATATACTTTAATGTTCAGCAATCACTGGGTTTAACAAATAACTTGCAAGTCATCCCTCATGGCCCAGTATAAGCCAGCTCCAACCTCCCACTGCTCTGGGTACTCCTAAGCACACAGTCCTGTACCTGGATGCGCCCTGTTTCCTCTCCCATCTACGGCGTGGACCCCATGCCTGCGATGCAGAGAACTTGGCCTCCTCACCAGTTTCTGTAAGAAACCCAATCACACCACGAATTCCTTGAAATGTGTGGTCTCTACTAAAGATTGTTGGGGGTCACAGGGCATAGTGGACAGTATTCCATTAAATAATTCTCACGGGGAGATCCACTTTTCTGAATTTCACTTTATCCCGTGATGGTGTTTTGTGTTTTCCCTTTTCTTTCTTCTCTCCTGGTACCCTGGAGTACTGGGTTCATCGTCTCCTCTCTCAGCTTCCCTCTGTCTAGGAGGAAACTAAACCAATCTTCCCTGCCCTCAGCAAAGCCCCACCCCCCCACCCCCCGCCCTCACCTCTGCTCTTCACCAGTCTCAGGGGTTCTCTGGCTCCAGAGGAGAATCTGAACCCAGCACAGAGATGGTGGGAGAAAGCTCCAGATTCCTCACCCTATCCCCACCCTGTTTGCACCTCTGAAAGGCATGAGAGAGCCGGCCCATTTCCCTCCCACCTTCAGGCATCCCCTCTGTCTTCATTGTCATGTAGGCAGTTTATTGTATTGGGGTAATTTTATTATCCTACAGAAGTTTTAGTTCAAAATAAGCTGAGCTACCTTCTCAGCTTTAACTGAGGGACAGGTTGCCAAAGCAGGCCTCAAGGCCAAAGGATAGTGGCCCCTCCATCTCTTAGGTGTTTAATCAAAGGATAATGGCCCCTCCATCCCTTAGGTGTTTAATCTGTCCTCCAAGTGCAGGGAGAAAAAGGTATGGGTAGACCCAGAAACAGGCTGACTCCTAGGAATGGAATTAGGTCATTGGCTATGAACTTCTTGTTGTTGGAGCTGATTTGCATTTCCAACAGGCAAGTTTTTAGACTAAAGTCTGAGGTTAAACACAGTGAGGTATTCAATTTTCCCTAATTTTGCTCCCCACAGCATCTCCTCAGAACCCTGAGGGAGTTTTGGGTGGAGAAAGAGTGTGAGTCTAAAGGAGGAATGTGCCCCCAAGGAAAGCTATGGCAGGGACATGAACAAAACTATCCTCAAATAAAGGTGGGGAGGTATGGAGGGGAGGATGAACATGATTTTTTAAAAAAATATGGCATATTAGGTTCCTAGGGCTGCTGTAACAAAGTACAAAAACCTGGGTGGCTTAGACAACAGAAATTCATTGTCTCACAGTTCTGGAGGCTGGAAGTCCAAGATCAAGGTCTATGCCTTGGCTCGTCGATGGTGTCCTTCCCGTGTCTTCATATTGTCTTCCCTCTATACTCATTTGTCTCTGTCCAAATTTCTCCCTTTTAATGACACAGTCATACTGGATTAGGGCCCATCCTAATGACCTCATTTTAACTTGATTTTCAGCAAAGATCCGATTTCCAAATAAGGTCACATTCACGGGTCCTGTGGGTTAGGGCTTCAACCTCATTTTGGGGGACACATTTCAACCCCTAATGTCCAGTAATATAATAATCTTTGTCTTTTAACTAGGCATTTGGTCCACTTACGTTTAAAGAAATTACGGATAAATTTAGATTTAAATATATATCTTATTTCGTGTATTCTATCTGTCCCACTCATTCTAGGCTCCTTTTACCCACCTGTCCTGCCTTCTTTTGGACTTTTTTTTTTTTAGTATTTAATTTTTTTCTACTCATTGAAAATTAAGCAGTCTGTTTTTTATTGGATTACCATATGGCTTGTAGCAGTATCTGTTCAGAGATCTGCACACTCCCCTACCCCAATATTAAGGCAGCTTTCCTCATTGTCAGGTGTGGGTGGGGAGCAGGTGGCACAAGTTTACAACTGGCTCATCCTTCCCTGAGGTCATAGCCCTTTGGATGAGCCCTGACCCCCATACCAATTCCCAAGGCCTAGATTTCACTTATATTTCGGCCTGATAATTTTTAAAAGATTTTATTTATTTATTTGAGAGAGAGATTTTATTTATCTATTTGAGAGAGGGGGGAGGAGCAGAGCGAAAAGGACAAGCAGACACCGCGCTGAGCATGGAACCTGATGCAGGGCTCCATCCCACAACCCTGAGATCATGACCTGAGCTGAAATCAAGAGTCAGACGCTTAACTGACTGAGCCACCCGGGTGTCCCTGGTCTGATAATTCTTTATAAATTGTCAGCTCCTCTTTACTTTCATTAATTTTACATTTTATCCATCATTTGTGGCTGTTTTCAACTGATCCAAAGAATCTACTTTTCTATATTTCTAGAAATAGAATTCCAAAGAAATTTAGGCTGGCATATTTCTTCTAATCGACATTCAAAATGTGGCACTGACACTGGTTTTGTCTCAAATGCTTTAATGTTTTCAGAAGTAGTCTAATGCAGGGTATATACACATTATGGATTAGAAGAGAATTTAGAAGCCAACAAGCTACCCAATCTCATGGCTTTGGAAGGTGAAGCCCAGAAGCTCTGAGTGAGTTGCTCAGAGTCCCATGTGAGTTGGTGGCAGACCCAGGATTCAAACCCCAGTCCTGTCTCTGAGCCCTGTGTTCCAGCCATTCCCCTGCCAGGCATCAGCAATGTGTAGTTGATGACTGAAATCATACCAGTTTTCAGTGTCCATCTCTCGGGGGGAGGAAATATGGCTGCTCTTCTTCTCGTCATGCCCTCCCCCAATACTATCAGCAATAGTAATATGAACATTTACTGAGTCCTCACTTTGCACTAGCCCTATGCTAAATGTTTACATTTAAATCTTGCCACATCCCTGTGAGGGGATATTATTATCCTCACACAGGTAAGGAAAGGCAGGCTCCAAAATCCTAAGTAATAAGAGCTCTTCATGCTGAGTGTCTGTGCTGGACTTTGAGCCCAGATCCAAATGCTAGTGTTCCAATGTATGTGCCCACCCCATCCCGAGCTTTGTTGCTTCATCTCTGCTGATGTGCATGCAGGCAGTCTCTACACATCATACCCCCTCAACCACATTCTTTGTCCTTAGATTATCAACCTCTTGCTATCAATGTATGAAACATTGTTTAGTTAGTACTTGTTTCTGCCACACTGGCATATTTCTAGAAAAATACTTCAATTTTTACACTAGCTAACCCCTTCTCCATTAGTGGCCCCTGGCCACACATCTCAGTTTGCGAAGAGACCCTCCCCTTCCCCAACTCTTTCCAGTGGTTCTCTAGCAAATGTCTTAGAGAAGGTCTTCCCAGAAAGACAGCTGGAGCAAGAAACTCTCCAGGCCCTTATTTTGGATCTGTCAGTGGAAAAGAAAGATGAGCTGCTTCCACATTCTCCAGCCCCCATTGGTGGAGATGCCAGCTGGCAGGGGCCGACCTTCTACTCTTTTGCTTCACCCACCATGATACTCTACTCCAGCAAAGCCCAGCCCCTTGGGCAGCTGCTGGTGACCACGGCCTGGATGAGGAGTCACCACACCGTTTTGATTGAGGTTTTGAATTTCAGGTGAAGGTGCCAACTTTGCCAGCATCTGTGCAAGGCTGTTGGCTTTGAAGGCCAAGGATTAGTGCCAGTATATGTCAGAGCATGGTGTCCCGGCACCTAATCTCTCTCTAGTCTTATGCTTCCAAGAAGGAAGTTTTGTCTCCCTTCTTCCCTTCCATTTTACCCAGTTTATTCTGCCAGATCCTGTTTTTTGTTGTTGTTTTTTTTTAAATGTTTTATTTATTTATTTGACAGAGAGAGACACAGCGAGAGAGGGGACACAAGCAGGGGGAGTGGGAGAGGGAGAAGCAGGCCCCCCACGGAGCAGGGAGCCCGATGTGGGGCTCAATGCGGGGCTCAATCCCAGGACCCTGGGATCATGACCTGAGCAGAAGGCAGACACTTAACGACTGAGCCACCCAGGCACCCCTGCCAGACCCTGTTTTTAATACTTTGAAAACAAACTATATTTTAGAATAGGTTTAGATTTACAGGAGAGTTGCGAAAGTAAAACAGAGAATTCTCATATACCCCATACCTACTTTCTTCTATCGTTAACATTTTATATTACTAGGACACATCTGTCTCAATTAGTGAACTGATAATAACACATCATTATTTAATCATGCCCATATTTTATTCAGATTCATTAGTTTTTCCCTATTCTCATCCAGGATCCAGCCAGAATATTAACATTCAGTCATCTCCTCTCCTTAGGCTTCTCTGGGCTGTGAAAGTTTCTCAGCGTTCCCTTGTTTTTGATGACATTGGCAGTTTTGAGGAGTATGGGTCAAGTGTTTGGTAAAATGTTTATAACTTGGGTTTGTCTGATGTTTTTCTAATGATTAGACTGGGGTTATGGGTTTTGGGGAAGAAGATTTCAGAGGTAAGGTGTCATTCCCGTCATGCCATGTCAAGTGTGCATACTATCAGCGTGGCTTATCACTGTGGATGGTGACCTTGATCACCTGCCTGAAGTGGTGTTTGATGGGTTTCTCCACTGCAAAGTTACTTTCCCCACATTTCCATCCCGTCCTTTTGGAAGGAAGTCACTATGTGGAGCTCACACTTAAGGAGGGGGATGTTAAGCTCCACAATAAACTATTTGGAATATTTATGCATAAGAGTTTTGTCTGTTCTCCTCCATGTATTTATTTAGTCAATCATTCATTTATGTCAGTAGGGAGTCATGGATATTTATTGTACACTTTGAATCATAATCTATTACTCATTATTTGTTGCTCACATTGCTCCAGATTTGGACATTGGAAGCTCTTTCAGTTGACTCCTGTGTTTCTATGACCTACCCTCACCATTGTGTGTGTTTGTGTGCTTAGTACTCTCTTACTTTCTGGGACAAGATGCCCCAGGTTCATCTTGTATATTTCCTGCCCTTGTCCTTGAATCAGCCATTTCTCCAAGGAGCCCTTGTTCCTTTTATTGAAGAATGGTATTAGAAACCAAGATAGGAGTATTCTTTTTTTTTTTAAGATTTTATTTATTCGACAGGGAGAGAGAGAGAGAGTGAGAGAGGGAACACAAGCAGAGGGAGTGGGAGAGGGAGAAGCAGGCTTCCCGCCGAGCAGGGAGCCCGATGCGGGGCTCGATCCCAGCACCCTGGGATCATGGCCTGGGCCGAAGGCAGACGCTTAACGACTAAGCCACCCAGGCGCCCCAAGATAGGAGTGCTCTGTTTTATTTTGTCCATTTAAAAAACAAAACACAACGAAAAAGCAATTTGAAAAACCCCAGCAATTTTGTTTTGTTTTATTTTGTCCATTTAAAAAACAAAATGCAACAACAAAAAATTAAAAAAAAAAAACAAAAACAAAAAACCCAGCAATGGCAAAGACAAATGTCCTGCCAGAGAATAGCATCCCTGTATGTTGGGGGATACTGGGAGCTCCTCAGTTCCACATGTAGGAGAGGCCCTGACAGAGGGGCCCCACATCGCACCATAGGACATTCCTAGCCACTGGGCTCATTTCTATTTTAGGAGCCCTCTAAAATCATATGTGACTCCCTTTCCTAGGCCAGGCTTTTTTCCTTTATATTAGGCAATGAGCTGAAAATTTCAGCATGCTAGGTCAAAGGTATGCCTAGTGATGATCTATTCTCTTACCAAGAAGAATTTTTAAAAGTCATATACCACCCACAGTTGCATGAGATTTCTTCTTTGTTCAAAAGTCCCAGCAGTTGTTTTAGGGGTTGGATGAATGCCGAAGGTGTGAGCTGCAACCAGCTGACTTATTCTAATTCCTTCAATTGCTTTATCTGAGCAGAAGTGATGGGTAGAGGTAACAGCCAACTATAATTGTATTACTTCCTTGGAGGTGGGTTCAACAAACAGATCCTTTTCTAATAAATATTAAAATAGTGAGCAAGCATTAGATGTTAGGGTTGTTAACGATGCTTATATGAACAGGAAACTGTCCGGCAATCTAAGTCTTCGCTGCCATCCCTACCCTCACCGTCATCACTGCTGTTATATCACCATCCTTCTAGGGAAGGGTTGCAAGCATCTTTGTGTGATTAACTTAAAGACCACAGAGGGAAAAACGATGACTTGCCAAATCTTGCTTTTCCCCCACCAACATCATTATCTGTATGTTGGTTGGAGGGCTTTAAGCCTGTAGTGGAGGACTTAGCCAAGGTCCTTCTAGAGCCTGCTGCCCACAGTCCTTGGGGACTGCCACTACCAGCTTCTCCACTGCAAGCCACGCAGGGCAGCATATCATTCCTCGAAGGACTGGCAGAGGGACCAGTGCGACCTGGGAGGACAGGCGGGGTAACTCTGGCTCTTGTCACACTTGGTGGGTGAGGGAACCATGCCAAAGCCATGGTGACTGAGTCAGAGCAGGTTTCTTGTCCGCTCCTTCTCACCACTGATGTTTCTTTGAGATTATTTTTATAGTATTTAGCAGAGCAGAGCTACATGGTGCACCCTTTAATTTTTCAAATGCTAAACACAGAATAAGATGAAATCTCTGTTAACTGTAGCTTCTGACTAACATTTGGTCTCTTGCCAGAGTCCCAGAATCTGCACCCATACAGCCCTGTGCAACCCGGGTGCTCGCTTTTGACTGATCTCATTTTAAATTCATTTCAGTGAATTTAAATTCATTTCCCCACATCCCACTGCGCACTCAGCAGCCACGCCCTATTCCCCACTTGTCCCCCCTCCTAGTTCATGAACACGCCCTCCTACATCCTCACACTCAGGCTTCCAGCATCACTGAGAAATTAGAAGCCGTCGAAAGAGAGCTTTTGTAAGTTCCCATCTCCACATCCATCCTCCCCCCCCACCCCAATCCAGACCACTATGCTCTGCTTTGCAATAAAATAGATGAAAGGTCCCCGTTTCTCTCCATGGCCTTGACCCAGCCCTCCCACCCACCCGCCTCCATTCACTAAATCTCACCCCTCACCTTCTCAAAGTCCTGATGCCGCTAGGTCTCCAAGCACTCCCCTGGATCATCCTTCTTCCCTCTCCGCTGGATTATTTCCATCAACATTCAAGCATGTCTCTCCCATCTCAAAAAAAAAAAAAAAAAAAATATAAATAAATATATATATATATATATACTAAAAGATTTTTTTAATGTTTTAATTGTGGTAAAAGACACATGGCATAAAATGTACCGTCATACCCATTTCTAAGTGTACGGCTCAGTACTAAGTATATTCACATTGTTGTGCATTTGATCTCCACAACTTCACCTTGCAAAACAGAAACTCTGTCCCCCACTCCCCATTCCCTCCCTGGAAAACACTATTCTACTTCCTGTTTCGATGAACTTGACTCTTCTAGGTGCCTTAAATTAGTGGAATCATGCAATATTTGTCTTTTTGTGACTGGCTTATTTCACTTAGCAGATATGTTCAAGACTCCTCCATGTTGTAGCATGTGCCAGAATTCCCGTCCTCTTTAAGGCTGAGTAATATTCCTTTGTGTATATATACCACCTTATGTTTACCCATTCATCTGTCAATGGACATTGGTAGTTGCTTTCTTGTGGACTATTGTGAATAGTGCTGCTATGGGCATGAGTGTACAAATACCTCTTGGGGATTCTGCTTTCAGTTCTTTTGGATATAGACCCAGAAGTGGAATTGCTGGGCAATTCTATTTTAAATTTCTTAGGAACTGCTATACTGCACCTTTTTATGTGCCTGCCAACAGTGCACAAGGGTTCCGATTTCTCCACACCTCGCCAACACTTATTATTTTTTATTTGTTTTTGATAATAGCTACCCTAATGGTGTGAGGTGGTGTCTCACTGTGGGGCAAAAAATAACTTGATCCGACTTTTCCTCCTTGCCATAGCTAATTTTTGGCTCCCCTTGAAAGACTTGACTTTAACTCCTGACCCCAGTGCTTCCCTTCCCGTTATTTCTTGAACTAATTCCAATCAGGTTCTCAGCCCACCCTCTGCACTACCACCTCTCTTGCTGAGAAGTTGCTACATCTAAAGGCCACTTCTAGTCTTCCTTGATCAGAGGTTTTGACATGGCTGACCACTCTCTCCTTCATGAAATGCTTTCTCTGTTTGGCTCCCACAAGACCACACTCTCCCAGTTTTCTTTCTACCCCACTGGATGTCCTTCCTGGTTTCTTTTGCTGGTTCCTCCTCATCTCTCCAACTCTACATGTTGGAGTCTTGCAGGGCTCGGTGCTTGATTTTTCTCTTCTCCATCTATACTCCTTCTGTTATTCTCTGATGAGCTCACTCATTATCATGGCCTTAAATATCAACTCTATATTGGTGATTCAGTATAGGGGGGTGGGGTCTGCATGTATATTAACAACAGAATGCACACCCTTGCTACTCAAAGTGTGGTCCACGGACTAGCAGCATCAGCACTGCCTAGAAGCTTGTGAGAAATGCAGAATCTCAGGCCCCACCCCAGACTTCCTGAATCAGAATCTATATTTTAATAGGACCCCCTGGTGACTGATTGCACCTTAAAATTTGAAAAGCAGCGGAGCAGTGGCCTCAGCCTTAACTACGTATTAGAATCATCTGAGTACCTTTTAAAACTCCTGATGCCTTGGTCCCACTCCCAAAGAATGATTTAATCGGTCTGGAGTAGAGAACAGACACAGGTCAGGGGTGAAGAGATGAAGTGACTGAATTATTCATTAGTTTTTTGGTGGAGAACAAGGATTAGACAATTTTCTGTCAAACCTTGGTATGGAGAGTGACTTACTGGCATTGACACAATCAACCAACCAGTCATCTCCATCTTATTCCATAACAGCAAATATCAGCTCCTCATCTGTGATTTCAAATGAGTCCTTCAAGGCAGCTGCTTCTCACCACCAGAGAATACGCTCATGTCCACACTCGGGCTACCCGTGATAGTTTCTGCTGTAGGAAATAAACACTGAGCAGTATGGCAGCCCCTTGGAGGAACGGTTTCTGCTCTCTTTTCTAGCAGGGTCCAGTGATCCACGTGAGCTGAAAGCTCAGCAGAGATTAAGGAGAGCTTCGGCATTTGTCCCTGGGTAGCTGTTGGGAAAGCCCTGTCCATAGGATTCTAGGGATTCGAAGCCTGGGAACTGTCCCCTACCGTGCATTCTGCACTCAGAAGGCTCATAGGCTTCAACTGTTCATACCTCTTGTATTCCCACACTCACTGCCTGACACCAGTCATTTCCTGGGTGGCTCCACTGTAAGGGTGGGGTGTGGAGCTGATCTCTGAATTTGACCCCAAACATGAATCTTGATTGTGAGCTTGAATCTGAAGTTCAGCCCCTTAGCTGAACAATAGAAAGGTGTGGAAACACGATAGAGGAGAAATGGTTAACTGATATCCAGGAAAAATTGGGGGCAAGTGTAGAGAGCATTTCCAGATTTTCCTTGACCAAATGGGCTCTGTCTTGCAGCTCAAGTCTCGGGTTCTTATGACTCCTTTAGCCCTCTCACCTCCGCGAAGCACGCCGGAGCCCGACCTCAGCTCCATCCCTCAGGATGCAGCCACCATACCCAGCTTGGCGGCCCCACAGGCTCTCACAGGTAGGTCAGCTGAATGACCTCTAAGGCTGTGATGGCCAGCCTGCCATCTAGCAGTTACTCTGTGAACTGGAGAGCTGCCACTGAGATAGCGCTAATGAAGGATTTAGTTATTAGCTAGACAGCAGGGAGGACGACCAAATTCTCTGAGAACATTAGCTTAAGTGTCTCACAGATAGGATTACTTGAAACTTGGTTTTCAGTGCATCTCTGGTTCAGCTGGTTGCCTTGGGGTGGGACTAGAAAAGGTGGTTTGGTGGCCCAGTGTTTTCTTTTCAGAGCCACGTTTACTTTGCACCAAGAGTGAGCCTGCTTACCTTGAAGAGCTTCCATCCCTGTGTTTGTGCTTCCAGATCTCCTAAGGACCCTAACCTCCCTTAATCCCACCTGGTGTCTCCAATCCAGTCAGAGTAGAATTCAGTCCAGTCTTTCTTATGGGGTGTCCACCAACAATCATTTCTATCATAAGAGTACCAGCAGTAGGATGGCATTGCTCTCTCTCTCTCTCTCTCTCTCTCTCTCACACACACACACACTGTCCCCCTCATCACAAGCCACCCCTACTCCCATCCCGCTCGAATCCTTTCACTTTCGCTCCCATTGCTCTTAGGTAAAAACCAAACTTGTTTATGTGGCCAACAGAGCCCCGCAGTTCATTGCTCTCCTCTCGGTCCCTAGAGCTCCCCCATAGCATTTCAACATACTGCCTTCCCTCTGTCTGGAATGATCTCCTTTCTGGTCACCCTTCTCATCCCTTACATCTCAGTTCAGGCATACCTTGCTCCAGAAGGCCGTCACTGACTTCCCTGCCAGGGTCCCCAGGATCGGCCCTCCTAGCACCTCCCCAGTGTGACTTGAAGTGACAGTCCCACCTGGCTTCCTCTAGGGCTCTGAGTAGCTCCGCCTTCCCAGTGGGGCCCCAAGCTCTGTGAAGCCAGGGACCCCGCAAATCTGTAGGGCCTACCCAGCACAGTGCCTGGCATGAAGGTCTCTTACTGATTAGATTTCCTTAATCATCTGGGATGAGTACAAGAGAAGGCAGCCTGGTGGAGTGGAAAGAGCACAGGCTTTGACAGCAGAAAGACTTGAGTCTAAATCCCTGTTGCACCCCTAATTACACTTTAGACTTTAGAGCAGCCATCCAACCGTTAAGCCTCATTTCTTCATTAGGTTCTTCATCAGTGAAGGAAGTAATCATATCCCACTCCCAGGCCTGTCTTGAGATTCAAACAAGAGGAAATATAGGAAGTGCCTGGAATAGAGTAGGGGCTCAATAAAAACTAACTTTCTTCACCTTTGTTCTTACTGTTTAATCCTTCCCATATCCTATTGGTCTCTTCTTCAAGTCCCTTTTCAACACTTCTTTGCCCTAGTGACCCCCAAGGTAAGATCCTCATAACCTGGGGCGGGGGGTGGGGAAATAGATGAGGAGTCGTTGCCACATAGGGAAGAAAATGTGACGCCTACCATTAATACTTATTTTTATTTCATCCTTTAAAATTTCCTATTTCTTGGTTACGTTTTAAAATGCATGCAATATATCAAAACAGTCAAGAATGTATATATCCTACAAATAAATAAACACATTTGGGGCATGTGCTCATATATTCCGATGGGGTGTATGACTTTAAAAGTGTGAGGACCGTTGGTTGGGCTCACCTAAATGGGCAGCTGAGTACTTAATATCTCTGAGATTATACATAGCACTCTCTTTAGAAATTCATTGAGTATATAGTCTTTGGTGTAATCAGCATCATCTTAATTTTTTTACTCACTGAAAGTTAACAAAAAAAAAATTGGCAAACATTATGTGTAGCTCAACAGCTCCTTTGGAGGAGGAGGGAAGATTTTGTATGTGTACATGCCCAGTATGGAAATACATTTATACACATGGTCCGCACGGACCTCCATAATTGTCTGCAATTCCGATTTGACTACATCAGAGGGGACCCACCTGTCTATCTGTTTCCAACCAAGGGTTCTCTTGAGAGTGAGCCCTGGAAGTTGGGAGTGATGGGCTCTTTTGCCTCTTGTACTTCTCAGGTTGGAAGGAATCAGTCCCACCTTTGTTTTTTTCAGCTTTCTCAAGGTGAGGGCCAAGGGGGCACAGCTGAGCCTCGCCCCCCCCCACAGGAACAGCCCCCTGGTCTGATGTGACTGATGCTGAGGGCTTTGTGGGTCTCTGTTTCCACAGTCTGCCTCTACATCAACAAGCAAGCCAACACAGGGCCGTACCTGGAGAGGAGGAAGCTGCAGCAGCTCCCCGAGCGCTTTGGGCCTGAGAGGCCATCGGCGGTCTTGCAGCAAGCCGTACAAGCGTGCATCGACTGTGCCCACCAGCAGAAGCTGGTCTTCTCCCTGGTCAAACAGGGCTATGGTGGCGAGATGGTGTCAGGTAAGGCCCTGGGGCAGGTTGTATGAGGAGGGCATGGGTGTCTCTCTGAAGAGGAAAGAAGCCAAAGTCAGGCTTGGGGGGACTGTGGTTGTAGCCAGAGTCTGTTTTCCATCTGCTGGGCTCCAGGGCCTTAAATGAGCCTGTGTGCTGGAGGCCTCTCTCTGGGCTTGAGGAGAAAAGGCTTCTGGACCTGGACAAGAAGACTGAACATCTGAATCCTCTTTCACAACCCCCTACTTCCAGCTCATCAGTAAATCCTATTGCTCTAACTTTATTTTTTATTTTTTTTAAAGATTTTATTTATTTATTTGACAGAGAGAGAGAGAGAGAGAGAGACAGCGAGAGAGGGAACACAAGCAGGGGGAGTGGGAGAGGGAGAAGCAGGCTTCCCGCTGAGCAGGGAACCCGATGCGGGGCTCGATCCCAGGACCCCGGGATCATGGCCTGAGCTGAAGGCAGACGCTTAACGACTGAGCCACCCAGGCGCCCCTCTAACTTTAAAATATATCCAGAATCCAGCCACATTTCACCACTCACAGCAACCACTCTGGTTCTTTAAAAGTTGAAGTCAGATCATGCCCCTCCTCTGCCCTGCACCCTCAGTGGTTCTCATGTCACTCCAAGAGAAAGCCCATGTCTTTACGAGGACCCAGAGGCCTTAAGTGACCTGGCTCCAGCTACCTCTTTGATCTCCTGGTCACTCCTCTTGAGTCCCCACTCTGCTGCAGCTATGGTGACCTCCTTGCTCTTCCCTCTGCTATCTCCCGCCATGCCCCTGCCTCAGGGTCTTTGTACCTGCTCTTCTGTCTGGAATGCTCTAACCCCAGCTATCCAAGTGTGACTTGCTCCTTGACTTTCTTCAGGTTTCTACTCAAATGGCGCCTTATCCAAGAGACTTATTCTGACCACTCTGTGTAAAATATCATCCCCTGTCACTATCTATTCTCCTGTACTCTGCCTCATTCTTTCTTCATGGCACCCTGAGCAGTGGGGAAGCTTATGGTCCCAAGCACCTCTCAAGGGCTAGGTTGTTGTCTTTTTTAAAAGATGCTTCAGGGTCAGTCCCTTCTCCCGTTGTCACTGTCCTCCAGTTTCAGCCCCACCCCAGCAGCTTCCAGTGGGAGTGGCAGTGTCACCCTAGGTGAGAGGCAGAGTTGGGAGCTCTGCCCCCTTCAAATGTTTGCCTCCAGAGGTTCTTTCCACGCTCCCCAAGGCTCTCTAGACAATTGATGTCACTACCTGCCCTTAAGCCCTGGAGCACCAGGTCTTTGCAAGATGTCTTAATTCCAAGGGGACAGACTGGTGTCTTCTTTGGCCCAGTATCAAGGGCATGGCCTCCATATCACTAGGGAATAGCAGGAAGATTCCCCAGCAATGGGGGTGGTGCAGATGAATGACCCTGCCTGCTGTCTAAGAGAGGGGACAGGAGGGGGGCCTCTAATGCCGCTGGGCATTTTTTTTAACCCTTGATCCCCAGGACTTGGGGGTGGGGAGGTTGTCCAACACAGCTTCCCCAGCTGTGATTGGTTCTGCCCACCTTCTAGAGCTCCCTCTAAGCGGGAAGCTGGGTCTGACTCGCTGGTAATTGATTAAAATAGAACTTGGTAAGGTCCAGGTGCGTGTGTCTGACCCAGGGTGACTTTTAAGAAACTTTAGCAGAAGCAGAGACAGGAGGAAGAAGTACTGCACCAAGAGAGGCCAAGAGGAGAGTCTTGTTGTCAGCTTTCTGAGAGCTTGCTGGCCATTCTTCGCCCGATTTTTGTCTGAGAGCCAGGTTCTCAAACCTGGGCTGCCCTCTGAGGTTGAAGGCCTTGTCGTTTTCCTTGCTGAGTAGCAGGGCTCAAGACACTGACATGATGCTAAGAGAAAGCTCTTCCTGTACTGTGTGCCCACGTTCTTGAGCAAATCCCATCTGAGTTTTTTGTGTTCCCTCTCCCTAAGCTGGGAGAGCCAACGCTATTTCCCCTGCTCTCTTGCTCAGCGTTTCTGTGGCCTCAGGGGCCTTGGCACTGGGAGCAGGTTTTGCAGTGCCTGGCACCAACACAAGCCTGGGCAGAGCCCTGCTGCCAACTTTCCCTTGGCTGAGGGATTCCCAGGGAGTCCAGAGCTGAGCCCTTGGTCTTAGTGTCTTGGAGAATGCAGTAGCACAGGGGGACTCCTCATGCTGCCTCCCTGAGGTCGCAAAGTGGCAAGGTGGTCTTTCACATTACTGATGGTGATATGGAAGCTCAGCGAGGCTGTGATAGCACCAAGCTAGCACCAAGCTCAGGGAGGGACTCAAGGAGAAATAGACTCCCCCACTCTGTACTTAGAACCTAATCCTAGGGCACTGCTTTCTCAACGTTCCCATGGCACAACACAGAAAATGGTGACGTTGGTGCTGGCACAGTGGGCTAAAGGAACCAGACTGCCATGGGTGTGCCCAGGGCCACCCCAAAGGCTAAAGGAGCAGTATTGCAGTACCCCATAACCCTCATGCTCTGCCTGAGCCACACTATCCCAGAGGAGTAGACCTTATGGTGTCACGAATGCCACATCTGCTTCTAGGAGGTGGCCCTTCCAGGCACCTCTGGGAGTGTATGCACACTGATCTATGGGACAGACCCGATGACCCAGACTCTACTGCTATGGGTGCAGTTTCCATCACACTGGGTCTTCTAAAATATTGGAGGCCAACAGCAATGCTCACACTAAGAGGGAATTTCCAGAGGGTCTGAGTGGCTATGATAAACCCCTTAGTGAGCACGTGGGCAAGATCTTTGCCGACTCTCCCAGAGTCACGCGGAGTATTAACGTGACAGGCAAGTGCCACTTAGAGGCCACATGAGCCAGAAAAACTGCTCTACGCCTTCTTCTCAATTTCCTCCTCTGTAACATGGGGTAATAACCTCTTGTCTACTGTCCTCACCAGATAGTTAGGCGGCCTGAATGAGGTGATGGATATGAATGCTCTTGTCAAACTATAAAGAGCTATACACACAAAAAAATGGATTCTTTTGATTTCTAATTAAAATGTTTTGTTTTGTTTTAGTTCTAAAATCAAAACTAGCTCTGGTATTGCCCCTGCCCCAGCCCCTGCCATGTGCCTGCCTTTGGGAGATAAAACATGAATAACAGGGCTGCCCTCTAGGTGTTGACAATGAGTGGCTGAGGCCTAGCTGGGAGCAAAATATCCTCTTAGGGTCTGCTCCTTTGTTCCTCACAGTGGAGCTGGTATGCAAGCTTCGTGGGGTGAGAGAGGCTGTGAGGACAGTTACAGAAAGGAACATGCTGGAAGAAACATGTTTCTTCTAAGTTCTGGTAATGCTGTAGAAATCAAATTTCATCTAGAATCACTATGAAGAGGTTATTGTTCTTTTTAAAGACTCCTCCCCAGAAGAGTAGAAAGAACCCTGAATTCTGTGATGCTGGATTAGAGCTAGAGACCTCAGCACAAACTCAGGTTTATCTGGATATCTCTAGATCTAGACCTACCTATCAATCTATTGATTGACCTAGCTCTAGCCATCTCTCTCTCTCTCTCTCTCTATATATATATATATATGTATATATATAGACAGAAAAATAGAGACATAATCTTAATAGGATTGTATACATGCATATATTTCTTAGCTCTCTCCATTGAAAAGACCCAGAGCTACTGACACCCCAGTAGCAATGAGCATATCCAGTGCCCAAATCCTGGTTTCTAAATATCACTCTTTAGGAACAAGGAACCGGGCTGTTGGAGAAATAGCTGATTTTAGGGCAGGGCAGGGAAAATATAAGATGAATCTGAAACATAGTGAAGCTTCAGTAACCAAAAAGTTGCTAAAAAAAAAATGGAGGCATGTCACAGGGACACAAAGACAAGAGATGGAACAATTTGAGCAACAAAATAAATAACATAGTATTAGATAACCCACAGTACAAAATAAATATATTGTGTCTATACTGATATTAATGAATGAATGAATGAATGAATGAATGAAGGAGAATGTACAATTCTTTCTTATAGTAGAATTCCAAATGATATAGAGACTCTCCCTTCCTCAGGATGTAGAGCTTAATCCCTCCACCGCCCTTGAGTGTGGGCATGATCTTTTGACTTATTTCCAAGGAATGGAATATGGAGAGTACAGTGGAGAAATGCAGCAAACCCCATATGGCCAGGTGATGAAGGCTGACATCCCAGTGTTGTCATACGGACATCACATACCCCTGATCTGATGTGATGAGAGGGGCACTTCACTTCTTTCCCCAAAACCTTAACCCCAGTCAGATCATGAGGAAAACATCAGACAAACCCAAACTGAGGGACATTTTACAAAATACCTGACCGGTACTCTTCAAAACTGTCAAGGTTATGCGAAACAAGGAAAGACCGGGAACCAGTCCCAAGCCAGAGGAGACTAAGGAGACCTGGCAACTAAACCTAGGGTGGGCTCCTGATGAGATCCTGGAACACAAACAGGGCATTGAGCGCAGAAACAGGTGAAATCCGAATAAAGCTTAGTTAAAAACAAAGCACAGCTGGACAAACGAAAACCTCCTCCCACAGACCTGTGGCTTTGTTGTGCCCCACTCTGAGTTGCTGGCTCTGTGGCTTTCCAGTCTCGGCGTCCTTCGACGGGAAACAGCACCTGCGGAGCCTGCCTGTGGTGAACAGCATCAGCTATGTCCTCCGCTTCCTCGCCAAGCTGTGCCGAAGCCTCCTGTGTGATGACCTCTTCAGCCACCAGCCCTTCCCTAGGGGCTCCAGTGGCTCTGAGGAAGCCCAGGACAAGAAGGAAGGTAGGATGGAGTCAGGTAGGCTCTGTCCGTCTGTCTTCCCTGTGCCGGAGGTGGTCCCAGGTGTTCCTGCCCTCCTGGGAGCTCCCGAGGGTTCTCCTGCTGGAGGCTCCCAGGCTGCCTCTCCGCCACCCCCAACCCCAGCAGAGGTCAGGAACAGCCAGGACTGAGGGTACCCAGACAGTCCCCACCCAGGCTGTAGTGGTAAGAGATTGCTCCAGCTACTGAGAGCTGATGTTATGGTTTTAGGCTTATGTTACTGGAATTTAGACAATGAGGCCACATCACATATAATGAATTACTTTCTTCACTCTCCTCTAATTTAGACTCTTGGGCACTTATCCATCATCGTTAAGTCATTGAAAGACTATGACACTAAGGAACTAAGAAATCCTGAAGAAACTAGGGCTAAGAAATGGATTATGTTCATCTATGCCTGGGGGCCTCAGATACCCATCCGTGTCAATAAACAGAGTGTCTATTGCTTCAGGGATTTGACCAGGCCATGAATCAAATATGTTTTTCAGTAAGAGTTAGTGTTTCTCTCTCATCACAGGATGAAAAGTGATCCCAGGGCTGAGTGCCTTTTGTTGCAGAGTAGTTCAGCATAGGAAAGCTGGTGGGAAGGTCAGTAAGGGCATAGAGGGCCACATGTTGTGTGCTGAAGGGCTAGGTACCTCCACTTAGCAGCCCTGAGTTATGGAAATCCATAAAAAGTTAACATGAATCTAGGCTCTGGATTCCAGGTCCCCAAGAAATGTTGCCTTTATTCTTTCTCTGGAAGCAGTATTGTTGATATATAAAGAACACATAGCCAGTGAAACTGGAATCTAGTCATTATGTCATTCTACAAACATTTGCTGAACACTCTTCTGTTCCAAGCACCATGTGACATCTTGTGTTGTGATAAGACAAATACATGAGCTTGGGAAAATTTTTGAGGTATTGAGTGACCACTACAGATAATGAAAAATGAATACATTTGCAGGTATGTGCTCACAGATAGGCTTAGAGCCTTCAACAAAAAAGATGTTTATAATAAGAGTGGCTATATTTTAAACTTAAGAGGACAGCAGGGAAGGATAAATCTAGATTCTTAGCATAAATTTTTTTTTAGATACTGTCAAGAACCCTGTTTATAATTTTACATTAATCTCCCTGAGACCTGGGAATCAGGAAGAAATTTGGCCTTCACAATGAAAGCTACCTAATTAAATATGGTCTATGTGAGCAGATACTATATACATTTGTGGCTTTTGTTTTTATTTTGTTTTGTTTGTTTGTTTGTTTTTGATGTCTCTATATGTGCAAGCTTGGGAAAATCTTTTCTTATCTCTGGACCTCCATTTCCTAAATGAGGTGTTGGGGTTGCTTATGCACAGTGCTACTTCTGGTTCTGACAGTATGAATCTGGTCTCTCCTATAAGCCTTAGCTGACTCAGGAACATATCCTAAAGCTAATGAATCTTCTAGTGAATCTTGCAACAAGAATAGCAGAATGGTCTGATTTCACTTTGCAATCCACTGAATCACCGTTACATTGAACAAGCAATGTCCCATAGGATATAATCATAAAGCCACATAATTCATGTCTCCCATTCTTCTTTAAATATATCCTGTGGGACCACTTCATTCCTACCCATGGATGAAATTTTGGACAAATCTTGTGACTTTTCTTGTTCCTTTCAGGTAACAAAACATTCTCTAGTCAATAATTAATATATCTGGGTCAGTGTAATAATCAAACTTTAAATTTCAATCGAAGATGTAACTACTCCCTATTCCCAGTTCAGACCTGCTTCAGGCCAGTTGGCTTCTCTCCACCTCACACCTAACCTTGTGCTTTTGCCCCCCCTCCCATATCTGGCTAATAATGATTTCGGATGCTTCATGACCACAGTAAGAGGAGGAGGAGAGGCAAGAGGTAGGAGAGTTTTTACCTGACTGATCCTGCTGTGAGTTGGCATCATACTCCCAAGTTCTGGTGGGTGTTTAAGGCTGAGTCTTCATCCTAAGGGCTCTCACATGGGCATTTTGGTGACCCTGCCATCTCTCACCTGCACTTTCCCTGACATGGACAAATATAATTCTTATCTGGCTGGTTACCCAGTCACTTCCTTCCACAGCCCCAAATCTGCAGGTAGGTCTCTAGCTTCTTTCTGCAGAGGCCCCCTTGTGCCACCAGACAGTCCCACAGAAAGAATCTAAGATGATCTTACTTTTTTTTAGAGAGTGGGGAGGGAGGAGGAGAGGGGTAGAGGGAGAGGGAGAGAGAGAATCCCAAGCAGGCATTTCACGGGGCTCAATCTTACAACCCTGAGATCATGACCTGAGCTGAAATCAAGAGTCAGATGCTTAACCAACTGAGCTACCCAGATGCCCCAAAGATCTTACTTTAGCTTTCTCTTCTGATGGCCCACATCTGGCCCCTGACAAACACTACCCATCCTTGGCCCAAACAAATTCTGGGCATGCAGCTGAACCTTGCAGTCACCTCTCTTTTGTTCTGCCATCAGAGTAGTCAGACTTTTAGATTTCCCATGGGAGTCAAACAGTAATCCACTGTGTCTCTCAAGCTCCAGGGACAGATATCAAGCTAGTTACATGGCCACATTGAAGCCCTTGGTAATACACTAGACAGTTCTCCCCATAATTCATCTTCTAGTCAACCTGTTTCTCAACCTCTACATTTCTTTTGCAGGCTGGATGTAGGTGGTCACCTATAGGTATAAAACTGGCTTTCCACCATCTTTTTTTTTTGCAAGATCTGCATACTTCACTCTACCTTGGGGTGTCTGTTGTCTTGCAGCCTCAGCAAAAACTGAAACTAAAATGGTTTCATTTTAACATCCTGTCCAGGAACCCCCCCTTCAGCTTTCCTTAAGTGATTACTGAGGAAACTCTTGCCTTGGTTTCCACCGTACTCTCTCCCAAGCTCACCATGCTGGAGGAAGTTCCAGAGTTTTCCCTGGAGCGGTGTCGCTGCCTCACTTCTTCCCTTGACTGGGACAGTTATTTCTAGCCAAAAGGTGCTTTCCTTCCTAGCTGGCCTGGCTTTGGAAGCAATGACTTGAATTGTCTTCATGAGCCCTTCCCTAGCCCATGGCTGATTTGAAAAAATGAATTGCTCCAAATCAACGAACCTTGTGGACATTGTTTCTCAAGCCCCAGGTGTTGCAGAACTGAGTTCAGTGCATCTCACGTGTCTGGGAGCCTCAGGGAAAGTAGAAGAAGCAGCTACGTCACTGTAGGCTCTAAGTGGCCCCCTTGCCACATATCTTTTCCACCAATCTGCCATGGAGCCTAAAATGACACCAGTAGAGAGTTTGCCTTTAGATTAAGACATCGCCTCTTTAGGATTGTCTTGTCAAATTTCCCTTAAAGGGTCACACGTCAAATTATTATCACTTCAGATGAAGACTTAGTTTATCTTGCCCTCTATTGTGGCAAGAAGGGCACATACAAAAGGGAAAGGATGGAGGCCTTGGTTGATTTTAGGCTCCAGATCCCTCCATAGAACCACATCGTTCCTAAACACGACTGCACAGTCTTGAGCTCATTTGAACCAGGTGGTTCTCTGCCCCAGTGCTGTTCAGTTAGAGCTGTAACCTATCAGGCTTGGTGCCACAGTTGCAGGGTTTGTCAATGTTCATTAGAGCATTTCCAGAAGACAGTTAATGAGATAATAAGAAAAGGAAAAACCGTGACACATAAGGAACTATCAAAGAAACAAGGTTTGTGGCCAAAAAATGGATGATTTGGACATCATTTTCTGAAAATGGACATCATTTTCTGATCCAGCAGGTCATACAGATTTGTTCTCAGTGGTTCTGGTGGTAGATTTAATTAAACCTAAGATCCTGCCACTCAAACTCTGGTCAGGGGCATTCTCATCACCTGAGAAAGGCAAAAGCTCAGAGGCCCTCTCACACTCTTTAACAAGAGATCCCAGGTGTTTTGAAGACACATTATAGTTTGAGAAGCGTGGATTTAAGGACTACTGTCCCGGGTAGAGAACTTGGCAGCTGAAGAGCCAGGTGGAACTCTTACAAGATAGCTCCCTTAGGAGTCAGGTGGGGTGTATTCGTAAGGAACTTTGAAAAGTCAAAGCTACAGAAGTAGAAGGGACTGCTTGAATGGTAGTGACCTCCTCGTTACTGGTGACAAATGTAGATGTCCACTTGTTAGGGCCATGAGGGGGGACGCTGGTAACCCAGAAGAGAAGTAGGAGCAAGATGTCACAGCTGGAGGGGCAGCTGATGGCTCTGGGCAGCAGGTGTCCAGGAGCCCCAGTGAGGGGCCCCCCAGAGGTGAAAGTGAGGCTACCAAGACAGAGCAGGTCACATTGGAACAGAGAGAGGACATCTTCCACATCCCTTCCTCAGAGCTTTCAGACAGAAACTTTCTTCTGTGATGTTTCTCCTGTGTCTGGGGAAAACCAGACTACATACTCATCTGCCTGAATCCCAACTGGGAGGTAAAGTTCTTGGCTTGAAATCGGGAAGTTCGGTCATTCCCCTTTAGTTCTATTACCTGACAGCCACATGTGGTGTGTGTTTTAGGAAGAACAACTCTCCGGTGCTTTAGGAGAATGGAGGCGGAAACGTGGATTTGATAACATTTGCACTTCTGTCAGAAGCCATGGGATGATCACAGGGAAATTTTACCTTACCTTTGAATATTGGAAAGAAAAGCCCTCAATTATGAATAACACTCGCCAGTGTTTTCCAAACTTAAATGTGCTCAGGAACCACCGGGCATCTTGTTAAAGGGCAGATCCTAGCCTCAGTGGGGCTGGCCTGGGGCCTGAGAGTCTGTGTATCTAACAGGTGTGCAGGTGGATTGGTGCTGCTGCTGGTCGGCGACCACACTTTGAATAATAAAGCGTGGGCTGGCACAGTCCTGCTCACCTGCGGAAATGTATCATTTATTCAGGTTTTCAGTAAAATAAGTCTATTTGCACTAGGACAATGCGCCGTCCCCCCCACACCCCTGGCCCCCGGACAAGTGTTGCCACCGAAGATGATCCGATGCCCCTGGAGAGCAGAGGGGTGGAATGATCAGGCAAGGTGGCAGGTGTGCAAATCCAGGTGACAAAGAGGAGGTTTGCTGCTCTGGTGAGAAGGGGTGAAAGAAAGCCAAGAATGACGACAGGCAAAGTCCCCAGTGTGGCCTGGCCACCTTCCATAGCAGGGTCCCTGCCGTCTTTTATGCTTCCCCAAATCCCAAGACGTCCATCTGTTCTCCCAGACCCATGTTTACACATCCTCAGTGGCACCTAATTTTGTATTATATTGCAAGAATCTGTGTCCAGATCTCATCTCCCTGCTGGATAGATTTGGGGAGCAGAGCCTGAGATGTAACGAATCTGTAGCAAATATTTATGGCTTGAATTCTATGCAACACAACAGAACAAATTGTCTGCTCACCAAGAGTAGGGGAGATCTCTGGAAACCACAAATGTGATAGCTGAACCCTTCTGCGAGATCTAATTTAGTGATTGGTTTCCTGCCCTTTGAAGTTTTAACACGATGGGAACAAACTGTTTACTTTTTCTCGAGTAGCTTTTTCGATACACAGATGGTAGGGGTGGGAGATGAGGAAGGACTTTTGTTCTTGAAGCTTGATGTTTTCGTCCTTGGCTGGTGGTCTTTGAGCCAGGCACCAGGAACCTAGTGGCGGACCAGACATTCACAGTTTCTGCCTGGATTTTGCTAAGTGCTAAGTGCTCCATTATGGTTAAGCCTATGTACCCAGCCTTTAGAGATCAAGTTGGCTTCCTTGTTGAACTGCAAATTTATATGATAGCTCTATGGAGAATGACTGTACAGGGAATATCTATCTTTCCGAAAGATTATTTCCTTTTTTTTTTTTAAGATTTTATTTATTTGACAGAGAGAGAGACAGCGAGAGAGGGAACACAAGCAGGGGGAGTGGCAGAGGGAGAAGCAGGCTTCCCACCTAGCAGAGAGTCCGATGTGGGGCTCGATCCCAGGACCCCGGGATCATGACCTGAGCCGAAGGCAGACACTGAACGTCTGAGCCACCCAGGCACCCCAGATTGTTTATTTCTAAAAGGAAAAAGAGTTTATCAAGTGCCACGAGTTATTTGACATAGAAACATCCATTTAGTCAGCAAACATTTAGTGAGCTTTCCCATTTGGGATGCACTGAAGCCTGCAAGTTCAAGGCTACTTGTTCAGAGCCACAGAGAAGGCCACAGTGGGGAGGAGACTGAGCCCAGGTCGTCTGTTCCCTGACCCTTTGCTTCCCTCCCAAGCCAGTTGCTGGTAGGATCCTATTACCCACTCTTGCTCGGGAGGGTGTACATCCTGTGCGCCACCCCCCCGCCCCGCTCAGAAACCCGACTGTACTCAATGGATTCTCATAAATGGCTTGTGGTACACCTGCGTCATTTCGTCTCACAAAGATGTAAAAGAACAAAACAAACCCCAACCACCATTTAGCAAAATCCAGGAAGAAAGTGTACTCCAATTATATCAATTCTCTTTTCTCCTTCTGGGTTTCCTATCTTGGCCCCAAGGAGTGTTTCATCCTTGTCCCTGGGCTCTGGGTACATTCCTGCCCAGTGACATACACAGGACAGACCGAGGCCATCACTCCGGACACCAAGAGAGCTCTCTCATTTTTACAAAACCCACACAGAGTGGCCTGCTCCACCAGACATTAGGCATAGTTTGACCTGGTATCTTATTTTAAAGATCTATTCATTTATTTGGGGGGGTGGGGCAGAGGGAGAGGGAGAGGGAGAGAATCTCAAGCAGGCTCTCCACTGAGCCTGGAGCCCGATGCGGGGCTCTATCTCATGACCCTGAAATCATGACCTGAGCCAAAATCAAGAGTCAGACGCTTAACCAACTGAGCCACCCAGGCACCCCTCAACGTAATATTTTAAATAATATGGGGAATGATGGAGGCAAAAAACAAAACAAAACAAACAAAAAAAACCCCACAACAATGAAGGAAGGTGCGTTACACCAGATTCCCTTGTAGCTGCTTGTCTCCCAGTGCAGGTCAATGATTGGAATATCTCAGAGCTATGCTTGCCCTGTCACAGCCAGAGGCCACGTTAACAAAACTGCGCTGTTCTGTTAGGCTTGAAAGAGAGTCATTTGGGAGGAGAACAAAGTATCAATACCAAGCTCAGGTGTTAAGAATCCTCTGAGAGGGCGCCTGGGTGGCTCAGTCCTTAAGTCTCTGCCTTCGGCTCAGGTCATGATCCCAGGGTCCTGGGATCGGGCCCCACATCGGGCTCCCTGCTCCGCGGGAAGCCTGCTTCTCCCTCTGCCACTCCCCCTGCTTGTGTTCCCTCTCTCGCCGTGTTTCTCTCTGTCAAATAAATGAATAAAATATATATCTAAAAAAAAGAATCCTCTGAGGAAGTTTTGATGGAAAAGTTCAGAGAGGAGTGTCTACCAGGTCCACAGCAAATACAGAGGCCTTCCTGTATTTTCAGACAGCTAGGTCCAGGGGAAGCCCAGCTAGTGTTCCTAGAGCATAAGATGAGGAGTGTTTGCCAGGGTAGGACTCCTAATCTTAGTTCTGCCCCTGGGCGTCATTATTTCATTTAGGAAAATTTATTTATTGTGTTTCCAATTATATCATTCATTAAATTATAATATCCGTACATATTTTAAACACCGAGCTAGGTAGAGCACCTGGCTGGCTCAGTCAGTAAAGTATGCAACTCTTGATCTCAGAGTTGTAAGTCTGAGCCCCACATGGGGTGCTGAGATTACTTAAAAAAATAAAATCTTAAAAAAATTGAGCTAAAGGGGAAACATATAAACTCATGAAAAAGGCCTGAGTTTTGTGGAGTTTAAAATCGATTTTTTCAATGTTCAGTAATTTACTGAAACTCTTTGCAGTGCAAGGCTTATGTTTATGTTCTCTTTTGAGTCCTGTAGATACTGAGGAAGCACAAGTATTCAATAATTATTGTTAAATGCATGAATGTTCCAATTAAGTCACTATATAACACTCTGAGATGAACTTCCTGAACTCTCTCCTATTACTGGGTAGTGTCTGGGTCTCATACATAAGCAGTAAACCGTTTGCTGAAAAAAATCCCATAAACTTTCTGGCAGAGAATTGAACAGGTATTCTATGGCAGATACATCCTCGCTGTGACTGAATCAATCACTGTAATTTCCAAACTGACATGCGGAGTCAAGAGAAATGAAGCAAATGCCCTTTTCCCATCTGTATCAGTTATCTATTGCTGTGTGACAAATTACCGCAAAACTTAGTGGCTTAAAATAACGTTTATTATCTCAGTTTCTGTGAATCAGGAGTTCAAGTGCAGCTTAACTGGGTCCCCTGGCTCTGGGTCTCACACCGGGCTGTATCTCAAAGCTCAACTAGGAAAGGATCCACTTCCTAGCTTATTCATGTGGTTGTTGGTTTCCCATGAGCTGTTGGTTTCTTGCCATACGGGCCTCTCCACAGAGCATCTCACAACATGGCAGCTTGCTTTACTAGTATTAGGAATACTGGAAAGTATCATGAGCTACCCTGAAAGTCAGGATGTCCATTTAGAACCAAAACTTACAAAGTGTCCTCTATTCTGGTGACTCCAACATTTTCCTGATTGAGGACCACTTTTAATTTCCCTGAAGTTCTAGAAAGACCAAAAAGGGTGGGGCTGTTGAGGAAACAGCATGATTGCAGAAGGTGCCCCCCTACCTTCACCCTCCCCCACCTGTTAGGAGTTGCCATAAGAATTTGGAGTAGAGGCATGGCAAAGCTGCAAGACCATATGGGAAGTGTTTTGGAACCAGCTCTCCTCTTGAGACCGAAAGGGCATTCATTATCCCAAACGGCTGACTTTGGGCAAAATTGTGTTCGGGCAAAATTTCCACAGAAGGAAATCAACCCATAGACTTAGAACAAAGTCTTAGGCAAACCAGAAACATTTGAGAGGACTGCCGAAGTTCAGGTGTCAGGCATTAAAAATTATGGCTGGTTTCTGTGCATCTCATTAGGGGAGAAAATATATAAATGTACTTAAATGGACCAGAGGGGAGTCATAAGGTTGATTCTGAGGGCTGAGTGATCTGAACTTGGAGACAAGCTTAAAGGGAAAAATCTATACTGGCCAGAGACCAAGTTAATGGAAAATTTAATTGAAGCAAATGAAATGCTAAGCCTCCTAGGTGGTGTGGCCTGGTGCCCTTTGAACCGGGAAGGCTGGGACCGGAGGCCACAGAGGGCCCTGAGGGAAAACATGATGAGCTTATCTGAGCAAGACGCAGGGCGGGACTGAGCCTGAGCAAAGAAAGTCCGCAAACCTCCACTAGAGCCTCAGGGAGAGGCAGCCTGGAGGGCAGAGAGGAAATCTGCTGATTTCTGCCACTGTGAAGTCCTTAGAGGGTCTCTGCCTCCTGCCGTGGCACTGAGCACGTGCTGGGCACTCCGGTGCCGGAGAGGAGCAGGGGTGCAGGCGGGAGGCCGCCACGCAAGGTAGGAAGCAATGGCCCCTCAGGAGGGGAAGGGCAGCCCCCCTGGGGACCTGCTATTGTTTCCCGGGTTCTCCTCCCTCCTGCCCCCTTCTGCGCTCTGCTTCCCCGCTTGTAGCTCTTTCTCTGCCACGGGAGCTTACTGGCTGCACCCCCAGAGGGTGGCACCTTGTTCGCCGTCGCTCTTGGAGCGGCAGAGTAGGGGGCCCACGGGGCTACTTCCTTTCGGAATCTGGGTTTCAGGGCTGGGATTTGTGCAGCTGCCTTCTCCTCAAGCCGCCGAGCCAAGCTGTTCACACATGCGGCGCTGTGGCCACTGACCCAGTGGTTTGCCTTTCTTGCCGGCCTGGGCAGGGCTGTATGGCCCGCTGGCCTGGGCAGACCGGCGGGCAATTGGTCCAGAGCAAGGCAGTGGCTCCCGGCCTGGGGGGAGGTGGCCGCGCCCATTATAGAAAGGGCTCACTGTGTGCCGCAGCTGCTCCTTCAGTTGAGAAGTTATGGCTGGTGTGGGGAAATAAGGTGGGAGTTGGGGGGGGGGGGTGGGGGGGTGTGTGCACGTGTGTGAAAGAGGCTGGTGGAAAGAACGGTCCGTACTGAAAAAGAATCGTTTCTAAGACTCTGGAATTTGGGGCTCATTACTGCACGAATAGGTATTATTTGAGACTAATTTTGCAGATGGTCGTATTGTTGCTTTTCAGGGCTTCATTTGGTTAAAGAACCCAAGTAAAGTGCTGGCTTCACTTTTTTGGATAAAATAAACAGGCCAGGTTCACCCAACTATGAGCAGTTCGGTCTTGGGTCCTAAAGGACAAGGGGTCAGCCGCCGCCTGAACTGAAACTCCATCAGGAGTGTCTGCACTTTTATACACGTGAGCCCCCCTTTTCCTCGCTGTGCTGCTCTTGCTGCTTTGGGACTTTCTCTCTCTGGCTCTTGGCTTTCTTCTTCCTGTCCCTCTGTCTCTTCCTGCTTCTCTTCGGACCTTCTCTACATTCCAGGTGCTCTTGCCAGACCCTCCAGAGCTGCAGCGGGAACGGGCTTTATCGGGCGGGCGATCTGGAAGGCTCTGCAGAGGTGAGGGAGGAGGGAGGTGCCCACACATGCCTGACCCTCAAGTTTGTTTCCCAGACAGGGAGGCTTAGACACAGTTCAAATTCAGAAGCAAATGGCTGTCCCTTGAGGCTCCAGTGGGTTTGAACTCTTCCAGAGTGTTCTTTGGCTTCACTAATGGGCAGGCTTTCTGTACAGCGGCTGGGGGAAAACGTAGTTCACAGAGCAGCAATGGTGAAAAAGGAACACCAGGCTCTCCCAAGTTCCCAAGTTCCCAAGACATTAAGTTCCCAAGACATTAAGCCCTGAAAAGTTCCCAAGACATTAAGCCCTGAAAAGTTCCCAAGACATGAAACCCTAAAAATGCGGCAGACGTCTTGGATGGCGCCATGGGTGTGTTTGCCTTTCTCTTTAAGCCTGCTTCTGTGATAGTCCAAGAGCAGATTATTCCTTTCCCTGGAGGGAAGATGTAATGATTTTCCAAGCAGCATCCTTTGTCTCTTGTATACAGGCAGGGAGGTTATAGAAGAAAGTGCAGGAGACCCCTCTCCCTTATCCCACTTTGCTGAGCTGATGTTCTCCACAGAGATTAAATGGCCTTACATGGAGGCTGGGTTGGATCCTCTTGTTTAATGAGAGGTGCCAGGATGACAAGCTCATTTCAGATGAGAAGCGATTTTCTAAGAAATCAGGAGAAAAGGACCGGGGAACGTCTTCACCTGTCCGCCCTGTGGTCGGTCGCGAGTCTGTACACAGGGGTTGGATCTGCACGGGGCACTCGTGCCTGGCAATCCCAAGACTGCTGGCCCCATCTGGTGTTCACTCACCAGTCAGCCACAAAACCGCTGAAAAGTGCAATTCCCTCCTCGGGTACAGATCTGGTCCTTCTTTTTACAGACTTTAAGTGGTGGTTTTAGTGGTGGTGACACAATAATCCATGTGTCACACGATGAAATTCTTAGTTCCTAAGGGTTCTGCATACCCACAATTTCTCTCCCTGTATGTTGATGACTTCATAGTTTTAAATAGTAGAAAGGTGATGTATCCAGCAGTCATCTTTTCAACTAAAGCAAGAGGAATTGGGGGTAGATGTAAGGAGGAACTTTTAGGCAGTAAGATTTGCAGTACAATGAGCTAATTGTGAGGGAGATTGTAAAATCTCTTGCAGGAAGCTTTTAAATAAGAGGCTCATTTATTTTTCCTTATTTACCACCCAGCCTGAAAAGAGGGCTTGGTACTAACTCAGTGCATTCCAGGGTTAATACACCACCTTTCACAATTTTTGCTATGTCCATATAACAATTGTAAAAGTGTTTACTCAAGATGTTCCTTTGAACAGATTCATTTCTTTTAACTTTAGCTCTTAGTCACTTTAAGCAATGATACCGTATCGGTGAAATCATAGTTTGATGGGCTAATTATATTTTATTGCTATAACACTAAAGTACATGACTATAAAAAATCATGTTCCCCTGTAGCTGTGTCTTCCAAAAAGATACACCTTCAAGTCCTAACTTTCTGCCTGTGAATAGAACGTTCTTTAGAAATAGGGTCTTTTGGGGAGCGTGGGTGGCTTAGTCGGTTAAGCATCCAACTCTTGATTTCAGCTCAGGTCATGATCTCAGGGTTGTGAGATAGGCTCCGCACCCGGCATGGAGCCTGTTGAAGATTTTCTCTCTCCCTCTCCCTCTGCTCCCACCCCCACCCCCCCCCTCTCTCTCTCTCTCTCTCTCTAAAAGAAAAAAAAATAGGGTCTTTACAGATGTAATCAAGATGAGGTCATACTGGATTATGGGCCCTATTCCAATGACTGATGTCTTCCTAAGACCTTTGGAAACAGACACAGAGGCACAGGGAAGATGCCATGTGACAATGAAGGCAGGTAGGAGGGATGTATCTACTGTGAAAGATTGTTGGCTATCACCAGCAACTAGGTAGAGACAAGGAGGATACTACCCTTTAGTCTTAAGAAAGAACATGGCCCTGGGGCACCTGGGTGGTGCAGTCAGTAAGCATCTGACTCTTGGTTTCTGCTCAGGTCATGATCTCAGAGTCGTGAAATCAAGCCCCACGTTGGGCTCCACGCTCAGCATGGAATCTGCTTGAGTTTCTCTCTCCCTTTGCCCCTCCCTCCACTCTCTCTCTCCAAAATAAATAATAAATAAATCTTAAAAAAAAAAAAGAAGAAGAAGAAAGAACATGGCCCTGCCGACACCTTGATTACACACTTCCAGCCTCCAGATCTATGAGAGAATGTGTTTCTGCTGTTTTAGGCCACTAAGTTTATGGTATCTTCTGTAGCCTTAGGAAATGAATACACCAAAGTCCCACCTAAAATCATGTGCTGTCCCACCAGTGGGACACACCTGACACTTGGGGAAATGCTGGGCTAGTTGCTCTTTGCAGTCTCTTTTTCAGTCCTGTAGGTGAATGATGATGGCCTCATGATATCAGTCATTTTTACACTTCGGTATGATGTAAGTGTCAGCACCCCTATTTATAAGGGTGAGGAAAAGGCTGTTTTAACCAGGTTTGAGCAGATGTGTCTCATCAATTCTGAACGGCACCCTAGTTTGTGCACCTGAACATGCTGCTCACTCCCAGGCTTCCTGGGAGCTACAGGCTAAGCAGAGCAGCGGTGGGGGGCTTGCGGATCTGTCTCCATGGTTGTTCACCTGCTGCCTGTGGAATAATGGGTGTATCCTGTGCTGGGTAGAGGGCTATTGCCTAATGGTCTCTCAAGTCGGTTTTACTTTTTGATGAATTCATTTGGATCCCAGCCCAGAAGCTGGCTTTTATTACCTTTGATCTCACTCATGGTCGTCAGCAGTTTTTAAACCAATGAAGTCCATGTTCCCTTGTTCCCCGTTTCTGCACGTCGTCATAGGATGATGATCTTTCATCCGCATCTGTATTTTCCAGCTATATTACAGGTTGGAGAATTGTCTGCATTCTCTACCTTACCACTATCAGAACCACGTAGACATATTTAATCTTGATTTAAAATATTTAATAAACAGAATAAATGTTTTAGTTAAATCTTTTTTATCATTGTTTATCATGTATCCACGATAATCCTTTCTAATCTGTATTGTAATGCATATTCTGTGTAATGGCCGCCTCACTGCTAACAGTGGCCCAAATGTCTACTCAATAGCTATTTATTGAGTGCCTTCTTTATGCCAGACACTGTGAGTAGCTTCCTCACATACACCAAGGCACCTGCCACTAGGGACACAGAAGCGATTAGTATCTCCGATACTGAGAACATTCCAGTAAAGGGGATATGAAGACAGCCTTACTGCTAACTGGCTTGGAATGGTGCTAACCCATAGTAGGTGCTCAGTGTTTGTCTGCCTCTTCCTCACTCCGTTCAGGAGGCAGCCTCGTACATAGCTCTGTAGCCTGGGCCTTTTTAGAAACTTCATACTGCTGTCTTCTGATCTGGATGGAAGAGATGCAATAGAGGTCATTAAGGAGCAGGTGTGGCGTTCCAGGTCCCTGAAGACCACTTACAGCATCCCCGGGCCACGAAGCAGAAAGCACAGAGCATGCGTACACTGAGGCTGCTCAGCTTACTTGTGTCATGGTGGCCAAAGTGGTGTTGGCCGGACTTGCCTGTATAACAACACTCCTGAGAATGTGTTCAGACCCAGCACCAGGCTTCTGCAGTGAATTGTTTAAACAACTTTATTGAGATTATCATACAAGAGTGCAACACAGTGGTTTTAAGTATATTCACAGAAATGTGCAACCACAATGGTAGAACACTTTCAATACCTCAAAAAGCACATACCCTTTAGCCAGCACCCTCTCTCCCCACTGCCCCCCTGCCCTCAGCAACCGCTAATCGACTTCTTGTCTCTATAGAGTTGCCTGTCCCGGACATTTCATATAAGTGGAATCACTTCATCCCTGGCCTTTTGTGACTGGCTTCTTTGACTTAGCAGAATATTTCAAGGCTCATTCACGCTGTAGCAGTTATCAGTATTCATTTCTTTTTATGCCTGAATAATATTCCATTGTGTGGATATGCCTCATTTTGTGGATCCATTCATCAGTTGATTGCCTTTTTGGGTTATTTCCACCTTTGGGCTATTGTGAATAGTGCTTCTGTAAATGTTCATGTACCAATTTTTGTGTGGACATATGTTTTCATTTCTTTTGATAGATACCTAGGAGTGGAATTGCTGGGTCGTAGAGTGACTGACTCTAGTTTGAACTGGTTGAGGAAGAGCCAGACTGTTTTCTGAAGAGGCTGTACCATTTTATATTTGCACCAGCAGTGTATGAGGGTTCCAGTCTCTCTACAACATCATCGACATTTGTTATTATCTGACTTTTTATTATAAACATCCAAATGAGTGGAAAGTTACACTTCTTTGTGGTTTTGATTTGCATTCTCCAATGACTAATGATGGGGAACATGTTTTTGTGTGTTTATTGGCCATTTGTATATCTTCTTTGGAGAAAGGTCTCATCAGGTTCTTTGCCCATCTTTAAATTTGGTTTCTTTTTATTGACTTTTATTGAGTTACTCTGGAAACAAGTCCCTGATGAGATATATGATTTGCAAGTATTTTCTCCCATTCCATGGGTAATCTTTTCACTTTTTTGATGTTATCTTTCCAAGCACAGAAGTTTTACGTTTTGATAAAGTCCAATTTACCTATTTTTTCTTGTGTTGCTCATGCTTTTGGTGCTAAATGTAAGAATATCTTGCCAAATCCAAGGTCATGAAGATTTATTCTTATGTTTCCTTCTAAGAGTTTTGTAACTTTTTGCTCTTACATTTAGGTCTTTGGCCCATATTGAATGAATTTTTGTATATGGTATGAATTAAGGGTCCAATGACATCGTTTTGCATGTGGATATCCAGTTGTTCCAACACTGGTTGCTGAAAAGATTTTTCTTTCCCCATGGAATGATTTTTGGCACCCTTGTGGAGAATCAGCTGAACATAGACACAGTTTATTTTTGAACTCTCGATTCTATTCCATTGCTCTGCTTGCCTGTTCTTATTCCACAATCACACTGTCTTCATTATTGTTGCTCTGTAGTCAACTTTGGAATTGGGAAGTGTGAAGGCTCTATGTTCTTTCCTCGTGATTGTTTTGGTTCATCTTGGTCCCTCGAAAATCATGAGTTTTAGAATCAGCTTGTCAATTTCTATGAAGAAGTCAGCTGAGATACTGACAAGAATTACATTGACTCTGTGGGTCAATTTAGGGAGTATTGCCATCTTAATATTCAGTCTTTTGATTCATGAACATGGGATTTTTCCCCATTTATTTAGATCTTCTTTACTTTCTTCCAACAATGCTTTGGAGTTTTCAGTTTTACACTTCTTTTGCTAAATTCATTCCTCCATATATTATTCTATTTAATGCTATTATAAATGAAATTGTTTTCTTAACTTCATTTTCAGATTGTTTAATCTGAAACACAGTTGATATTTGTATATTGATCTTGTATCCTGCAACCTTGCTAAACTCATTTATTAGTTCCAAAAATGTTTTAATGGATTCCTTAGGATTTTCTACATACAAGCGATAGTTTTATTTCTTCCATCCTATCTGGATGCCCTTTCTTTCTTTTTCTTACCTAATTGCCCTGGTTGGAACTTCCAGTAAAATGTTGAATAGAAGTTGTAAGAATAAGCATCCATGTCTTTTTCTTGATCTTAGCAGGGAAAGCATCCAGTCTTTCACCATTCACTATGGTGTTAGCTGTAAGTTTTTTGTAGATGCACTTTCTCCAGTTGAGGAAGTTCCCTTCTATTCCTAGTGTGTTGAGTGTTTTTTATCAGGAAAGGACATTGAATTTTGTCAAATCTATTGGGACAATTGGACTATCTTTTTCTTTTTTAATTCTATCTATATGGTGTATTACATTTATTGATTTTTGACTGTTAAACCAACCTTGCTTTCCTGGGATAAATCCTACTTGGTCATGGTGTATAAGTCATGTTATATGTTACTGGATTTGATCTGCTGGCATTTTGTTGAGGATATTTGCGTCCATATTCATAAGAAATATTAATCTGTAGTTTTCTGTTCTTGAGATGCCTTTGTCTGGTTTTGGTATCAGGGTAATAATGGCCTCATAGAATGAGTTGGGAAGTATCCCTTCCTTGTATTAATTTGCTTGTAAAGAAGTGGTTTTAATTTTTCTTTAAATGCTTGGTAGAATCTACTCATGAAAACTTCTGGGCCTGGGATTTCTTTGTGAGTAGCTTTTGATTACTAATTCATTCTCTTTACTTGTTATAGGTTTACCCAGATTGTCTATGTATTTTTTTGAGTCAGTTTTGGTAATTTGTCAGTTACTAAGTTACCTAATTTATTGGCATATGATTGTCCATAGTATCCTTTAATGATCCATTTTGTTTCTATAAAATTGGTAGTAATGTCATCTCTTTTATTTCTGATTCTAGTAATTTAACTCTTTTCTTTTTTCCTTGGCCAATCTAGGTAAAGTTTGTCAATTTTGTTGATTTTTTTCAAAAGGCCAGCTTAGGTTGCATTGATTTTCCCCATTGTTTTTCTAGTCTTTACTTAATTTCTGCTTCAATCTTTATTTCCTTCCTTCTGCTGGCTTCAGGTGTAGTTTGTTCTCCCCGCCCTGCCCCACTATCTTATCATGAAAGATTAGGTTATCATTTTGAGATCTTTCTTCTTTTTAAATGTAAGTATTTACAGCTATAAATTTTGCTCTAGGCGCTGCTTTAGTGACATCCCATATGCAATGGCTTTTATTTCCAGGCAAGTTTCATATTTATCCCCATCTATGAGAAGAATTGATAGCTCCCCTAAAAATCAAGTCTTAATCTTTCAATATCTACATTATGGGAAGAATTCATACATGAAGAAGACGTCTGGATCCTGTGGCCTCAAATGTGTTTCCTCATTGCTAACCTTGGAGGATCCATTGGTTTTTGTTACTCTAGCACATTTTCTCTGTGGATGTCAAGATCTGTTTTGACCATATGTGGTATAGACATGATTACTGATGGGACTACGCACGTACAATCTTGTCTGGGATGGGAGGGGCTGAAGAGAAGGAATTCCTAAGATATTTTTCTTCCTCTTTCTATCCCCATAATTCCCCTAAACTTTGTCCTTAAAAATATAACAAAACACCCCACACCTTTTGGCCATAAGTATAGCTCACAGACTGAGTTCAACAGGCTGAGGTTGAGCTTTAAAAATGTAGAAAGTCATGATTTACTTGGGCAAAGGGGAGCTGACAATGAGGTTGGCTGACTCTTTAGGTCCTTTACTCCCCCTGCACTTTTGATTGGCTCTTTATCTCTCATCTGCAGCTGATAGGGAGAACCCTGGGGTTGACCAGATCAGCATTTGCATCCCCAGTTTGTTAGCTTTGGGGGAAGGGCAGTACCCTCATGTGTTTTGGGACTGAAAGTGTTGGGGAGGAAGCACCATTGCCCCTGTGTCACCACCCAGGTCAAATTGTTTCTTTAACTCAGGGACATTGTGACTCCTGCTTGATCTCTCTAAAGCATCCCGGGCCGGGTGAGGAGGGCAGTGTTGGTGGGCAAAGAGAAAAGAGAGCAGGGAGATTCAGGCAAGCTGGTAGAGACTGCATGGAAGGAGAAAGACCTTTGAATTTTACTTTCAAGTCATCAATAACTAAAATAATCACTTTTTCCTCTGAACACAGAGGGGCTCATCTCCCGTCCCTACTATAATATGCTTTGTTGGTGAGGCAAGTGTCTCAGTCTGTTGAGAGGTGAACTATTTGGGATTATGATGTGGGGTCCATTCTTCTCATCGCTCATCCCCACAGATAGTGGCACCAGTGCTGCTGGGGAAACATTTGCCAAGACTGTCAGGTAGCCTCTTGACTTGCTCTCTGATCTCTTCTTCTCTGTCCTGCCTTCTTGCTTAGCAAAAACAGCCACCACTGAGGAGTGCCTGGTGAACCCTGTAGGCATGAACCGCTACAGCGTGGACCCCTCTGCCTCCGCCTTTAGCCACAGGGGCTCCTTGCCCACCTCCTCCTCGCTGTACTGCAAGAGGCAGAACTCTGGAGATGGCCACCTTGGGGGAGGCCTGGTCACCACGGCCAGTGGTCCCCGCTCCAGCCCCATGTCCTCTGGAGGCCCCTTGGCACCTGGACTGAGGCCCCCAGGCTCCAGCCCCAAGAGAAACGGGACCTCTCTTGAAGGAAACCGATGTGGTAATGTAACGCATGCTCTGGCTTCCCCATGTTTTAACCTCCCTGGCCCTTGCTCTGGGATCACTACATATAGGGGGAAGGGGGTGGGGTGGGGGGGAACTGTGCTGTCTGAACATGGGAACACTGGGAAATCAGAAGCACTTTCATGGGTTTTTGTTGTTGTTGTTGTTGTTGTTTTAAAGATTTTATTTATTTATTTGAGAGAGAGAGTGAGAGAGAGAGAGCACATGAGGGGGGTAGGGTCAGAGGGAGAAGCAGACTCCCCGCTGAGCAGGGAGCCCGATGTGGGACTCGATCCCGGGACTCCAGGATCATGACCTGAGCCGAAGGCAGTCGCTTAACCAACTGAGCCACCCAGGCACCCGGTTTTTGTTGTTTTTAAAGGCCATTAACTTCAACCTTTGACCACAGTAAAGAAAGTGGTATATTAGAGTAGGCTAGGCTGTAGGAGTAAGTAGACTCCAAAATGTACAGTGGCTCAAATGCAATAGAAATTTATTTTTTGTTCAAGAGTCCAAGGTGGGTGCTCTCAGTTGGTAGATGCATCCCAGTTCAGGGACTTAGGCTTTGTCCATTTTGTGGCCCTGCTATCCCCTGTGGCCTCCGTGCCCCCAACACGTAGCGGGTAGAAAGGGAAAGAGTAAGCAGGGAAGGCACACACTCCTCCCTAGAGCCTAGAAATTATGCACCTCACTTCCACTCACATTTCATTGGCAAGAGCTGGCCATTTTGCCACACTTAACTGTAAGGGACTCTGGAAGGTGTAGGTCAACTCTGTGCCAGGAAAAAGAAGAACCAGATGTCGGTAAAGCATCTTCTCTTGCATAGTGGGTGACATATGCAGGATACAAATATGTGGACAGAACCAGAGTTAAATATTTCCACAGTGCTGGTTGTAATACCACCTCTGTCTCACCCGTTAAAGATACCTTGTCGGAATGCAATGCATGAAATTGCTCTCATTCTAGGGACAGCTTGGTATCCATTGTGAATTATGTATTTTTTTACATCATTTTCAAGCTTCAGTATTGCATTAATGAACAAAGGCTGTGGAGCATAGTAGATAATCACATGGACTGTGGAGCCAGATGCTCTGGGCTGGAATCCTGGACCCACCACTTCTTGACTGACCTTTTACAAGTCTGAACTGCTCTGTACCTCAGTTTCCTCACCTGTAAAATTGGAATGATAACAATAGCATCTACCTCATAGGTTTGTTGGGAAGATTAAATAAGTTCATATGTGTATTTAATGCAAGACCAAGGACATGATAAGAACTCAATAAACATTAGCAGTCGCAGATCATGTGAGCCCACCTCTCAACAGATCACAGCCCAGCAGCTCTGCACCTGAAAACTGCCGAAGAGAAGAGTCCCCAGGCCCAGGAGTCAGGGAGTCTTCATCTTGCCCCTCTGGAGCCTCCCAGTGGATTGGCTGTCTTCTCTGGCAAGCCACGTCTTTGTTCTGAGCTGTGGCTCTCTCTACCAGTAGCCCTGTGAAGCCACAGTGATGAGCTATTTTGTGTGGTCCAACATCCTCCACGTGCTCCCCTGAAGGACCTCCCCCCATCCCACACAAGCCTCTCCTGGCTGAGGATAGAAAGGTGGGCAGGAAACACAGGGAAAGGCAGTTCTGAGGGGAAGAGCACAGAATCCCTCAGCCATGGGGGCTCTTGGCAAACGTAGAGGCATCCTGCAGACTACTTCCCAACATTGTCACATAGAGCCATCAGCCAGGCAGAAGATTTGAGCGGGCAGAACCCATTCTCCAAAGAGGAGAGACATTGTTCCACCTGATTTTTAAGAACAAGAGAAGAGAACAAGATCTGGCACAAATCAACATCTTAAAGTAAAAGAGGGGGCCCCAGCTGTTTCCTAGGCTTATCCCCAGAGTTTGTGTAACATCTGGTATAGAGTAGTTCAGTAAACATTCATTATCTCTGTGCCCCTATCATGATGCCAGTGCCCCCATGTTGCCCCTGGTTCTCAAACCCCTCATCTTGGTGTCCCTCTGCCCTTCACGTGTCTCTTCCTCTCAACCTCTTCTCCTCAACCCAATTCCCATTTTCTCAGGGCAGTGATCATAGGACATCACCTGATTGAACTGACTCAACTCATAATCCTAAGAGTGTTAACACTTTTTCAAAAGGAGATATTTACTCTCTCTTCCATTCAAGTTGGTGGAGTATCAGGCCCTAGGTCTTACGTGTAGGATTCAGGCAGTAAGAAGAAGGCATGATTTGGATGAAGAGAACTTCTAGCACTAGCTGAAGAATTGTCTGCTCCATCCCAGTCTATCTGGTGCCCCTAGATGAGGGGAATCTTGGACCCCCTCAAAGGGATCTCAAGGTAGCTTCCCTCCCCTAGTCCCTGTTGCCTCTTCTTAGAGGAATCCTGGGATGTCCTTCCATCCCAGCTTCAACAACCCTCTTGTCTTTCATTTTCATCTCCACCCCCCAGCCCTTTGTTTTCCTGGAATGATACCCTGATTAGCTGTCTAAGGAGTCTGCTTTGAGGGGAGGCCCGGACCCTCCCCTGGAACCAGCTCGGAGAGAGCCCTCTCCTTGGAGCTCTGGTTGCTCCCTGGGAGAGCCCCACTCATTCAGGACTTCTTCTCAGGATGTTGGGTAAAATCAGAGAGCTGGAGCCCACCAGTGCCTGCTACCTTCCACTCCAAGCAAATCACTAACTGTATCCTGAATACTGACTATCTCTTAAACGACTTAGAAATATTAGTGAGAACTTTTATACCCAGCAAATCAGAGTTGTTCATAATTAGCAGGACCCCTTTGGGCTGTGGAATATTCAAAAATCACACAGCCACCCAGCTTCCTCAGAGTTCAGCTGCTGCAGGATGTAGCAGCTGAAGTTCATTGTTGAGCCACTGTGTCACACTGAAGAAAAATAAAAGTATTTACCCTTTGTAGGTACATTCACTCTCAAATTCTCCAAAGATTCCTTTAACCGGTATGCTAAATGGAACCACAGATACCAGAAAGCCAGCCAGCTGTGCTCATTTTAGCATCAAGGTGGAGGAAGAGGATGGGGAGAACAAGGGGACAGGGGCAGTGCCGACCCCTCTGACTCTCTGAAACGGGGTTCCACTCTGCTTACCTCTCATTAGCCAGAACGTAGTCATGTGGCCACCAGCTGCAAGGGAAACTGGGAAATATGGTTTCGTTCTAAGCAACCATGATCCCAGCTGGACATCGGGGATTCCGTTACAAAGGAAGAAGTGGGAAAAAAGATACTGGCGAGGCGACCGACAGTCTCAACCACACCTCCCGATTAGAAATGTTCGTTCCCTCGATTTCCTTCTGTAGCACTTTGTTCCCTCATCTCTAGTACTTCCTCCTTCCTGTCCCATAGTAGGAACCAGACCCTCAGCTTTGTGAGGTCCCTTGCTCATCTCCGAATCCTCCATAGTCCCAGAAGAGGGGCCTGCTTGTTTGAGGCATTTACTAAATAGCTATTTATCGAGCACCTACTATGAGCCAGACACTTTCCATACATTATTTATGACTTCCTACAAGTTATATTTTGTAATTTATTATTATGGCATGTGTATATTATTATAGTGGGTATTATTTTATACAATGTACAGATAAAGAAAGTGAAGATCAAGATAAGGTCATTCAAGTGTGGAGCCAGGATTTTACTCTAACTGGCTCCAAAGCCTGCGTCTTTCAAAATTACCCCAGGCATTTTCAAACTATGTTCAGTGGGCTTCAGCAGGTCCCTTTGAGGTTCTGGGGGCTAGGGAAGAGGAGATGGGAACAGACAGGATTCCAACGCCCCCCTCTTTAACCAGGGCCTCTTCACATTTGCAGAGTGGGGTTCTGCGTATGTTTTGCTTGAACCGAGTTTTCACAGTTAAACACATTTGGAACCCAAAGAAATAAGCCATGCTGAATTGAGCGGCAGTATATTAAAGTAGGAGAGAAAACCATTGGCCTCTTGCCCATTTGTCACCTGGCTGCCAGTCTGGGCACCTGCTGTGGGACCTCTGGAGGCTTGGTAAGTTTTCCTTCCGCCCAAGGAACTGCTCCATTATTGCTCTGGAATTGCATCCCAAGTGTAAGTAGTTGGTGTTAAGAAACTGTACCTGTTTAGGAGGGTTTGACCCAAGTCATAAACCCTAGAAGGGACCTAAAAATGGATTTTCCCCTGTGGTGCTAATCAAAATGGTTTAAAACACAAGCCAGAAAACTGCATGGGGCTGCAGGCAGGAGGGTGGAGATGGATGATGTGACAGACCTCTCAGCCTTTTCTCTCCCATGAGTACTAACCCTGGCCTCCTGCTGTCTTCGTGTCTTCTACATATGGCCTCTGCCATGCCAGTGGGCTCTGAGGGGACATATTCACATTTCCCTGGTTTTTCCTGATACTACAAATTTGAGAGCTCTTCCCTGTCTCTCATCCTAGATATAAGCACCAAGAGCTATAAAGTTTTCAGATGACAAAAGCTTCCTAACTTTTGCATTAAATAGGCCATGCTATAGAATTCCCAACCACAATTGGTCCAAGCTTCAGAATCAAGAAATGAAGTAAATATGACATTGTTTTTACTACCCAAATGCTTCCCATGGATTAGAGTTTGCTTCATTGGGTGAGGTGTTGGGTGACGGACAGAGAGACCACCCAGTCAGAAAAAGGAGAATGGGGCCCACACTCTGTGTGAAGGAGTTCAAGTGGGTGAAGGCATGACAAGGGCTTATTCATTCTGGGGAAAGAAGAGAGTTTGTTCAGAACTGCTGAGGGGAATCACGCTGCGAGATTTGGGGTCCATGTCAGGCAGATTGGGCTTTAGTCTGTGGGAGCCAGACATTTCTGAAGAGGAAAGTAAGTTGATGGCCATGGACTTTAGGAAGACAAATCTATTGGCCACTACGGGATGACATATAATAGCGATTAGAAGAATAGCAACTACCTTTTGGTTAATCCCTTACTGTTTAATGCTTCACATTATCCCATTTAATCCTCACAACATGGTAGGTGTTTGACAGGTGAGGCAACTAAGTCTAGGAGAGAGTTTGCTCAGCCAGCAGATACTGATTGAGTATACTATGCTGAGGGCTCCTCTCGGGTCTAAGGATGGAGCTGTGAGCAAGACACACGGGGGCCCTGTTCTCTGACAGTGTGCAATTCCACAGAGACAAACATTAACGATATTGCACAAACTTAATGACAACTGAAACTATTGCTCCAAAGGAAAAGTATGGACACTCTGAGAGAATGGGCTAGGGAGGGGTCGCTGAGCCTACTCCAGGCAGGTGGGAAAGGCTTCCCTGGGAAGTGACAGTGGAGCCAGCCAGACAGGGAAGCAGGAGTTGACTGGGAAGAGGCAGTGGAGAGAAGGAGTGGCTGGAAGCTTCCCAGCAGAGGTCAGGTTGCTTGCCCAGAGGTCACAGTGTCTGTGGTGGTAGAGAAGGATCCAGCCCAATTTGGCCTCATTTCAGGCCTGTGGTCTCTCCTTGTCTCTACAGGCGTCCTCTCTTCTCATACAGCACGTCAGCTGGTCTTGAAGGAATAAAGGAAAAACCTGAGGGGCACCTGAGTGGCTCGGTCGGTTAAGCATGGATTCTTGGTTTCAGCTCAGGTCCTGATCTCCTGGTCTGCAGATTGAGCCCCGTGTCAAGCCCTGTGTGTCTCGGGCTCCCTGCTCAGTAGGAAGTCTCCTTCCCCTCTGCCTCTCCCCCGCCCCAACCCTGCACACACACACTCTCTCTAAAACGAATAAATAAATCTTTAGAAAAAAAAAAAGAAAGAAAAATCTGATTAAAATTTGAGGATTAGTCAGGCTCTCTTCTATCGCCTATCTTTCTCACCTCATGGAGTCTTAAAAAATTCTTACAACAGAAAAACAGAAACAACACTGTTTTAAGCTATCTGATGTTGCCCAGCTAGCCTGGGTACCTCATACACTCTGCATGGCCTCATTTCTAGGAAGGATGCATTTTACAGGGATCAGGTCATTAGGAGGAGCTGAGAACACATGTACTGTCCCCTTGCCTTCACCCCCATCCCTCCCAACCCAGATCCAGCTGCTAGAGAGGATGAGAGGGCCAAAGGGCCTCACAAGCAGCCTGAGGAAGGACACTTTTTGGAGGGGTCCCTTTTGGAGACTCATGGGCTTCCCTTCAAGATGCTTTTCGTCAGGCTCCAGTCCAAGGCCACATACTCACTTGATTCTTACAATACTCTTGAGAAACAAGATGAAGAAACCGAAGCCCACTGAGAATGATCAGGGCCTGGACAGGGCTACACGCCTGGCTGTTGGCTCTTCAGTCAGTGTGTTCTGCATGTGGACACACTGATGAGGCTCTCTGATACGTGAGAGAGTAACTCCCTTGGTGTTGTGCACGACAGCCTGTGGCAAAAAGGGACCAAACCAGCAGCAGAGATGGAAGGAACCTTAGAGATTCCCTCCAACTCCCAACTCCCTCATTTCACACCTGAGAAGCACAAAGATGCTTACATAGCCGGTGGGTGGTAGGGACTTTTGACTCCCAGCTCATTGCTCATTCCATTTTTCCACATGGCTGTACTGTTAGCTAAAAAGTTTTCTTTGAATTATGAACGAGCAAAAGGAGATTATGTGTGTGGTTGTGGGCATGTGTGAGACACAGAGACTCACAGACAGCAGTGCAAGGACCTGGGCTGTGACAATGCCTGGGGTTGCTCTAAGCACTGATTCACAGGCATTCTGCTCCTGGTGCCTGTGAGGTCAACCTTAGAAACAACCACCGCCATCTTTAGTTACAGCTCCGTTCACGACTGGGTTTCACTCTTCACTGTCTCTGGCAGCTCCAGTGAAGGTACATGACATACACAAAGCTCCCTGAGCTGGAGAATGCTGCCTTCCCAGGAAGGTGTTTGGTGAGCACTCCTCACGCCCTGGTCCTTTAGGAGCAAGATTCTTTTCACATTCCTCCTGTCTTACTGCTGTCCAGTGACCTCCGCCTGGCCTGGCTGTGTCAGGCCGGACACATCTGTCTTCCTGACACCTTCACAGCCACTGGAGGGGGGCTGGCGTATTTATTATCTTTGTGAGCACACACCACTGCAAAGGTTTTAGAAACCTGCCACTGGAAAGTTCCATTTCTCTTCCTTCTACAGCGAGTTTATGTGCTTTGGATCTTGAGCAACTCCCAAGGTGTGACGGGCTTCCTGCTGCTCTCTGTCTTGTATGACTGAGAGGCCCCTCGGAGAGGCTCCCAGGCCAGGCCCGGCTGCTGCCGTTCCATCCTGGAAAAGTGAAAAATGCCCACAGCAAGCACCGGGCGCCAGGAGCGGACCGCTTTCCAACTGGGCTGCCTCCGTCCACAGCCATCACCTGGCGAGCCTCCTCATAAAGACAAGCCTGCCCCTCTTGCTTAACCTTCCCCCACCCCCCGTGGCCCCTGGCAAAGTTGTGCCCTGACCTTGCTCAAGGAGCTTAGGCTCCCCGGGACGATGCCGTGAATTGGTCTGGTATTCTCCCTTCCTGTCAGATACAGGAAACTCGATTTGACCTCTGCTCAGAACACTCTAAAATCATTCGTGGCACCGAAAGACTTCCAGCCTTTGTAATCAGAGCATCTATTATCACCCCGATTAGTGCCGAAGCTCCGATGGGGCGGATTCCAAGGCGAATGCGATTTCCGTGATTTCCGTGATTCCTCGTCCCCATGTTGAGTGCAGATGTCTTTAGATGCAGTGAAATCATCTCTAATAAGCATGCATCGGCATTCAGATGGCTCCAGGGTGCATTAACAGTTTCCCGGCAAAATGCCCCATGCCAACCCACCTTAGGGGACCCTTCCAGGTCCAGCAAGGAAGAGGCAGGGGAAATCTCAAAGTAAATCCAATTCTCAAGCAAACCATTGTAATTTTAGGGCAGACTTGGAAATGCGATGCTGTACTTCGCTCAGCACTAATGGAGAACTGTGCCCTTCCTTCTCAAGCACATTAAAAAGAGGAGCAAGAAAGAGACAGCAGGAACCACCGCACCCTGGGACTGGAGGAGGGAAATGGAAGCCGAGGCTTCTGGACATAGAATTATTCTGTAGGGAAACCATTTCATTGTTCAGAGCCTCTGCTTTCTTCTGCCCTGAAAATAGGATTAAGAATTATCTGCTCAAGGCTTTTGTATGAGTTATTTATACTGTTTCTACAAAGTATATTGAGCCCACATTTACAAACACGTTTACTTAGAATTGGGGAGGAGCCAATGATTATAAACCCTGTAATGAGAGGATCCTGTTTTTCACCAAACACTTTGCCCCGGACCTGGTACAGAAGAGACGCTCAGTAGATGTTTACGGAATGAATGGGGTAGGGGTGGGGTTGGGGGGAATGAAAATGATCCTCCTCAAGAAACTTAAACCTAAATGGAGGTTACAGACATGCATACCTGCAGTATAAGGCAATTGTGGAAAGCATCTTAGAACAAAGGTGTGGGGTTAAAAGCCGAGGAAGGTGACATCCAGATGGCAGGACACAGACACGCTGCCTGGGAAGGGTCTGCCTGGGCTTTGATGGCCGGTGGAACATCTATGGAAAGGGGAGGGTAAGTGCTTCTAGAGGAAAGCAGAAAGCACTGGCTAAAGACGGAGAAGGGAAGCTGAGGAGACACTTGGTCGGCGTGCCTGGATAGGAGTGTGCAGGAGGGCAGTGGAGGCAGGCAGGGTGCCTCCTTCCCTCTGGGGAGCACCTGATGCATGGTAGCTCTAGGGCTGTGTCTGATCCCATTTCAGTCCTGACACATGCCCTTCCTGGAGGACAGCGTTGCCATTTTACAGCCAATGAGCTGAGTCATGGTCAAATTGCTAGCAATGAACAGCTCCAGGATTTGTCCCTAGGTCTCTCTGGCACCAAAGCTCTTCCCCTCTGTCTCAGAAGGAAAGATATTATTAAGACCAAAGAGAGTCCTTGACCTTGAGCTAGACTGTGGACTCTGGAGTCAGTGCATAGGCAAGGGACATTCACAAGGGGCACGGACAGAGCTGGGTCTGGGGAAATCGTTGAGGCAGTAGACAGTTTTGCTCTAGAAGGAAGCGATCCCAGGGCAAGGATGCCCATAGAAAACCGTTGCAGGGGTTTGGGTAAGAGGTTCCCAGCTAGGGGAACCAGGATGGAAGGGAGGATCCCATGTGAGAGGCTTCCTTCTAAGAGCTTTAGAATAATTCATGTGGGGAGCGAATAAGGGATGCTAGAGATAGGGGTAGAAGTAGAGACATCACTGTGGTTTCAGAAACCTGAGGGGCAGGGGGAGAAGCTGGTGCAGGGGAAGGAGGATGAGTTAATCCGGGCCATACCAAAAAAAGTCAATCCCTAAATAGTGCAGGTGTCTGATTCACTACCTTCCTCTGCCTTTACTTGTCCTGCACCTTTTAACCTGCCATGTGGGAGACTCACGGATGCAACAGTGCAACTCATGCAGTCATCGCTTTTCCAGGACCAGCTACACACCAGGCACAGGAGTAGGTCCTTGGCTGTCAAGGGGTTCCCGGGCTGAGGGGTAGATTGGTGCAAGTGCTCTGAAGAGCAGGGGGGCGGTGAAGGCACTCAGGGCACGCCTGCAGCAGCAAGACCACATCTCCTTTCTGCTCAGGGCCCTCACAGACAGGGGTTCCAAGTGTGGGTGGCAGAGACCCCGAACAAGGACCCAAATGCACCTCAGCTTGGCCACATCTCTATGGTCACGGTGTCCCCGGGGAGGCAGGGAGGAGCTGCATTCGTTCTGGCCCCCCAGCGCGGCAGGGGCCCATGGGGACACTGATCTTAGCCAGCTTTCTCTGGTCACCAAGGACCCGGCTACAGGAGGCCCGGGGCTCACTGACACAGAGCTGAGCAGGAGGGGTTTTTAAAACTCGAGCGTGGATCAGAATCTCAGCCTGTTGAAGGAGATCCATTTTCTAACAAGTTACTCCCTGGGAGAACAGAGGAGTTTTGCACAGATGGGAGGCTCTGCCTCCAGAAGTGGCCTCCCCGTGCTCCAGGCTCCCGATGCGAGCGGCCACCCCAGCCTTCCTCTGGCGCAGAAGGTCACTTGGGCCAGGTGGGAGCAGGTGGCACCGGGGAAGCAGGGAGGCCCTCGTCCCCGTGTCTCATGCTCTTCTCTGTGCCCACCCATCCAGCCTCGAGCCCTTCCCCCGACGGGCAGGACGCCAGGCGGCCGAGGAGCAGGAACCCGTCCACCTGGACTGTGGAGGATGTGGTCTGGTTTGTGAAGGACGCTGACCCGCAGGCTCTGGGTCCTCACGTGGAGCTCTTCAGAAAGCATGTAGGCGCAGGGTGGGCCCGGCCCGGGACAGGGCAGGGGGGTGGAGGGCTGCACGAAGGCTGAGGGTCCGGCAGCCCCGGGGCTGCAGAAGGGGGTGGGCTAAACTAAGCGCTGGGGAGGCCAGGTGGAGCCACAGGCTGCTCAGAGCAGAACAACCACATAGTTTTGTTTTTAAGAAGGGGTATTTGTCCCATCTCTTCCCCCGTTTTGGCCTTTATTAGGAGTGCCTGCTTTCCTGCCCATCCATCCATCCGGCTGGTCATTCAACATTTGTAGCACACCTACAATATGCCAGGCGGACTGTAATAGCACAGATTCCTAAGCTGCTTGGAGGATTCGATGAGAAAACGCACGTCAGGTGTTCGGCACGGTGCCTGGCTTGTAGCTAGCCTTCAGTTCACATGTACTCACAAAACTAGGAGAATCCGAAATACATAAATGTGGTAAATGAAAAAAAAATAGGTAGGTAGTAATTAATACTGCATCTGCCCAGCTTACTATGTCAGTTCTCCGTTGCTACTATCACCAGTTACCACGAACATCTAGCTTAGAACAACACAGATTTATCATCTTCCAGTTCAGTGGGTCACAAGTCTGACCAGGGTCTCAGTGGGTTGAGGGCAAGGTGTCTGCAGGGATGACAATTACTTTCTAGAAAGTCTAGGGAGAATTCGTTTCCCTGCCTTTTCCAGCATCTGGATCCACCCTCATTTCTTGGCCCTGTATGGCTCGGCCCTTGTCCTCAAATCCAGCAGCATCAAGTGAGTCCTTCCCAGGCTGCCCACTCCGGTTCTCTCTTCTGATTTCTTCTTCCACTTTTGAGGATCCTGGTGATTACACTGTCTGTCCCACCCGGTAATCCAGGATATTCCCCCTATTTTAAAGCCAGCTCATTAGCAACCTTAATTGCCTTTTGCCAGGTAACCTAACGTACTCCCAGCTTCAGGGAGCAGGACGTAGATGTCTTGTGGGGGGAAGCGAGGGAGCGTCATTCTGGCCTACCACAGTTACCACGATATCCTCCTGTCTCTCACTTGAATTTGGCGATTCTGTCATAGAAACCATATTCTCAGATCTGGGGAGACTCCTCCTCTAACCCGACACTCACATTTCGTTAGCAATATATCTGATGTCACTGGACAGCAGGGCCTTGAGAATAAGCACCCCAGAGGGTTACGTTGAGACGGATCTGAGTGGGAGGAGTCTGGCTGCCTTCCCAGAGTGGTAGGGGACGGTGGAAGTCTAGGAGGTGGGGGTAAGAGAGAAGATCAGGTCCACAGATGAGATTGGTCCACTCTGCCATTTTGCCAACGACACAGAGAGTGAGTGATACAAAGTGGGTGCTTCTGGCTGGCAGCCTAGATGCATGAGAGGGGCGGGGGGGGCCCTCACATAGTTGTAGGAGTCCTGTAACTGCCTCTTCCCCCAACCTGAGCATTCAAACTATCTTTGTCTCTTGTGGCCTGAAAATAACAGTATAGGTGAGTGAGGAAACCGAGCCTTACTAGGTTCATGAATTGAACATGCATTCTGGAGGGTTACCATCTTCAGAGACAAATGGGAACAATACCAAGACCACGACCTCAAGGGGCTAGCATCCCCTTAGTAGTTCACTGGGCTAAACCCCGAGATGAAGCAGGTGCATTATTTAGTTGTATGCCACCTGGTATTATTAACAAGGCCAAACACCTGAAATCCCTCCTCAAGTGTAATTAGCAATTTGGTAATCAGCTCAAGGTCGGTGGGCTTACCAAGAAAAGAACAAGAGATTAAGGTGATGGACAGAATACCCAGCACCTGAGATCGAAGGGTAATTGCTAGTTTCAGGGTCCAGCTGATGGATGACGCTTTGTCTTAGTCTGTTCAGGCTACTATAACAAAGTGCCATAGACCAGCTGGCTTATGATCAAGAGCAATGTATTCCTCAGTTCTGGAGGCTGAAGTCCAAGATCAGGGTGAGAAGCCTCCTTCCGTGTTGCAGACTGCCATCTTGCTGTAGAAGGATACTAATCCTATCCCTGAGGGCTCCACCTTCATGACCTCATTACCTCCCAAAGTCCCCACCTCTAAACACCGTCACATCTGCCTGGGGCTTGAACTCAGGCTGACCTGCCTTCTAGTTTGGGCTAACCTCCACCTCCAAATACCGTCATATGGGGGGGGTAGGATTGCAACATTTGAATTTGGGTGAGGAACACAAACATTAAGTCCATTGCAAACTTTTTGCTCCTTTAGCCCTAAAGCAGATAAGGAGATAAACATCACAGGGGGCATATTGGGCACATAACTGGGGTTTATGTTTTGTTCCTTCAATCGGGAGCAGGAATATGAAAAATCTAGTGTGTCATATGACCTCAGGGAGATTATGGGAAGAGGAACACAGTATTTGTTTGCTCTATTTTTTAAAAGAAGACATTGCCTTGGGACTAAAAGAATGTGTACCTGAGTGAATCCATATTCCCTTACCTCATCCCCTGACCCCCTGTTAACCATAGCCACTGTTTGATAAATCTGACCATCTTCTGGATTTTCTTTTTTCTGATCCTGTTCCACCAGGAGATTGATGGCAATGCACTCTTGTTGCTGAAGAGCGACATGATCATGAAGTACTTGGGTCTGAAACTGGGACCCGCGCTGAAACTCTGCTACCATATTGATAAACTGAAGCAAGCCAAATTCTGAAGGTTTTTACAAAGATAGAAGCGAAATCCAGACAACAGGTCTCAAGATCATCTTCTGCCTTACCAACATCCAGCCACCATCACAAAATGGATTCTCTCCTGAAAAATAACAGCCACAAAGACTGGGTCTTTTTTTAAACCTTGTGCATCTCTGCCTTTTAAAAAAATTCAACATGGCCCTTTTGAAAGGCTCTTCTGTGTTAATGATTTGCCAAAAAAAAATAATGGAAAAGCCTATTATTTTAGCATTTCTGATAGGTTGGTTGCTCTGAGAATGGGTCCTATTTTTATGATGAGAGATCAGGGAACCCAGTGCTACAGACCACGGAGAACCCTGGAGGGTTCCAAGGAGGTGAGAATAAAGACCTTTGTCTCTACAGGGACTCCACCATAGCACCACCTGTCTTTAACTCTGCCCCAGGGACCTGTCATTGTGAGCCTTGCTTAATTCAGCTCTGGAAGCTGTCTTCTGAGGAAACATGCCTCCTCACCTTGCACTATCTGGAAAACTTGAATTCTTTTGCTCTCTGAAGGAGAAGAAAAAAATCTTTTTCTATTCCTAGTTATCTGAAGTACTGTGTTGTCCCACTAGAGGGCAGACTGCTAATGAAGTTTCAGGACCCTCCCAGCAGCAGCCTGCTGATTTAGTACTCAGTGGACCGGTTAGGGTCTCTGTGAACAAGATCTAGCCTACACAGACATGGAGAATTTCTTCCACAGTCAGCACCACAGGTTGCAACTTGGGGAAGAAACTATCTTCTAGAATGTTCTAGTTCATAACCCAGTCATTATTGACTGACTGAGATGCCCAAGCAGCAAAGGCAAAAATGTGGAAGTATGTTCTTCCCAGATGGGGCTTTGGAGTTCCTTCCCTTTCAGAGTCCTTACCGGGGTGTTGATGTGTTGGCACGCTGAAGAGTCTTAGTGACATTTAGCCCATGGGTGTTTCTTTTAAAAAATTAGAAAAATGTCTCAGATAAGCTTTGAAATGGGAGAGTGTTGATTTCTTGTTACATTTCTGGATTGTGTAGTTGTACCGCTGGCAAATTTTTCTAGTTCTCAACAAATACACGGACGTGCTGTTACTGGGTTTAATTCCATTTACAAATAGGTTTTCCTTCCTCGTCGTGGAGTAATAGGAAAAAATCGATTTTTCACCCCTTTGCAGCTGTGTCCAAGCAAGGATGACGCGTCCCCAGTTTACGAGGCAGAGGGCAACCTCATCCCCATTCTTCTTTTTATCCTTCTTTCTCTCTTTCCCTCTTCCTTTTATCCGTCCTCCCTTGCTGAAGAGGAAACAGATTTTCAAAATGAATTCACCTTTGCCACGGGCAAATCCTCTTCCTTAAAAACATCCACAGTGTTAGAAGTGAGGAGATGAATACTAGACTCTGCAATCTCTGGGAGGGTGAGGATCAAAGAAAACTCAGGGCCCCCCTTGGCCCAAATGCAAATTAGAAAAAGCACACCTTTCTCCGGGGATGCAGCCGAGCAGGGGGGGTCTCAGGTGATGAACGGAGCGGGGGAGGGGGGATTTCCTCCCCCTCCCCCTCAACCGGGTGCCCTTGTGCAGGACAGGAGCTGTGCAGCCTTGAGGCCAACCAGGCTAGATTTGCATACTGATCTTCTGTAAATCAGTTAGAACTTAGAGGAAGACCCTAAGGAAGATTCCATGCCATGGTGTTAGACCCACTTGGATGAGCAATATTTGAGAAAGCACATCCTAGCAAAATCCTTTTTCAGACACACAAACGGTGGCTGGACTTAAAGCACGACAGAGGCGGGAAGGAGGACCGTGTCCTACCCCTGCTCACCGAACTGAGCTTGAGTCATCAGGTTGTGGAAGGGCTTAGTGTCGGTTGCTTTCGGCACCTGACAATACTACCTTGAATCAGGCCTCGGGGACAGAGTCTTCCAAGATTCTAAAGTGACAAAATGACTCTGCCCCTCAAAGTTTGTTCATTATGAGTGCTCATGGATGGTCTGGAGTTAGATAAGTCCCCTCAAAAGGCCACGGCTAGTTTATGTATTCAGAGCTGCCAGTGTGAAAACGGTGAGATCCAGAAAACGCCATGACAGCCCATCCGCTGTGTTTTGCTCAGGCCTCTGAAACTCGTCATGCCTCTTTCATCAACATATACCTCGTTGAGAGACTTTCAAAACTTCCTACCCACCCTCAGCAGTGCCTCGCTCACTACAAAAGCATAAACATTGGTGCTCCCAAATTAAAATCATCCCCAAACAATGTCAAAGAGATACTTTGAGTAGTTTTCGGAGGAGAGAGATTTTTTTCATCTCAAGTCTAGGAGAAAACTGGATCCATGTTCACGTGTAACTGCTCTCACGGAGGTGCGATCTCATTTTGCATTAAACTTTAAGCAGGACAGATTGCTGAAGCCATGATATTTAAGGTTTGACTTTTTAAAAATCTCATTACTCTTAAAATGAATCTGCCATATCAGAAAATAACCCAGGGAGGAAATTCCTCCTTGCCTGTTTTTGCACTGAAATGCAATTAGCCAACCAAATTATTGTAGCAATACTGCAATTATAATTAATTTTCACCCCTTTCAAAAATCTTGTCAAACCGAGCAGCTAAATAGCTCAGCAAATGTAAAACATGCCAGGCCATTTCCTCTAAATGGACCTTAAAGAGTCAGGCCATGTGTGTCACTCTCGTCCAAATGTGAGCTTATTTCGGGAGCCTCACACTCGTATGGATACGGTACTTGTCATTCCACTGCGGTAGCTGTATTTCAGGTTGTGGTGAATAATGATATAGTTTTGCATAATTCCAAATTAGAGTGTGTGAGTGTGTGTGTTCATGTCCAGACATTTCCAATCACCCGTGTCTGTTAAACACTTAAAAAAAAAAATCTAGAGACAATTCTATTGCCCAAATTCATTTTAAATATTTCATAAGTACATGAATCCCTTTGTGAAGACTTCAGGTAAAAGATGTAGGGGGTGTGTGTGTGTGTGTGTCCCCTAACACAGTGGTTGGAAGAGCCTAAGGAAGAGGCTGAGAGCGTGTCAGCTATTCGGTTTGCTTGGTTTAAAATGCCTCCCCAGTTTGGAACTTGGAGGCAGAACCCGCTCTCGGCGGTTGGGACGAGGTATCCCCTTTACTGCCAGCAGGGTGCGCCGTGGAGGCAGCTGGGGACGGTGTCGGGCTCGGGCCGGCCTCCCTGAGGTGCTGCCTAGCGCCCCCTCGGGGCGGGGAGCCCGCAGGGCAGGGAACAGGCGTCTTGAGCGCCTTGTTTAGGGCCCACCAGAGCGTTCACCAGGCTCCCACCATTTCTCTTCCAGCAGGGCTGCCAAGGTTTTTCCCCCTTTCATCAGGAAGGAGTGAAGAGCTCCTCAGGAGAGCCAAATACGCTATTTAAATCTATTGGGAAGGAGTCCTGAGCTAAGGTTGGTTTGCTTGAGAAGGAAACCGGTGAGAGAGGGAAGACACAACTATAAATTTCTTAGGAAAACGATAAAAGAGCACCTCCTCTCACAATCCCAACCCTTGAAGCTGCAATAACCTATTTTTGTATTTATGTGCTGTATGGAATTTCTTTTTAAAATTAAAGTCATTTTTTAAATTATTTTTTGAGATTGCTTGAGGAGAATTTTGTCATATCTCTGGAGATAATTGGAACTGCCCAGAGGTGACCAAGGACTTGAGTTTAGTCACTGTCAGAAGGTCTTGAAAGATGGAAATATTCTGCTTTATTTCTACCAGGTTTTCATACATGTGAGCAGGTGACAAATGCTCTGACAGGGCACTTCTTCAGCTCTTCCCTAGAGGGGTGATAGGATGAAGAGATTGGACTCACCTTTTTTCCTAACCTCTGATAACAAGACATGGGATTGTGAGGGAGTAGATGAACTTTGTAAAGCTGCAATGTTTTGTTAAGGAGAGGAGCAAAAGAAAGCCTGTTGGTGGATGTGGTTTATTTTTTGTTATAAACACACTCCAAGAACCGAGTGGTTGCCCAGCTCTGCTGTGGTCTTGCTATGTCCCCTATCCCCGGTGGCATGAGAAGGCCACTTGAGAACCCCAGAGGTGAATCCCGCAGATGGTCAGACGTCTAGAGATGCCGCCATTCCGGTTTCCATCTTGTGATGTCACCCCAGGGCCGACGCCCCGCTGCACTCACACACAGCCGCTCAGCTCCCAGCACCACTGCGGGCTGGGCTGTCCAGGGAAGAGCTCTGGGAGCCTCAGCTTCCAAGGAGTCCTTCCCTCCGTTGCTTACCCTAATCGAAGACGATTCCTTCATGGACAATTGGAAGCTGGATTTTTGAAAATCTAACGTTTACTTGAAAGAGAATCTCGCTTATTTATTGCCACCAGTTAAATATTATGGAAACATGTCTGCTAACAATTTGCTTTGTGTAATTTGTTCTAATGCTAATAAGCAACAGCTGGGATACTTCCTGTGGTAAATTCCTTTGTGGTTACAGTGGTATTATCACACATGGACTTCACCAAAACGCTGTACTTAAGAAGAACGTTCACTCTGGCTCTCTCAGACTTCAGGAAATTCCCCTAACTTAGAAACAGTTCTGGGCAAAAGCACATTTTTAGAGGAAGATTTGCTCTTCTTCACACCCTGCTTCCTCAAGCAGGCCCCCAGGCCTGTGCTTTTCAAATCCTACATACAGAGCCTGAGGGCGGGTCTCCTCAGCACTGAGTTTGAGTTGCTCCAGGGGAAAAGCAGAAAGCAGAACTTAAGAATGATGCCTTCCTCGGGTGAGGATGCCGTACCGAGTTGATATTAAGAGCATGTGGGCAGGAGAGGAGTGGAGACACATCCAAAGGAGAAGAGGTGGCTCAGCAGGTGATCAAATAGTGACGACGTCAGCCAGTGTGGGGACTGCAGCATCTTTCTGTCCAAAGGGTCTCAGTATACCACTCGGACTTGCTCTGGGCTGCCAGCCCACCAGGCTCGGCTCTGTCGCTCCACCGTATTACCTGAGACTTAGAGTTGGTTCCATGCACCGATGCTTGATTCAAAAGGCCAACACAAACATCCTCCATTAGATCCTACTTTGGAACACACCCGGTGCCTTGCTTTTCCCAACAGCTCACCGTGCAAGAGCAGACCCGAATGGAGTGCCCTTTCCCCGTCGCCTGTGTGACTGGACGCTGCCTCCATCATAAATGTAGCATCCTCAAATCTCAGGAAGGCTCTGCCTCCCCCCGCCTCCCGCCAGCAGTGCTGGATGGCCTTCCCCACAGCCCTGAGAAACGGCTGTGCCCGACTACTTCCCATTAGGGGGAGTTCACTCCCATAGGAAGTGGCTTGTTTCTCTGTTGGACAGCTCTGGTTGTGAAAAAGTTATTTCTCAGGGAGACACAGATGTCTGTGAATCACACACAGACGTTTGAGATGAAGCCAACTCTGCAATCTTTCTCTTTTTAACAGAGCTCGCCCATGCAGTAACCGCACCTATAATACAAACCGACTTGGCAAGTAGATCCCAGCTCTGCTACATGAGGATAGAGGAGCAGACACTTTATATAAATGTAGAACTTAGCTAGGTCATGGCCATCAGATTCATCAGCCCTGTCGTGAAGAACTAGCGAAATTCTTGTGGCCTCACACACGCACAAAAGGGGGTCCTGGGAGAAGCTTCAGTGCAGCTGTGAATCTGGCTGTGGTCACACAGGCATGTGAGTTACCTAGGCTTGTGTGAATGGATCTATAAGACCATGCGCTTCATTAACTGTGAAGAAAATGCTATGAGACGCTGAGGGCCTATCTCTTAATTGTACTCATTAGTGATATGATGAACTAAGAAAGCTTTAGTTTAGATAAAAATAAGTTATAATCGATGATAGAAAAATAAACATGGTCTGCCCTGAAGGTATGAAAGAGTGACACAGTTATGACCCCAGGCCCAAGTTGCATTTCGTGCTTGTATGTGCATGCACGAATGAGTGTGTATTTGTGAGTTCATGCAACCAGAAGTGGGAATTGAGGGATGTTTGAGAAGGGATCGCAAAGGGAGATTTTGCTTTCTGGGACATTTTGTCTTAATCAGAAGAACTATCTAGCAATGATTTAGAACTCAGACCCCAAACTAAATAAAACATGTAGTTTATGTAGCTTACTTATGTAAAATTCTGGATTATGGAGCAGATTCTCTATAAAAATGCTTAAATCTTGGTGCTTGGAAAAAGTAGATATTAGCTAGCACCTTGCATAGCACTTGTCATAAAAAAAGGCACCCTGTTAATGAACTGAATGAACACGTGTGACCAGTTTTCATATTTTTGTCAAAAAGCCACTAATTTCTCTTTGAACCCCATTATCTTTATTGAAAAGAGAATTGCCAAAGCAGAGCATGCTGCCTTTTATTTCCTGGCTCTCCCAACCTCTGCAGTCACCAACTTGCATTTCACTTGCCTCCCTTTGTCTTAAGATCTCACATTCCGATTGGCCTTGTGGTCTATTGCAAGCATTAGAGGGTAGTATTTACAACTTTACTTTTTAAAACACCTTTTCCTCCTCCTTCACAATCTGTGACACCTCTCACAAGTGAGTAGGGTTTCCATCTATGGGTAAACTTGCACAGGGAGTTAAGTTCTTTCCATGACCCCCGCACTCCCAGAACCTCACTCACCTTGGAGAGGGCCGGTCCACCAAACTGGGCCTCCCGCGCAAGCCACTCTGTCATACATGCCGATGGCAGCAAGCCTGTTCGGGAAGACACAGCCCGTAGGAGATGGATAGAAGAGGAGCTTCCCCTGTCCTCTGCCATGCTTTACCCACCTCCGTCCTTGAGAGTAGATTCAGAAATATCTGGGACTTCTCTCTTTTCCCAAGTGGTTATGTAAAACAATCATAGGACCAATTTTTTTTTTTTTTTTTCATAACCACACCAAAACTTAGAGTATTCCACCTTCAAGGAAATCACCTTTAAAAGCCTGGGCACGTGTTCCAAGGATGTTATCACTGCCCAGATATTTTTTAGTTCATCTCTTCTGGGGTCATCTTTAGAAGCCAGAACACTTTCCTTTCAAAGTGTGGTTGGAAGCGTACCCATCATCCCTTGGGAGTGGATGTTTTTTTCTTTTCGGAACAAGCCAAAGCCACTGGGGTGGTGTCTGGTAATCCATCTAAGATTTTAAAAGGCATCTCTCCATACTCATTAGTTTGTCTTTTCCTTGTGTGTTTCCTCAGTTGGTCCAAAACTTCGAGCAAGAACAGCCACAATTCATTTCTCAACTTAAAGATATTAGGCAGGCATTGGTATAAGGAGCTGCAATGCATAGACAACTTGGAAGGGCAGCAGCATCTGGATGTATAACATCCACCATGTTCATTTTAAAGTAATCTCGCTGTATCTTTGGGCATGGTAACCTCAGTGTATCATGAGCGTATGCAAATATACAGACCCTGTTTTTATACCTAGAGCCCCCAAATCCAGAGGAATTGGGAGGAAGAAGCATTAGGGACACCTGGACAGCTCATCTCCAGTGTAGGACCTTCTTCATGTCATCTCCCCTGGGTCCCACATAACTCTGTGAGGGCAGATGATGAGGCAGTGCAAAAGAAACAAGCTCTCTGCATGACCCACCTGGTACCCTCATCTCCTCAGCAGGAAAAGGAAGGGGCATCCAAGTGACCTTTAAAGGCAGTGACAGTAGTTACTCTCAGCAAAGACCAGCGCGGCTGCTGGCTCCTCACTCTTGTGTTTTATGACTTGTGGCTTCTACTTCTCCCCCTGTCTGACTTCATCTAGATACTTTCTTATCCTCTTCTCTCATGGGCCCATAACTCTTTCTCAAAGCCACATAAGTGTGATTTTGCCATCCTTTCTCATTCGTTTCTACCCTTCCTTCCTTCCTTCCTTCCTCTATGATTCTTTGTTTACCCCTTTCTGTTTTTCTCCATTCCACTAGTTCAAATGCTTTTTGGGCAGGAGACGGGGGTGGAGAGAGAAATAACTAACAGGTAGTCTCTTCCCTCCCTGGTCCAGCAGTCCTGACCCTTGCCTGCCTTCCACTGTCCTGTCATTACCCGCCCACAGCATTCCTCAGCTCTGTCATGTTCCCGACCTGATCTCCACTTGATCTTTCCATTTCTCAAGGTCTAGCCTTCTCGGTCTGTCCTTGAGTTTGGGAACAAGAATCCTGTTCCATTGATTTTTATTTCCATTTGAGTCCTGTCCTTTTTAAATGCTTCATTCTGTGACTCACCCAGACATCTCCCTATACAATTCATCAATCTTCCTTAAGCACAGGCCCAAATGCCCATCCATCTAGGGATTCCTCCTCATTCAGTCCTGAAGGTCAAGAGCCAAGTGACCTGGAGACAATCTGACATACCTCTTGAAAAGCAGGAGTTGTTTCTCCCAGCCACGCTGCCTCCTGTAATCTGCATGGGTCACTCTGACATCCAGTAGCAATTCCGATCGTTCCACAGTTCTTTAGGGAACGTGTAGCTTTGTCCAGACCCACTTAACACTGGCTGCACCGCCCGTGCCCAAAGCCAGGCCAGTGCCTCAGTGTAAATGAGGAGGGCCAGCCCGGATCAAAGATGAGGCAGGATGACCTATCTCAGAGGCATTCTGGGGTAAGGTTTTGTTTTTAGACTTTCACAGTCTGCTGAGAAGTGTGCGATAGTAAGTCTGGGTAGGGAAAGACAATGATATATTTCTCAAAGGAAAATGTGGTTTAGAAGAGAGAGAAAGGCAGCAAAATTCTGGAAAGGGGGTGCTCTATTCCTGGCCTTTGTCCAGCACAATCACACACCCTTAAGGTCTTCCTAGAAGTCAGACTTGTTTCCATCACAGGATCTGAAAGTGTTTCTGCCTAAGTGTGAGAATTTGAAGGACTTTAATTTCTTTTATTATCCATCATATTCGAAACCACAGTATTTAATTTGCTGTCATCCTCTGGCTATACCTTTGATCACTTGAGGATTAAAAAACAAAAATGAGCTCCTCTCATCTCATCCTCCAGAAATGTTGAAAGATCAGTTGCTTTATATAGCAAATATTTCCATTTTATAGACATTGGTTGATTACAGCGTTTCTCTCCTGCAGATACCTAGATGTAATTTTATTAATATATTTTCTCCTTTAAGTACATTTGCCGATAAACTAGCTTTTTATTCTATACACACACAATAAAACTAAATAAAAATGGGTGAAACAAAATCATTCCATGATAATTGTCTTCTGTTGCCATTTTTTCTTTACACTAACAGTGAAAACTTTTTGTTAATTAAGTGCCATTGTAATGTCACAAAGCGTCACTGGGCCAGAAGGTTTTTGTTTTCCTAGCTAGGCCAGGCTGTAATTATCTGACAAGCCTCTTGCTAGATAACAAGGGCATCTGAGCAAGTGAAATTCCACGTTCTCCAAGCCTGTGAGATTGAATGATGATGATTGAAATGTTATGCCTTTTGTTTTGTAAGTTGAGGGATTTATTGTCAGATTCTTTCTTTCAACTCAGGCTCAGTTGATCTCATGTTTCCACGTCTTTATTCTACTTCTCTACACTGCTGTGCCCACGCAGGAGGCTTCCTGATCTCTCTCCACCTGGGAGAGTGGCAGCCGAACCCTTTTCCTGGTAAAGCTTCTGTCTTTAACCATGCACTGCATGGAAGAGCCAGAAACCAAGGGTACAAACAGGTCATCTCCCTGTCTCGGTAAAATAAAAATAGGGTTAAAAAAAAAAGGAAAAAAAAAAAGAAAAACAGGGTTGATTACATTGCCTTAGATGGTCTCCCTCCCTTTTAACTAAAGATTTTAAAAGGGTGTGTGTATGCATATTCATGTGTGTATTTATGATTGGGTTTAGCAATTTGAGCTAAAGGTCATCCAGTGAAAGTTTAATGCATCATTTGCTCGTGCCGAGGCACATGTGTGTGCACGGAGGGCCTGGTATATGTATTACAGGTACTTTAAATACTTGAAAATTCATTGTGCTTTCACTTTTTGTGGACATAATGGAATTCTGGAACATTACTTCAATTCCATGCTTTATTTAGAAGTGCTTGGAGAGTGTGGAGCTTTGAGCTTAGGAAATGGTGTAGTTTTAGGGCCTAGCTTTTTTTTTTCTTTCTTTTTAAAAATTTCAATGGATCTAATTTTGCAGACCAGAAATCAATGAATAAAACTCATTGTAATGGGGAACAGCATTTACACTGGAGACAAAGAGCAGCAAACTCTGTCACCTGGGAAAGAGCCTCTCCTTAATTTTCGCTCTTTGTAAGCATGATGTAATCAGTGTTTCTTAATATCGGGACAATCCTCTCCCTTCAAAGTGTTCCTATGTAATTGTGTCACATAATGGTAAATTGTAATAGGCAATTTGGTTCTGTAATTCAGTTTGCAATGCATGCAAACATAAGATAACTAGGTTAAATGCAAATAAGCATTACACTAAGGTACAAAAAACAGGGGGGAGGAAAGATGCTGTGTCCATAACTTAGAATCTGGATTTTATTCCTCGTGTGCCTCCAAATGTAGTTTACTAAAGTTATTTATCCTCTAGTTTAATTGCATCACATGCTGTTCATACAGATAATTATCTGTGTATAAACATATATGTATTCTTATCGCATATATTTACAGATCTCTCTTTGCAATAAGCAGGCTCCAAGCAAGCATGTTCTTTAGGAGTGGGTCGATGTGCTCATTTTTTGCAACGGACGGTGTTCTAACAAACAGACGATTATATATAAGCACCATATCAAAATGTGCTTTTAATTTTTCAAAGCCTTTTTGTCATTGTATGTGAGCTTTTTCCTTCAGGTCAATTCTTTCATTATTTAGAGATCTATTTTTAATATATTCCTTTAAATAGTGACCAGTAGGTACACTGTAGTCAGATGTGTAGTTTCATTAAGTAAATGCTACTGGCCTTAATGATTTTAATATTTTGGGGTGCTTTTGCTTTTATTTTTGATGCAGTATTTTTTTCTAGTACAGTGTATTGTGGGCCTGAGAGTGATTCAATAAAATTTCTAAATCTTAAGATTCCAAGACAATGCAGTATTTTCTGTTCACGCTGTAAAAAGTATTTCTGTATTTTAATAAAGAATGGAATTTATGTGAGACTGTGTATCTTTTCTCTGATCAGCTTCCCTATGTTCATTATTATTTCATTAGACCTAATTCCCACGGGTGGATAGCAAGGAAACGCCTTTCAAAAGGGGGGACTTTTGACAGCCAAGGCTGAAAAGTCCCGATTCACAGTTGCCTGCAGCACCTCCATTGGCAGCACGGAGCTGGCTGGGAGCGACTTGTTACAGGCGCCCAGGGTTCTCTATTGACTATACTTCCTGTCCCCTGACCTTCCTATTCTGGCCAGTGAGTACAAGGGGGTTAGCCCAAGGCCGGGGAGGAACGTAGATTTGATCAGAGTGCCGGGTACCCGGTGTCTGCCCAGGGTCTTCTTGGACCAGTCTCTCCTCTAGGACTTCCTTCCTGGTTAATAATCAGGGACAAGAAGAGGGCTGCCTTCACTGGTACTCGGGAGGACTGAAAATAAATTACAGTGCTTGTAAAACCTCCCGAACAGTGTTAGTTGAATCTGGAAACCTATTCCAGCTGTTTACTGCAGTGGGGTGGTTGTGAGTCTGGCTGTTTGGGGGTCATGGCTGCTCCTGTGTTTTGATCCTGCTCTCACCCTGACCTGCCAGTTCCCTCTCAGAGGCCACCAGCCTGTCCCCGGTGCTTTGCAAGGATCCTTCACAAAGGCAGCATGGTTCTCAATGAAACAATTCAGGGGCAGGGAGGGTTCCTCCCATGCCAGAGCTCTCTGTGGCTGTGTAAGGCCAAAGGAAGACCTGAGGACAGCTCTTGGGGAGGGTTGGGGGCACAGACCCCCACAACCTTCTCTATTTGCCCTTGCTTTGCTTAAAACTTAAGAAATTCTGAAAATATTTAACCTTGCTACTTGCCCTGCCTCAAACAAAACCATTCCCAAATTCATCTCCCTCCCTCTCTCCTCTAGCACAGATCCCAACTAGATAGCCTTTCTCGTGTGTCTGTGAAGTCCCTGAGTCACCCCAAAAAACCAACCTACCAGTGCCCTCGCATACTCTGGTCCGAAGGGCCCCTTCTCTGAGCCTGCTTTCCTCTAATAGTTGGACCCAAGCTCTGAAAATCCAGCTTCCATTACTAGCTTTTTCTTGTTGTTGGACCAACTGTAGTACCCTAATTATAAAAGGTCCAACTGGGGAAGAAATCCCAAAGTCAACGTGATAGGTTTTTCTGCCAAATCTGAACATAGCTTTGGCAACCTGAACACTTACAGACCCAGAGAGGAAGGAGGGAACACCATGATGAAGGGAGGCATCGCGTCCTGGATTAAAGCTGTTGTGTGGTGTGAAGCAGCCATCACTGGAGGGCAGGAACAGTACAGCTGGTGTGCAGGGTCAGGTTTGAAGCTGATGTAGAGGTGTGTGCCCCACTCACCATGTGTATGTACATGCACTGCCCCTGCCTTATTCTCTGTTTAAGAGACAGAAGATAGATAGATTGGACCAGAAGCCACACCTGGGGTTTAGCCCTGGCCTTCCCACTGACCGACTGAGGCCATCGGACATGCTTTCCTCTTCCAGACACCAGGGAGCTGGACTAACTGAGGTCCATGTTCCCCCCTGCCTACGCTTGCTCTCTCCAAGAGCCCGTGAGTCTGCGCCTTAGCAGCAGAATAAGTCATTTATAACTAGACCCCCTTTTTCATGGTCTTGACAGCCCTGAGCTTAGGTGGCGGAGACTAAGATGACCAGCTACCTCCTGGGCCTCTCCTAAGAACCCATGAGGGAGAGTTGTCTTTAAGATCAAATGGAGTTGATCTTCTCCGGCAGGCTACCAGAAAAGAGAACCTCCCCCATAGGAATTTAAAGCGCCATCACACACTTTGAGCACGGACAGATCTTGCCTTCTGATCTCTAAGAACTTCCATTCATTTTAGTGCTCAATGAACTTGCACGTTTTCCCATTACTCCTTTCATTCAAAAAATCATTTTTAAAGCAGAATTGCTTTTCTCCTTGAACTCTTCACCAAGGTTGATTCGATATGCATCTAGGAGTCTAGGAGTGGCTCCTTACTGTTAACCTGTTAGTGGGAGCAATAAAAAACATTGAAAGGCAAAGGCTATTTAAATGAGAAATATTTCTGTAAAATCCCCTGGGATTGGGAGGCGGAGCAGGGGCTCCGAACGGTAGCTCAGTTGGTTGCTGGTTTCAGACTAACAGGTTTGGCAATGATGTTTTGTTAGCAGCAGTTAATCAGTGAATCCCATTACTTAATAAGGTTATCACTCTTAGCAAAAGCTGCAAATTACAGTTTCTTTCTCTCCAGGCTGACGATAACATCCTTAAAATTTTGCATCGACAAGTAGTATCTTGTTAGCAGAAACCAGGTAAACAGAAGCACACTGAAAATGACATTTGTGTGCGATTCAGGCTGACGTTTTGATCCAAATATTTCAGTCATGTTAGCCTGCCGCTTCCCTTCTCCCTCATGGTGCCTGTATGGACTGTGAATGAGAGACAGGTAGGAAATGGCTTCTTTGTTCATCACCAGCTGCAGGAAACCCACTCGGGAGGGTGGGTTTAAATTCACGGGCTTGTAGAAGCTTCGCTAAGTCACCGCCATCCCCTGGTCTGTCTGCTCCTCAGCCTTGAAGGAGGCTTTCCAGTGATTTAGTGATTTCGTGATCCAGGAGAGCTGCTTTCTCTCACCAAAACCGCTTCCATTAACCCCCACGACTCTCGCTTGGCATCTCGGCACAGGGCACTTCGAGAAGCCCATGAACTGCGTCGCCCCGCGCCACCCCTTGGCTCCTGCTGTGTGTAAATCCCCCACAGCCTCCTCCGCCAAACGTCCTCCGTGCGCGTTCACACATATTCACCCATCACTCCTCCCGCGGGGCCTGGGAACCTCAGGGCAGGACCGAGGGCGCCAACCACGTCGGCGTCGACCTCCTCCCAAGATGGCGCCACGTCCCATGTGGAAGGGGAGGCGGTGTCGCGGTGAGTGTGTCACGCAGCCGACGGGAAGTGCTGCAGGAGCCCCTCAGGAAGGGAGGCAAGGGAAGCTCTTCCCTTTAAGCACAATACAGCACAAGGGGTGCTGCGGGGAAAGGCGTCTGGGAGGCAGGATAACAAGCAGGGGCACTTTCATGCCCCACCACCTCCAGGGCTGGAGGGCTGCCGCCGAGCACCACCCCTCCACTCACGGATATACACCCAGCAGTCCTGCTATTCCATCCCCACAGTGCTCCACTTTTCAGTTCAGCTGTTTTGTTTTGTTTGCTGATTTTTTCCTTTTGCCTCAAAAAGCTCAGACGGGAGGGATTCGAAGATCTTCCTGGGAGGTGTGTGTTGTGCGCACGCGCTGAGCGTCCCTGCCGCGGGCCAGCGGTTGATGGCGTATTTATTTCCCACCCCCCCGCCCTTTCTCTCCCCGCCCACCGGCTCCTGCCCACAGGTTCCCACGCGTCCAACAGGCCGCGGCGTTTCTTAGAGCTGCATATCATTTCCCCCAGGAGGGACTTTGTGTTTTCTGGCTGAATTAGTCTTCAGACATTTCCAGTGACTTCCCTCCTTCGGTTGCACCTCTGCATCCTTCCCACACTTGGCTATTGAAGCATTTTTTTCTCTTGGGGTTTTATTTCCTACTCTTGCCTCCTCGGCCTCCACCCCACTGAGAACATCTCTGTGCATGTCTCTCAGCCTTACATTTTCCACCAGCAAACACACTTCCAAGGGCCTTAGTAACTTGTGAAAATTCCTTCCACACTTGTCTCCTGGAACCAGAATGGAAGATGAAAGATTTCTTCATTAAAATTAGACACTTTAGGAGGCATTCAGTAAAAGCTCCAAGAATTCCCAATGGGCCTCTGTCTGGCGAGGGGGCCAGAAGGAGGCCTGGGCTTTGGGAAAGGCTAAGACCAAGGACACCGGGGTTCTGTCCCCTTCTTTCTGACACAGAATTCCTCCCACGTGGGGCAGGGAGGTTTTGAACGTGATGGGTTGTTGCCTTCCTTTCTCATTGCTCCCACTGACTGCTGCTGGAAACAGCTCGTGTGGGGGGGTGGTGCCCGGAGGTCCTCATGACCCACTGTTCTCGGAGAACATAATATGATTTATGACTTGCAGAGCTAGTTGAGGCTTTGGATGTAATTCCAAGCTGCAATTTCTCATTTGGGCTCCTAATGTTTGATTATGCAGCTGGGCGGCGTCACGCCCTCTAACAGGCAGGTTTCTCGTCATGAGCCAGTTCCCAGCTGGGGGTTTTCACTGGACCAGCAGCATGCAATGGGAGCTTAGAGGAAACTTCTGGGCAGGGCCTTAGGAAACTCAGGGCCTGGGAAAGTGGTTGTTTAACCCTGGCTGAAAGCAGGCGAGAAAAAGGCAACAAACTGGCCCTTCTTCTGAGCCAGGTTCAGCCCTGGGTGCTCCACGCACAACAAACATCTCGCTGATTCCTCAAATGCCTCTGCTCTATGGGCACATGGCAGAAAGGCTCAAGGCATATTTCTGGGGCAAACCAAGTCCTGCTGGACTGGCAGGAGCCCCTGTCTCCCTGTAAAACCTTTGGTGCCTCCACGAAGACCCAAGGCTGGGTGGTCTGTTCTTGTGATTGGGTCTGTGTCTTAGGCAATGTTCACCTCTCACAGTCCAGGCCTCAGACCGGGTGGACACTTTTTACATCTTTCAGAGACTTTCGATAAAAGCCTCTAAAAACTGCCAAGATGCCAAGCACAAATATAGACAGAGATTCTATTTTTTGCCACCTGGCCCACCTGAAGGAAGCCAAGGATAAAACACCTTCTCAGCAGGAGTGCACATGCACGCACACGCGCGCGCACACACACAGCGCAGCAGTAGATTTGCCCCATCCTTTACTATAGACCATTGTCATATCTAACTTTCGAGCAAACTATTAGGATGAACATCCTTGCCAGAATACTGAATCCTGAGACACAGACTGATGGCAATCAAGTCTTCCTTATTTAGCCTGCAGTCCCTCCTCCTCAGTCTACCTGCTCAAGATTCACTTCACATGAGCACTTACTGTTTCCATCAGCAGACATGAGTCAGGTCCTGCAAACCTTGGCGTGTAAGCACCTTCCCCCCGAAGCAGGGACCGTATTTCCTCATTTGATGTTGAGACCTGAGTCTGGCTATTGACCTGGAGACAGTAAGGGTTGGGGTAGAGATCAGGAAGCAGTACACGTATCATCTCATGAGGCTTTGGAAGATGTCTTTACATTGTCTCCAGATGCCCGGGAAGCTGTTTTTCTACGTCACATAACAGCGGCCTGCTGCTGCTGGCCTGGAGAATTAAGGAGAATTGGTCATGAAGATTCTTGGGTGCTTGCAATCAGTGTCCCTATCCCAAGTCTCAGGGACCCACTCTTTTTCACTTTTAGCGCTGTGAATTTGACATGTGAGACCCAAGGCTACACATTCAGTATACTTTGCAGCTCTGCTACTATTATCAGACCTCGGGGCTGATTTTCAGCACAGTTTGTCCCATAGGTACAGGACATAAAGTTACGGGCCGCACCAGAGGAGCTCTGGCTTTCCCAGCATGCTGTGGGTTGGCCGTAGCTGTCCTCAACACTCATCACACGTCACAATGCCATCGATAGCAGCCAGCACCTACCACAATCCTTCTAATTAGCTCATTCTATCAGTCAAAAGCCACGGCAAGTGCATATCCCAGCGGTTCCTAAATTTTTCTGCATATAAGAATCACCTGCTGATCTTCTAAAAATACTGACACCTGGCTTCCACCCATAGACCGTTTCATTTCATAGGTATGGGGTGGGACCCAAGCATGGGGTTATTTAAAAACTTCCTACGTGATTTTAATGTGGAGCAATTTGGAAACCACAGACATATCTCCCATCTTGGCATGTTGCCTCATCAGTGCCTCATCTTCCACATCTACTTTATTGTTCTTAACCACTGGTGAAAGCCTCATTGCACTGCTACACACCAGGGGTTTCTACCAGGCGCTTTGCCTTTAGACAGGTGGGCAATTCAACTCCAAAATCCCACCCTGAGGGGCTGCTTCCTAGGACCACTCTTGGAACTCTCTCTGTCCCCATTCCTAGAAAACAGAGGCTGAGCAAAAGCTTATAGGCTAAGACTTGATTGCAGAATGGAATTCCAGGGAAGCAAAAGAGAAGATAAGAAAGAGGGCAAGAGACAGAGCAAATACAAGGAGGTGCATTTTCCAGCTGGCCACAGCTCCATGCTGAACTGATTGCTCAGTCCTGCAGGGTTATCTCAGAGAGACCATATGACACCACCCATCCTCAAACAGTCCTTCCCAGGGGAAGAAGGGAGAGGGAGTTCGTGTCTGACTCCCATCTCCCACTGGTCCCAGTTTGCCAGTTGCCATTTCTGGATTGCGTCTCTTTGGGCATCAAGTGGCTCCCCTAGTATCTTGCATTTCAGTAGTGATAGGAAAGCCCCATAGCAGAAGCTAAGAGGCAAGAAATGGGCAGTGTGGCATGGGAGAGGCACTGCATCAGTTGTCTATGGCTGGGGCACCAACCCCCCCTTCAAACTTAAGGACTTAAACCAACAGCCACTTCTTCTGTTCACAAGCAGTTTGGGCTGGTTTCGGGGGAGGGGCTCTGTTGGTCTTTCCAGGGGCGGGATGCACATAGCTGCAGTCATCTGCTGGCTTACCTGGGGCTCCCTTGGGACTGGTTGGTCCAAGATGGCCACGCTCACATGTCGGGCAATTGCTGCCTGCCGGTGGCAGGGTGTCTCTCTTCACTCGACTGTTCACCCTCAAGGAGGCCAGACTGGGCTTTCTGACATGGCAGCATCATATTCCAAAAGGGGGACAAGAGGCTAAGGCTTGGAAGTCACACAGGATTACTCCTGCCCATTCTCTTGGTCAAAGAAGTCACGAGGCTCAGATTCAAGGAAGCGGGAATAGGGCTCTGGATGGGAGGGGTTAAGAGAGGCGCGCCGCAGTGGGCATACACATAGCGATGCCGGGGACCTTCGCAGCTGCCTTTATAAACATTGTAAAGTGAGCATTGTCACTTTATGCCTGCAAGTAGGCCCCTGGTCCGTGGCAGTGGTGGAGGCAGCCACAGCCTCGTGGCCCCAAGACAGATGGGACAGCACAAGTTGCAGTTAGAGTCCCGCCAACCCAAATCCAAGTAGCATGTGTGGCTTTGGGTGGCCAGTACCTACATCTGGTTCAGAATGTACAACTATTTTAGAGGGCAATATGATCATATCTAATAAAGTTGGAAATATGCCTATAGTACAACATCAAAATTCCACTTCTAGAAGTTCTTACAGATGTTCACAAGGTGAGAACAATCTATTCATGGTAACACTGGAATAGCAAAACAGAGGAACAACCTCCAAGTCTATCAACAAGGGAATGGATAAATGAATTCTGATATATTCATTTCATGGAATACTATACAGTAACTAAAACGATATAGATGTATCAGTATGAATAAATGCCAGAAATATAATGGTGAGTGCTATAAAGAAAGCTGAAGGAGATATACATATTGATATCATTTGTACAAATCTTTAAAAAACACAGAAATGATACCTTATTCAAGCATGCAAACATACATTAAAAGAGTATAAAACACATATGGGAAGGAAACTCTCAACTTCGGGATATTGGTTATCTCCAGGGGAGAGGAAAGGGATTGGGGAGGGGTGGCAAAAATTTGCAACATTGTGTTTATTAGAACAAAAGGTATCTGAAGTAAATATAGAAATGCTAATTTTGTTATGTGTGGACCTTGGGTTCATAGATTTTTGAACCACCCTTTTCAATACTTATCATATATTTGAAATATGTCATAATAAATAAAAACAAATATTCTCAGAAGGCACCAGGAGACCTCAATTCTGATCCGGATTCTGCTTCTAAGCTTGCTCGTGGATAGCAGTAAGTCTGGGAAAGATACACACCCAAATGTAAAGGCTGCTGATCTGTGGGTGATGGGATTTTAGATTATAGCTATTTGCTTAGTTTTTATTGCAGTTTTTTTAGTGTTGTTTGTATATTTTATTATCAGAAAAAATTAAGATATTTTCAAGAAACCTTATTCTTTGGCCTTAGACAAATCACGCAACTTTAAAACCACACTGAGCATCACAAGAAAAAGTGAACAGAAATCACTATCTTGTAGAATGACCCCTCGCGGTCTCACCTGGGTCTTCTGCATGTAGCGTGCACGATTGGACAGTAAACCCGGCGGCACACCAGCGTGCCTGGGCTCGTGGCGGGTCGGGGTGCAGGGGCATTCTGTGGCAGACAAAGCTCCCACTCACTGGAAGCTGGCCCACTCCGTTATTAAATAATTCTTGGCAACAGTGGCCTCCCTGAGGGAGGGACCCCTGCAAGGTATCACCCTCTTCTAAACACAATAAGCAATGACCAAAAGGACACCCGAGTGTACACGGCACGGACTGCAAGAGGGATTTGTACCGAGAACACAGAAGCAGCTCCCTACCCTCACTCCTGACCTCATTCAGATTTCATGAGTAAGTTAGGGGGCGCAACTCCAAGTAGCTTAAGCCAAAAGGGGGGGGTCACGTTCAGCTTATCTAACAGGAGGGTACAGAGGCAGAGCTAGGGACTCAAAGTCCAGCAGCAGGACTATTTCTCCATTTTCCATCTCAGCTTCTCTCTTTTTGTTGACCTCATTCTTCCTTCAAGAAACTTCATCCAGGGGCCCCCGGGCGGCTCAGTCAGCAAGCGTCTGCCTTTGGCTCAGGTCATGGTCCCAGGGTCCTGGGATGGAGCCCCGCATCAAGCCCTGCATCAGGCTCCGTGCTCGGTGGGGAGTGTGCTTCTCCTTCTGTCTCTGCCCCTCCCCCCCAAACAAACAAACAAACAAACAAATAAATAAATTTTAAAAAATTTAAGAAAAAGAAAAGAAATTCCTTCCACCAGGGAGGACAGTTCCAGACTTAGCCCTGCCAGCTCAGGATCCAAGAGGAAGGAAGGTAGATCCACTAACACCATCAGCATGTTTCATCTCATGAAGGACTCTGATGAGACCTGCTTGAGTCCCCTCTCCACCATATGCACTGATCATTAAGACCAGAGAGCAGGCCAAGCTTGGGCCACACGCCCACCATTGTCGAGGGGCGTGAGGCAGCATGAAGGGACTGGTGGCCTCATCAGAACCGATGACATAGGCATGGAGGAGCAATTCTCTAAAGGAAGAAAGTCTAAGGGAGGAAGGAAGACAGAGGAAACAAAACTAAGTGCCCACCCCATGCACATAGGATACAGAGCACTTATTCTGTAACCAAGTCTCTTAAGCAGCATGGAGGTGCCTCCCCATGAAGTGTGTCTCTCCTTCCCCTTGTTCTAAGGGATGTGTGGGGAAGACCTTGACAGTAAAGTGAGAAAAGTTCTTGCAGCTGTTTTGTAGGCTGGGGGTTCACTTTGAATTAGCCCAAACTCCCTCTCCTTCTCTCCAGCATGGTTACCATTCCCTCCCCTTGCTTCTCTGTTCTTAACCATATCCCTTTTTTCTAAAGGCAGTAACCTGCATGTTTGACCTTCCCTAGTGATAAATGAAGGTATTCCTGGCTTCTTAGGTCCCAGCCCTTGTATTTTAGGGGCAGAGAACTGAGACTGAAAGGAAAATTGTAAACTAATCTCACTTATGGACTTATACCCCCCAAATCCTAAACAAATCATTGTCTGCAGGATGACCTCAGAATGCTGGTCAGTACTGTAAGAAAACAAAAAGAAATAAAACATATCAGGATCAAAAAGGAAAAATTAATAATATTGGCATTATTTGATATGATCATTTACACAGAAAATCCAAAGCAGTTGACTATCTATAGAAGTAATAAGGCCTCAGTTAATCGCTATCAATACACACACACACACACACACACACACACACACACACACACACTTTTCTATGTACCAGCAACAACTAGAAAATGTAGATATTTTTAATAATACCATCACAATAGCAATAAAAAGCTATAATTTATCTAGGAATGAATCTCACATAAGATGTGCAAAGTCTTTACAAAGAAACAGAATTTTTTATTGAAACATAAAGAAAAGAAATGGAAAGAAGCACCATGTTCATGAAGGAAAAATTCTGTATCATAAAGGTGCCACTTTTCCATAAATTGATATATAACTTAGTAAAATTACAATTGAAATCCCACCAGAGTTTTTCATGGGGTATTTCCAGGGTCGTTCACTTCCACCAAGGGATGGGCCACAGCACAGTGACCCGTGGCAACAGCCTCACCTCTGGGCCTCGGTTCCTGTTCACCCCAATAAGGTGATGAGCAGGAGAGTCCTGAGTTGGGTCTATGACCGGCTATATTTCAGCCTCAGCTGAGCTCTGTTTTTTTTTTGAAAGAGGAGCAATGGAGAAAATTGGTTCCTGCTATTTCTATTGCTCAGGAACCAAATCCTCTTCAACCCTGGGATCTGGCCAGGTAGGACATAATAAATAACCCACCAGTGGAAAAAACGCCTTCATTTCATTCCATGAGTTTATAAATCAGTATGTTACTCAGTTATCCCCTGACTTCATCTAATATTTTTCTCCATCACTCCACCATTGGGGATAGTGTCCTGCAGGAAAAACTTACATTCTGAAATGTGCATTTCATCTTCTTCCAATATGGAAAAGCAGACTCAGTGAAGAAGGAAGAGTGAGTGGTCATGGCCAGCATTCTGCTTGGACACAAGCCATGGAAAGGCATCCAGGAAGAATCTTGTTGGAAGATGACTCTATCAGGCCAGATCAGGAGTTTATGGTGGCAGCTCACGCAGGGGACTCCGGTGACCCACATGGAGCAGAGCTGGCCCCCTCTCCGGCTTCGGTGTCTGTCCCTCCAGTCCGGAGGAAGCCGTGTGACACAGCTCCGGCCAAAAGCCCAGCCCCAACAACGGCACCCATGTGCAGGTAGTATACCTCATCGTTTGCAAATCATTTTGTGTCCCTTGGTCTACATAACGATCCTGTGACTATTGCCATTTGAAAAATGGGGAATATGGCATTTTACTGAGAAGGAAACAAACCCAGACTCCAAATTCACAGCTAGTAAGAAAACAAGCCAGAACTCATGTCCAGCTTTTTAAAAAATAACCGTCCTACTCTCTTCTGTCTCCACACTGTGTACATCACTGCTCTCTGTGCCGTCACCCCCCATCCCCACCCGTGCCGACCTCTTCCACGTGCCGGTTCGGCTTGGTCGAGATGCCCTGCAGCGGCGGCTTTGCTCTTCGGCAGGCAGATAAGAGATCTGTGGTCAGTCCACAGGCAAGACCAAGGGAGGGTCTTTTGGTAACTTAATCAGGGTGCCGCTACTAATAAGAAAGGCACTTTCTCCAAACAAGGAAATTTCAAAGGGCAACTGGCGACCCCTTCTCTGTGACGGGAGCTTCCTCCTGGGGCTGCGCACGGAGCTAGCACCTGGCCAGCCCACTACTGACACCTTGCGGCCGAGAAACAGAGTTCCTGCTCATTTCCCATCAGAGTCACACCAAGAAAGGAGGCTGAATTTTAGGAACCAGCCAGATCTCCTTCTGTCCTTCCCGGGCTCCTCTGGCAACTGTCTCCTCTAAACCCAAAATGTCAGGGCTGCTTTGGGTGTAACCCTTAGTGGGTCACTGCAGAGCCTCCGCAGGGCCCGGGCTGCCTAGTTCCTGTCAAGCCACGGTGGCAGTCACAGGGCCCTCTAGATGGCACCTGCTGCCCAAAGCAGTAACCAGCGTGCATGGCCCTCGCCAAACAACTGACAGATGAAACAAGGCTTTGCTCATAAAAATAGGCATGAACCAGACACCTGAACACTGGATCTACTTTGGGGCCCTGTGTCTGCTGCCGCCAACTGAGCCTCAGAACGTGGGCAGGGGACACCTGCTGGAAATGGAGCTTGTCCCAAAAGGCCTTTTGTGACAGCCATGGAGGCAAATGACACTTTAGAGGCAGAAATCATTGAGGGACTTGTTCTTACGTCAGCAAGAAAACACTTCAACTTCTAAGGAGACATTGCTCCTAATAGGCAGAAAGAAGGTACCTTCTGACATCCATGTAAGTACCCTTATGGTAGAGGCATCTGACTGCAGAGAGTCTTGTCACTGTCTTAAGATGTGGTGTGCAATTATTTTAGCTCAAAGTATTTTTAATGTTCCTAATAGTAATCATCAGTGTGGCTGTGATTCGCTTAATTCACATCATAAGAATTTAAGACAGTTCTATCTCAAAGCACCATGATGTCCTATTGCACTAAGTAGCTAAGCGTCCTGAAGCAGGTCACTGCATCTCCAGCCCTCTGTTTCCCCACCTATAAAATGAAAAGTTTGAACAAATCTGTATTTCTTAAGTGTGGTTTGTGAACATGTGTGCATCAGAATCACCTGATCTTTAATTAAAGACCCAGATTTCATAATTGCTCATCTGAGGCCTGAGAATCTGCATTTGAACCCGTTCTTCTTCTTTTTTAAAGATTTATTTAATTACTTGAGAGACAGAGAGATGGAGCGCATGAGTGGGGGGAGGGGCAGTGGGAGAGGGAGAGAGAATCCTCTCCGGTCTGAGAATCTGCATTTGAACCCATTCTTTTTTTTTTTTTTTTTTTAAGATTTATTTATTTGAGAGAGAGCGCACGCCATGAGCAGGGAGAGGGGCAGAGGGAGAGGGAGAGAATCCTCAAGCTGACTCCCCGCTGAGCAAAGAGCCCAACACGACCTGATCCCAGGACCCTGAGATCATGACCTGAGCCAAATCAAGAGCTGGACGCTTAACCGACGGAGCCACCCAGGCGCCCCTGAACCCATTCTTCAGGTAATTCACATATACACATGTTTGAGAATCACTGAACAAGGTGATCCAGTGTCTAAGAGTTATTGAGAACCTAGTATGCACCTGGAACTGACAAGAGAAGACTCTTCCCCTCCAAGAGCCCACAGTCCTGTTGGGAACATGGACAAGTGAACAAAAAGATATAGTGAGTGACAACAAATGCTGGGGCAGAAAGGCGGAGGGGCGGGGGGGGGAGGGGCGGGGGGTGGGGAGTGCCTGGGAATTTCATCCCTGAAGGCTCCACAAGGGGAGGGACGCTTGGCGTTGTCTGGGAAGATGGATTCACCAGGGGCACAAAAGGAGCCGCTGACGGAGGTCAGGAGCGGCTCTGCCCACACCGTGAGCTACGTGTGACTTTCAGCCACAGTCCTGGGGCCGGGCGCTTAGAGCCCTGAAGCCCCACCCCGACAGGGAGGCCAGCATCTGTAAGAGGAGAGCAGCGCACCAAGGATTAGCCTGCCGTTTTCATTTGATCCAAAAATGGATCCGAAGCTCTGGTAATCTCATCCTCTCTTTCCAAAGCAGTAAGAGGTCAGGTCCTCACGGAGGGAGGGCCCACGGGTGGGGCCGGGACCGTCCATCCCTGCACTCGCATGGCAGGGCTGCGGATGTCCACAAGAGCCGGCCTGGGATTTTGTGTCAGCAAATCACTTTCTTAATCAAAGGCATTTTAAAAAGCAGTCCTTATTTTCCTTCCTGTTTCTCTCCTCTTTCCCCCTTTATCTTCTGGTAGCTTTTGGAAAGACGTACCCAAAAACCCACCTTGAGTTACTTACTACCTGCGATCTGATCCCTGTTCTTAAATCCACCCTTGTATCCCTCAGCCTGAGTTCTGCCCCAGCCTTCTACTCAGATGCCCACTGTCCCTGGCCTCAGCCCAGTGGCCTTGGGCAGAAACCGAGAAGAAGCTGCTGGTGTGGGCTGGGGGCTCCTCCTATCAGCTCCCAGGAGCTGATTCTCCATTTTCAGGAATATTTTGTTAAATACAGGCATTATTAAAAATTAAATTATACACATTATAATTAAACAAGTTTTGTTAAAAACAAAATTAATAGATACCCGAACTCATCATTTCCCAATTATTTTACTACATTATGCTATCATCTATCCTCCTGATGTTATTTATACCCACTGTATCTAAATAGTGGAAATATTATATGATGAGGTGCCACTGTGTGTGGGATCTTGCCAACTCCAAGTTCAGTGGCATCACTTTGTTAGCTTGCAATTGATTGTAGTGAAAATATTTACACCATACAGCAACTCTTCTGCCCATGGGTCCTGTCTCCAGGCTTCAATAAAACCACTTTTTGCACGCCAAGAAAAAATTTACACCATGGAAATCAGCATATGCTAGAAATCAGGGCTTGATTTATTATTCTCTTAATTGTCTAGACTTAAGAAAGTGATGGAAAATGTTAATAATGAGAATTAACCTTAAAAGCATTGTCATATCTATGGCTGTTACATTGTGGATAGCACAAAAATTTGAGGAAATATTTTCCCAGTATATGAAAAGTAATATCTGATGTAGAAAAGAAGTCACCCATGTCATTGGTGAATGAGCAAAGTTCCAGCCTATGTCTTTGTACTTGCACTTTTGTCTCATGTTAAAACATACAGGAAACTGTCACTGAACACCCATTCAGCAATTTCAACCAAGTATAGGTACAAGAATTCAGCAAAAATCAACAAAAGAATTCTGAGCGAATCAATTTGGTCTATGGACTTTGCATATTTCCTATTCTTTGTAAATTGTGTGCTACTCACCCTTAGTATCAGCAAAATTTATATTACACTTGTGTATGTACATGTACACGTTTCTCCCCCGGAGAGCCCATAGTTACACATTTACCAGTGTACCATTAATCTTCTCTGAGCTTCACTTCCGTGGAACACAGCTCACCCCCATCAAGGCTACAAAACCTGTAGTCAGTTTTCATTGCCGTGGTGGCCCGTGGATTGAGAGTCCATGAAGACCCAGGTTGTCACCTTGGTTCTGCCACTCGCTAGCTATCTGGCAACCTACTCAGCCTTCCTCAGCTCCTCCATGTGCCTAAGTGGGTGCACTGAGCCATATGAACAGTAAAGTCCATTCTGGCTCTAAACTTAGGATTTAGGAACCTGTGAGAAAGGGATGACTTTGTAAGTCACAGCAATGCCATCCAGGAGGTTCGGGGTGTACAAATGTACCAACCTAAGGACTCCCAACTCTACACTTCAGTGCCAAATGTCATATGTGAAGTCACAGATATGTTTAAAATGCTCCCATGTTGTTTGGTTACTTCAATAAGAATGACATGAATCCTAGAAAGGGAGAGGAGAGAGGACTTACCTATAAAGAATGTCTTTCAAGGCCTATCTGTTTGAGATGAAATAACCTAATTCTGCCTGTGGGGATGGGGGTGAGAAAGACGTAATAAGTATGCTCCTCAGTCGAGGGCACTGCTGTCCTATCTTCCTCAGCCTCAGCCCCTCTCTTTCCGAACTCGGCTTTCCTGCTCCCATGGGACATCTTGGGCACTGACTTCTCCCCCCCCCC